>NW_004955517.1:3686654-3721724 GCF_000276665.1 Chinchilla lanigera | reverse complement strand
TTCATCACATTTATATGAAACAGACCAGAACTGTCATGAAATAACTTTTCCCCAAAGAGATGGGTTAAATTATTGCCTGTGGGGCTTTTGTTTTTAATGGATAGCTGAGAAAGCCTACAGTTATGGAAAATTCAATACCTACAGTGTCTAATAACTGGAAAATGGTTAGAATATGGTTCCTTAGAACAGGTAGTAACGCTTTTTTTAATACCTTAAATTGTTTGATGACAGCAAGTTCCTCCTTGTAGAGGAGTCTTTTCCCAAGAAAGAACTTTTTGAATGTAAAAGAATCAGTTTCTTGTTTTTGTTATGCTTACTGTAAATGTTGTGGGAAACACTTGTCATTGCTATGCACCTTCTCTGTGGGGGAAAAAAAACGTGCATGCTCCTAAGGTCTGTTACATCTGCTTGGTGAAAAACCTTTCTCTTGTAATTTTGTGTTAGTTTTTTCTGCAATGACTTCCCTTATTAGGTAGCTCCAGTACTTTCTGGGGTTTGAATCATACACTATAGAAAATCTGGCTTTTTAGCATCCTTTTACCGTACTGTCCAACTTACAAACATTCAGGTTGCAAACTTCCATAAATATGAATTGACTTTTCATTTGGAACATTTGCAAATACAAACAGATTACAAAGTAGTGGTTGTTTGCCAGTGTCTGCCAGACATTGTCACAGCTGTGCTGCTGTGTGCTTACTGTACAGTGGGATACTGTACAGTAGTACAGTGCTCAATCAGAGCCCAGGGTGTCCAAAAGCAAGGGGAAAAGCAGCAGCGATGTTGAAGTTTAGTTTTTTTTCTAATGGTTTTTGTTGATATTTGTGTCAAAGGTATGTAAGAGTCACGTTGTTGGACTTATGAATGATTCTGACTAATCAACATTCTCCTAGAATTGGACTGGTGTTTAAGTTGGGGACTTTACATTCCTTGGCTCATGGAAGATGTTTGTATCCAGGACCCAGGCAGGAGAACTGGGTCATTCCACTACTACTAGTCATCATTCTGTGTCGAACTGCTACTACTACTTTTCTAAAGGAAGTTCACTTAAATAAAATTAGAGTTTACAAATAATTAATAAGGCCACACATATCTGAGCCAGACATGACTGTCTGTCGGTGTCGTTTCAGGACTGTGTCTTCAGAGTCAGTTTGTCGTCTCTTGGATGTAGAAGGAGGCTGTGGGGCCTATACACATACAGCAAATGATGGTGATACTGTACTTGTTAGAAATTCCTGTTCTTCCTGTAGGACTCAGTGGAACTGTCACCTCTTATTTTAAGCTTTCTTCCCATTTTTTTACAGCTTCTTCTCTGTTGATCCTACTTGACTACCTTTTTTTCTTGTAAACTGTTACATACTCCAAAGAGATAATTCTTTTGTATCGTAGTGCCTAAGTCAAAATATGGAATAAAGTTGATTGATGAGTTAGTAAAGAATAAAAATCCTTGTACCTTCTTCATTTTCTCCATTTTCTTTTTGTTATGGTTCTGGTAATGATCCTATCTGAAGCTGGGTTCTGGGGCAGAAATGGCAACTTCAATGCTAGGAAGTTTGTGAGTACTTTGTTTTTGAAGCATATTTCATATCTGAAAAGGACATATTCTAAGAACTACTTCAGACTCCTTCACTCACCACACGCACTCCAGACCGCATATGTACATGGACCTGGTGGTACAGTTCAGCGTGGCCTCTTGCCTGAACAGAGAGACACGGTGAACACGAGGTGTGTGAGGCTGCTGCCACTGTGAAATGCCTCTTGGTCTGTAGTAACCTTTTTTTATAAGTAGGAATACCTCTAAAATAGTAATTTAAAAATAGCGTAGTAAATTCACAGGCCAAAAAGACAGTTGTGATTTTCATCAAGTTATGTGCTGTGCATAGCAGTCAGTGCTGCTGTATGACAGGCAGTATACTGGGTTTATCTTTGTCAGCATCACCACCAGCGTGAGGAGAGTGGTGCCTGACTGTAGCCGCTCTCCTCCTAACGCCTGTCTGAAGTCCTGCTGTTGTTTCTGTCTCCAGGAAGTGCAGCGCTGTACGGCTGATATGAACATCACTGCAGAACATTCCAATCATCCAGACAACAAGCACAAAAACAGATACATCAACATTTTAGCATGTGAGTAATAACCCTTAAACCATCTTCAGCTTTGAGGAAATTACATTTTCTTGCTTGGATGTAAGCTGAAAGCCGAGAAGTCAAGATCAGGACGCGAAGCGCGCTTCTTGCAAGCTGACCTCTCATGAGCCTCTCTCCTGCAGTGCAGCAGAACAGCGGACATTTTCCGTCCTCTGGTTTTTCCTTAAGCTGTCAGGTGGGGAAGAGCTTAATAAGGTGACTATAAGCGGTGTTCTGCACTGTGTCCACATGAAGTGATACCGAGTTCTGGAACCAAAGTTGAAATGTCACTTGGGTATCTTGACATTTTTTTTAAACCAGTGAGAGCCACGTCTTTTTAATACAAACAGAAATTTGCAGAATTGAATTAAGTAAGCTGCATTTCAAAGCAGTTGTGTGCACGTGTGTGTGTGTGTGTGTGTGTGTGTGTGTGTGTGTGTTTCCCAGGGCATTCATTCTGAGCTACATTTTAAAATTTTTGAGACAGGGCCTTGCTAAGTTGCCTAGGTTGGGTCTGAACTCAGAATCCTTCTGCCTCAGCCTCCCAGCGTGTTGGGATTGTAGGTATGCACTACCAGGCCCAGCTTTCGAAGCAGTCTTTCTAAGACTATGTAATTGAGCCTTCCTTTTGGTCCTTACCTTTAGCCATTCCCATGTATTTTCAAGGTCAGGCGTACCTGGAAGTTCCAGACTCGGACAGACAGGCAGTCTCCAAATGGAAGCTGAAGGAACAGCTTAGGAACACAGACTACTTGTGTGCCGAGAAGGCCACTGCATCAACATGTCAGGCTTGCACCGCTGCCAGATAACGCAGACTGAGCATCACTGATCTGCATCCCAAAACTCTGAAATCTGAAACTGCCCGAAAACTGACATGGTGCTCAAAAAATTCCCTACTTTGGAGCATTTCAGATTCCAGACTAGGGATGTTTAACCAGTAAAGTCTGTGCAAATTATTCCAGTATCTTTTGTCCCAAGCACATCATAAAAGGAATCCTCAAGGTATCTTTGCTTTGATATGAAAGGTAGAGGCACCGTTGTTTTCGGGCCAACACGCATTATGGTAAGGACCACATTACACAGAATTTCAAATAATAGTGAATTTACATTGGACAACGTAAAGTTTGAACCCTACTGTACAATTCTGTTTAATAAAGTAAAATAGAATTCATACAATGTAAGACCATACCCATGTAACATAGAATTCACTGGCTTTTAATATACATTCAGAGTTGCAAAACTGTAACTGCAATGGATTTTGGAATATTTTTAGTGTCACCAACAAGAATCCCACATGAATTAGCAGCACTCCTAATTCCTTCCTCTACACCAGCCCCCTAGAAACCCTGACCTGTGTCCTGTCTGGGCTTTGCACAGTCTGGACATTTCATGTGAGATTACATAATCTGTGACCTTTCGTCTGGCTTGCGCCACTTAGCATAACATTTTAGATTTGTTTATGTCATACTATGTCCACTACTCTAATAGTCCATTTAGACTGCATGGGTAATAACATTGTGGTTAATCATTTATCAGTTGATAGCCACTTTTTGGCTACTATGAGTACTGGTGCTCGGAACATTCATACACAAGGCTCTATACAAATTTTTATTTAGAGACAGTCTTGCTAAATTGCACAGGCTGGCCTTGAACTTGTGATCCTCTTTCTTCAGCCTCCCAGTGTGCTGGGATTGCAGCTGTCCATCACCAAGCCAGACTGGTAACTGTCATTTTTTTCCTAAAAATAATACATTTTGGGGAAGTATGAAACTGTTTTCCAAAGCATGTGTTCCATTTTACATTCCTACAGCAATATATGAGGGTGAGAAGTCTCCGCGTTCTGCCAGTACTTGTTTTCTGGTTTGTTTTTCAGGTTTTTGTTTGATAACAGCCCCTAAATGTGTGTGGAGTGGTATCCCACGGTGGCCGATCTGCACCTCCCTGATGATGAGGGGCGTCCAGCATCTTTTCTTGTGTTTATTGGCTACTTGCCTCTCAAGAAATGCCTCTTTTAATCTCTTTCCCTTGTCATCTTTCACTGAACAGTCATTTTACTGTTGAGATAGATGACATCTTTGTATATTCTGAGGACAGATTCTATATAACTGGCAAAAATTATTCTCTGATTCTTTGCATTGTCTCTTTCAGTTTCTTAATGGGGTCCACTGAAACACAGAGTTTTAACATTTTGGTGAAATCAACTTACATAGTTTATCTAAGAAAGCATTGCCCAATTCAAGATTTACTCAATTCTAAGAATTTTGTAATTTTTAGTTCTTAGTTTTTGATCTGTTCTGATTCAATTTTGATACTTAGTCTGAGGTAGTAGCCCACCTTTATTCTTTTCTTTCCTTTTTGGCAGTGCTGGACATTGAACCCGGGGCCTTGAGCATGCTAGGCAAGTCCTGTACCCCTGTGCCACAATTCCAGCCCACCTCCCCTTCATTCACTTGCATGTAGATACCCACGTGCTCAGGGACCCTCAGTGGAAGACTTTCTTTCGCCATTCAGTTGTGTTAGCCTTCTTCGAAGATCAGCTAACCAACATGCAGTGGATTGTTTCTGGGATCCCACTTCTGTTCTGTTGATCTGTATGGCTTTCCTCCACTCACCAGTATTTCACTCTGTAGATTACAGACAGCTTGGTGACAAGTTTTCAACTTGGGAACTATGAGTCCTTGGAGGACTTGTCAGTCTTCTTTTTCAAAACTGTTTGTGCTATTCTGGGCCCCTTGGGTTCCCATATGAATTTGGGAATAAACTCATGGACTTTGCTAGTGACTACTGTACAGTGAATCTGCAGACTGATTTGAGGATGACCTTCACTGTAACAGTACTATCCCCCAATCCATGAAGGTAGATATCTTCCCACATATGCAGGTTTAATTTATTCCTAAGTGTTTTATTCTTTATAATGCTATTGTAAATGAATTGTTCGCTTAATTTTCAGATTGCTTATACATTTGAGACAGGCTCAGCAGCATATACCTGTAATCACATATGCTTGGGAGGCTGAGACAACAGGATCGCAAGTTGAAGGCCGGCTAAAGCAATTTAGGGAGACTTTGTCTCCAAGTAAAACTCAAAAGGACCACATGTAACTCAGCGGTTCCCAGATGTAACTCAGAGTACTTGCCTAGACTCCAGGAAGGCCTGGGTACTATCCCCAGTATTGCCAAAATAAAGGAACGTGACTGATTTCTGTGTATTGATCTTATGTCCTTCAACCTTGCCAAAGCTATTAATTTTTGTGAATTCTTTTGGGATTTTATATATGGGATGATATCATCTGTGAACAGAGATAATTTTATTTCTTCCTAAAGTTTTAAAAGAATTGTAGCTTACTTTTTGAATAGGACTTTCTTTCACTTCTCTAAAAAAGTAAAGTAGAGGTTTAAAAAGGAGAGAGGGAACAAGGAAAAGTCAGTTTTCCTTTTTGCTCACCTCGTTCTCTCCCCTACTGCAGCCTTAACTTCTAGGGACCTCTCCCGCTTTGGCTAAAACTAGATGGCAAGAGAGAGATGGAAAATCAAAGTGACTTGAGTGGGATGCACCCAAAGGTCATGGTGTTTGGCTGGAAATGTAGTCCCTCTGCTTCAATGTAGATTTACTTTCACAAATTCAAATTAGATAGTTTTATTTTCAGAAGTTCAGAGGGTTGAGTTTTGACCAGTCAAAGTTTGGGCATATCATGTGTCACTTCATTTTCCCCCTATTATATCGATGCCTTTATGTAGTGAAGAATAGCATAAACATGTCAAGGAAACAAGTAAAATCACACTATAATTGTGCCAGAAACATGATGTAGGACAACCCTGCTATACTAGGGCCAATACAAGTTTCAGGACATACATGGATGTTACCACACCACTTCCAATACTTATGCAATGTGAATTTTACAACTTGGAATGGCTACTAAGACATAGTGGTTTATATCCAGAGGCCTAAAAAGAAAATTTTTATTTGGAGCATATTACAAAATTTTCATTTTTAATAGGCAGCTTATTTCCTATCAACTGTTGATGTTGTTTCTTAGAACAGCAAAAACAAGCAAGTCACAATTCCAAGACTATAGGTGGCTTTCTAGAAATGCTTTAGTGTAATCAGAGGTTGGTAATGTCTAGGCCAGCTCCTCAAATTGATTTCTTTTTGAATTAGCCTGTTATGGTAAGAACTAAACAGAAATATACATTGGCCTTTGCCCGTTCTCTTCCTCACTAGGTAAAATGAAAGTAACAGCTGTGCTTCCTTTTATTGTTCTTACTGTTCTAAAAATCCAGGCTCGCTCTGTTGAACAAGTACAGACACATAGAATGCTCTACCTCTTCCTTTGTTCCTAAACTAAGGAAAAGTGAACCTTAAAATCTGGGCACTGACTTCCTGTGATGAGATTGCTAGGAAATGAAGTTGTACTTCCTTCAGTCACATAGGTTCTGTGGAAGTGGCAGAGAGTCTGTCTGAATTTAGCAAGGGAATCTCCTGAAAAAGAAGTGTTCTGGACCTCACATAACAGCTGTCTTTTTTATCTATCTTAATGGAAAGTGGAGGGGTGGCTGGCTAACTGAAGGCCTTTGAACATGGTTTCAAAAAAGAAAACAATGAAATTTTGGAGGGTTGCAACTTGCAGTAGTTTTACACAAACTAATAGGGACCTGAATCCTCTGCCCCGAGGGCACCCCCATCCCAGTGTGAGACAGCAGTAGTTCCACGTCTTTGACATGGGTTTAAATGTGCTATTTAGTACCTATTCTGCCAAAAGTAGAATGCCAGGGCATCCTGGGAGATGCCACATGATATGACTGCCTTGTTTTGTGTTCAGAATGCTACTTTTGAAAAGCCTTAAGTTCTTACCTATTTGTTTTTGCCTCCTTGTCCTCTATAGATGATCACAGTAGGGTGAAGTTAAGACCTTTACCAGGAAAAGACTCTAAGCACAGCGACTACATTAATGCAAACTATGTTGATGTAAGTCAGAAATGTTTTTACAAACCTGTTTCTGAAAACTGAGAACTGCAGCAGAAACTTGTTGAATGTATTTTAATACCACACAGAGCTTTCACTGAAAACGCAGCCTACTGAGTGTGGAAGATGCTTGAATTACTAACTGGTCTTCTCTGATAACTATGTTCATCTCACTTTGTGCTGTGTCATCTTTGAAGGGTTACAACAGAGCAAAAGCCTACATTGCCACCCAGGGACCTTTAAAGTCTACATTTGAAGATTTCTGGAGGATGATTTGGGAACAAAATACTGGAATCATTATCATGATTACAAACCTTGTGGAGAAAGGAAGAGTAAGAGTCTCTTGACTTTCTATCTTAATGATCCACCTTCATTCACAAAATACTGATGCAGTACCTGCTGTAGAATAGGAATTTGACCCACTATAAATACTTACAGAAATGAAAAGTGTTTTGTCTGCTTTTATCTTGGTTATGGTCTGCTGGGAAAGGAACTTCAACATTACAGGTGTGAACTCAATGTGATGACAGAAGTGTGTTTGACTTTCATTAGGAGGATGTTAAAGGAGCTAATATTTTGAGGACAAAGTGAAATAATGAGGAGAACGAGTTAAACAGGCAGGTAAAAGGGAAGGGAAGGGACATTCTAATTTCAGAAAACAGGAAGAGCAAAAAGCAGAGAAGTTAGAAGATGCATGGAACAGTAAAGAAATTACCCATAGTTATTTAGGGGAAGCAGAGACTGCTTTATACACCTCAACCATGATGAAGATCTTTGTTAAAACAAAATGATTAAGGCTATAGAATGTATTGGACTTGAGCTTATATTCGACAGTGGTGACTTAGCTAGGCCTTAAGTTCACTGCTCAAAAATCTCTACCTCTTTACTTGCACTGTGGAGTCCTTATTTTGCCTTTGGTAACCCAAGTTGTAACAGAGATTCCCCATTACCAAAGACCTTCAGAGACCCAGCCAGGCCTCTCAAATGATAGTTAAACTCCCTTTAGAATACATCCTACTCACGTTTTATGCATGTTTACCTCTTAGACCTTCTGTAAAGGACATCACATAACTAAAAATGCCCATAAGCGAGACACCCACTTCTCAGATGATCTTGCTCAAATTCCCCCTGGCCATGAAGTTCTTCAGAGGTCACATCTGCCCGTGTATTTATTTTTTCAGTCAAATAAGTGACATTCTTTTTTGTGGTTTAACATTATCATTTGGAATTTATAACTTTTCTCCTTTTGCAGCGAAAATGTGATCAGTATTGGCCAACAGAGAACAGTGAGGAATATGGAAACATTATTGTCACACTGAAGAGCACAAAAGTACATGCCTGCTATACTGTTCGTCGTTTTTCAGTCAGAAATACAAAAGTGAAGAAGGTACTGAGGAAGCTGGGTGGCCCACCAGGGCATGTCTTTTTATACTTGTATGAAAATTACTATACAGCAAAGATGGAATCTCATAATTTCATAACTCTCTTAACTGACATCAGTGTATGGTGTGAAATATATGTATGGCCAGAGCACACAGTAGAATTTAATTGGCCTAGGGGATGGGGATTTAGCTCAGCGGCACAGCGCCTGCCTGGCAAGTGCAACATCGTGAGTTCGATTCCCGGTACTGGGAAAAAACAAAACAAAACAAAAAACAAATAATTTAATTGGCCTAAGTTCTTTATTCTCCTCATAAACAAGTCTTCGTTAAAAAAGAAAAAAAAAAAAAAACTAGGCATCTTCTTAGGTTTTGGTAACAATCAGCAAATATAGCAGCATCTGTTTGTTGATTTAGCTTTTTAATTTCGATTTCCTGACAGTTTTAAAGCATTGTTTCCCAAAGAGTATTTCAAGGAACACTGGTGCTACAAGATACTTCTAAACTTCTGCTATCCAATAAGAATGGGAAGTAAATGCAACATAATATACGTCCTCTGTTAGAGATGCATAGTGAACACGAGTGTCCAGAGTGTGGGAGTTATGAAACTTGGATGTTTTTCCTAGTGTTTTCTAATGTGGCTTAACCATAAAATATGTACACTAAGTATAGCAGTGCATGTAATGCCAGTTCTCTGGAAGACTGAGGCAGGAGGATTGCAAGTTCCAACTCAAATGGAACAACTTAGTGAAGTAATTTTTAAGTGGCTGTGGCTGTTTCTGAAGACTATAATCTCAGTCTGTAAGAGTACCAGAAGACAAAACAAAATTTCAAAAGTGTACAAGTACAAATACACCTTCTCTGGAGAGCTAGTGATATCCTGAGAATCACGCTGTATAGAAATGCTTCTTTCATGTCATCTCAGCCTGTTTTTTTTTTTCAAGTTCCACTGTCACAGCAGGAATCTTAGATCACCACAGCAATATCTGAACTCTAGGTAGATGCAAAGAAAGATGATGTGACTGCTCTACAGACAGATGCGGCTGTTGTTTGTGGGATCTGTTTTTATTCTTTGTTTTGGGGCATCTTGGACTTCTAAGAACTTCTAAAAATGTGATAAAAATAGTAACCTCATTGCCCCAGAAGAATTCACATTTACTCAGATTCCACTCAGGAGCCCAGAGCCCAGAAGTGCATACTAAGGTTAACGGTCCTTTCTGTGTGTAGTTATTTCCAGAAATGGCAGAAATACATGAAAATCGGTTGCACTGGGCCAGGGATATAGCTCAGTGGCATAACCACCTGCCTGGCAAGTGCAAGGTCCTGAGTTCGACCCCAATATCAAAAAAAAAAAAGATAAAAATCAGTAGCACTGTATCTGTACACTGTCATAGAGCTATTGGTTAGCTAAAGATACCCAATTAGCACTATAAAACTGATAAAGCCCACTTCTCATGGGAACCCTTCCGGTAGGTAAACAGGCTTGCTCAACCATCCTTTGAGAACTGCTTAAGTAGTCAGAACTCAACTGAGAACTGTAGCTACTCTACATACTGGCAAAAGCAAAATGCAGAAAACTGAGTTAACACATTGGAGAAACTGTCGCAGGCATTTGTAGAGAAAGGCCGGACACCCTTCCAGTCTCAGTGTTGATTCTTGACCCTGAGTCATAAAAAAAATTGTCAGAGGCATTAAAACATCAGAAAATGTCATAGCCGCTGGTGTGCTGGGGACTTTTAAAAAAAATTATTTGCATTTATTCATGACTGTATTTTCCTTCCTCAATCTTTGTTTCTTCAGTTTCTTTTGAGATGTTTTTCTCTCCTGTTTAATATCCTCTTCCAGCACAGGAACAGTTTGTTCCTTTCAGGGAGGGTCTTCTCCGTGTGGCAGAGAGCTCTTTTAGTCTAACAGTGCATCCTGGGTACTTCACCTGCGCATGTTCAATGACCAGGGAATCTACTGCTGAGCCCCACATTGTGCCTTACTGTCTGCACCATTAAGTATGTGTGGCAAAAATGCAGCACTCTTTTTAGGCCACAGCCCTGCATCTACTCCTAGTCTTTGACCTGGGCACACCTACGACATCCACCACTGTAACAATGAATGTCACATATTGCTTTTAGAAAGTGACATCTTTTAGATGGTGACATTTTAAATATGGATACCCTTAATAGCCTGGGCATTTTCACAGGTATTCTTAAAGTGAATATGAAAATGTGAATGTCTTGATTTACATGATTTTGTGGGGGATCCTGGGTTGTTAAGAGTAGCAAATCATTTTCACAGAATACCTCACACAACTTTCAGGAATAGCTATTTGGGGACTTTTTCATCAGAAGTAGTACAAACATAAAAAAGGTCAGTCGGTTAAAGGAAAACTGCTCTGAAAAAGTTATGTATGAAACTGATAGATAAATGAGACATTGCCTCTGGAGATGGAGTCTCACTCAACACTTAGGTTCTTCCTGGCGAGTACAGAGCAGCAGCTAGCCTGCCCGCATTCCTGATCCTGATGGTATCCAGCCTGAACGGTGGAAAAGGGGAATTTTAGCCCATAGGCAGATAAAAGCCGAGCACAAAGTGGGTCAGACAGTAAGGAAATGGAGGCCCTGTATGCAAACCACAAAGTGCTCTTCACAGTCCTAAGTCCAAAAACCAGTATTAAAACGTCCATCTGCGGTAAAATCTGAATCTCATCTTCCAAGAGATAGTGATGCTTCATATCCAGCTATCCATGAATGTTAACCACAAATGGCATGAATGCCGGTCACAAAGAAGAGACAAGCTAGCCGGAGTCATGAGATCAAAGTCTTATTTCCTAACCCTTTACGTTGTACTGAGCAGAATGTTCATCCTTGGATTAAAGATGCCTCTTTACACCTTTCTCCTAGGGCCAAAAGGGAAATCCCAAGGGCCGTCAGAATGAAAGAGTAGTGATCCAGTACCACTACACTCAGTGGCCTGACATGGGAGTTCCTGAGTATGCTCTCCCGGTCCTGACCTTTGTGAGGAGATCCTCAGCCACCAGGACGCCAGACATGGGCCCTGTGTTGGTACACTGCAGGTAGGGCTGGCCTCGTCTTTATTCTGCCAGAAGTGGGACCTTCTGAACTTGGACCCCAGAAACGCTGTTCCTGCTTTGCTTGACTTGGAGGGCATTCCTCCTCTGAAAACTGGGATAAATCAACCTGTGACAGCCTTTGAATCCATCTTTTTAATAAAATCCCTGTTGTTGTTGTTTTTTTTCCAAGAGAAAAAATAATAAAAACAATGGTGTGCAAGTGCAAAACATGATGATAGGAGATTAACAATGGTTAGTATATTGTGTGTTATCTTCAAAGTAGTTGCTCAGAGTACAAGATATAGGCATGAAAAATTGATCAAACAATATAAGTACAAACCGTTCTTTTTAATAAACTAATAGAAATTAGTAGTATAATTATCTTAGCTATCTTGTGTATATATATATATATTTTTCTTTTCCCTGCCTTCTTTTCTCCTTCCCCCCATCCCAGTTGTTCTTTCCTTTTGAGCAGTTTCTTCCCCTTTTACAATATCTATTATACCTTTTGTATCTTACTTTTTCAGTTTTTACATTAGGGAGACAATATGATGTTTACACATGTGAGTCTGATTTATTTCACTTGTGAGTATGGTCTCAAGTTATATCCATTTACCTATAAAATCTTTGTGTTTGTCCTTCTTTGTAGCTTAATAGTACTCCATTGTATAAAAATACCAAATCTTGGGGCTGGGGATTTAGCTCGGCGGCAAAAGCGCCTGCCTGGCAAGCGCAAAGTCGTGAGTTCGGTTCCCGGTACCGGAGAAAAACCAAAAAAAAAAAAAAAAAAAAAAAAACCAAATCTTTTTTATCCATTCCTCAGTTGATAGGCATTTGGATTGTTTCCAAGATGTAGCTAGGACAAATTGTGCTGCTATAAACATGGGTGTACATATGAAATCCCTGTTTTTTGTAGAGTAATTGTAGGTTTGCCCTAATAAATAAAAATAAGAACTTATAAGCGTTTTCAGCACCAGAGATTCTGAGTTTTTGTGCATGGCTTTCCTGAAGGGTTTCTCTAAGTAATTTATAGTACATATGACATGATTTCTTAAAGAATTTCTAGTTTATACATACTATAAAAAATACCTTTCTAAAAAGCACTGGGAAAGCCTGGTGTAAAGTGTATTTCCCCTCCACTAAAACAACTTAAATGGTTGTTTGAAAGTGCTTTTCTTATTCTGTAGTTGACGGTGCAGCAATGCATAGCAGTTTCTAAGCATTTCTTTTGGACTGTTCTTGTAATATGAGCCTTTACAAAAGCCAGAACACATCTTCTGCTTAGAATCCTGTAAGAATTCTGCTTTTTCACGGGTAAATTTAATAAGCACTAAGTAGATATGTCTATCACACAGCCTGGGTATTGCGCGAGATAGGAAACTTTCTGGGGCATTCTGCCAAAACACTTCTTACTCAATATTACAGAATTTAGATCTGAGTATTTTTAAGATAACAATTAAGGAATATGAAATAAAGAAGCTGAATTTTCTAGATATAGCATTCTTATACCATGATTAAAAAGTAAAATATCACCTTAAATAGGAATTTTCTAATACTGAGAACATCAGCTTCTTAGCTGCATGCAACAGCAGCAGACTGAGAAGAGTACAGCAAAGGGGTTTATTAAGAGGACAATGACTACTCGCAGAATCACTGGGACACTCGAAAAACAAAGCATGAGGGTGACCAGTGAGGAGGCCTGGTTCTGGTGTGGGGATGGCTGCCGCTGCAGACACTTCAGAGGCCCAGGATCGCTGACTGCGTGCCAAGCAGGCTGAGAAATCAAGGAGACATCACCTGTCTCCCAGCTTCTGCAGCGAAAAGGCACCTGTGCTTCTTGTCAAACTTACGAAGTAGAACTTACCTAATGAAGTTTATCTATGTGTATCTTAAGTCATTCATACTAGATTACCTAGACATCACAGTTATTTCTAAGTTCCTTATGCATTTAGATTGCAGCTTTTCCAGCCCTTGGCTTAAAAGTTCTAGCTGAGTGCCTTTATTTCTTACAGTGCTGGTGTGGGCAGGACAGGCACTTACATTGTAATAGACAGCATGCTACAGCAAATAAAAGACAAAAGCACAGTTAATGTCCTGGGATTCCTGAAGCATATCAGGACACAGCGCAACTACCTCGTCCAGACTGAGGTAAGGACTGGTCCTCATAAGATGCCAGCACATGCTTACCCTGAAGGGTGAGTGGATGAGAAAAACATTCGTTCCCTTAGGATTTAAAGGAATGGAGAAGTGTGGAGTAAAAGATATCCCGACCATGATCTGTTTGCAGGTCATAATTACCATTTCTGATTGAACTTTAGCATTTGGATTGCTCAATAACTACACATTTATGCATCAGATACAGTTCTATTAGATGTGATAAGGAGCTAGATATGTTTTTAGGCCTCAGAGGAACACCGTTCCTAGCACAGTATGGAATACAGAGGAAACTTAACATAGTCACTACCCTAAAAAAAATTAAGATGGATAGGCAAGTGAGTATTGAGGCAAACCTCCTAGTTGCTAACGCTTGTAGGAATTCACTGGGAGGTCGCAGTTGGTAGACCTCATGGACTGTGGGTTACCCCTTAAGAGCGCTCCTGATGACTCCCATTTATTGCACCTTCTAGGAGCAGTATATTTTCATCCATGATGCCTTGCTGGAGGCCATTCTTGGGAATGAAACTGAAGTATCTTCAAATCAGCTGCATAGCTATGTTAACAGCATCCTTATTCCTGGAGCAGGAGGAAAGACACGACTGGAGAAACAATTCAAGGTAGTGCTTTGACTAACTGCTTTAGTATAAAACAAAATTGCAGAGAAATGCCCTGGAGTTTGGGGTCTTAATAGCACTAATGTCAGCTTGATATGAACCTCTCCTCATTTTCCTTCTCATTACATTTAAGGAGTACAAAACCACCCCCACCAGTATTATTAACATTCAAGTAGAGAGTACCATGCTATTTCTCCTCCTGAGCAGTTTATCGTTTAACCCAAACATTAACATCCTCTAGCCACAGTGACATAAGACTTGGAGTCAGTGGTAGTCAAAAAAAATTGTCTTTTTTCTAGACTATTGGATGATACCTTTGTCAAGAAGGGTTATTTGTAGACAGGTTGTCCTCAGAATACACCTGTTTCAAAAACTATTGTAGAAAATAATTTAAAATGCCTTTTAAATGCTACTAAATCCAACAGTACTCTAGGAGAGTTATCTTTTCCTGAAATAGTTATTCTTTTTCTTTGATAGGGGCATGAAGAAGTTCAGAGATAGTTAAGGTCCATATGGATTAACTGACATGAAGTTGACAGAGTATAAGGACTATTAAAGCAATTAAGACTGGAAAAGCTTGAAGAATTAACTGTAACTTTGAAATGGGGTCTTTCCAATTGCTAAGTACTTTCTTATTCATTAGTTTTTCATTATCTTTTCAGTTCTATTTTCTTGGATACTGTGGTATACACAGGTAATTTCCCATTTTGTGTCAAGATTGAAAGGATGAGAAAAATCAGTATAATTTTACTTTTCATGCAAAAGCTTCCAGTAGACTCTGAAACCTTCATTTGAATCTCAACTAAAGAAATGAGACTGCTAAGCAAATTACATTAACAGATATGAAATGAAAAACATTATTTTTACTGAGTTTAGTCCTAACAATCATTTTAAATGTCTGGCTGTCCTCTTAACATTCTAGCTACTGTAAAATCACTGGAGATAATAATAACAACTTTTAAAATGTATCATTTTAAATGTTTTAAAATGAGTCCTTACAAAATAGTACATAGCAACATTTCTTAATTCTTCCTCCTTTTTTCATTTCTGCTGCACAAATTCAACCAAAATTTTTGGACTGTATGGAAGTTTCACCATGAATACTAAAGCAACACAGGCTCATCTCATTTTTTTCCATCTTAAAAAATTACACACATATAAAATAATGTGCAGAAAAACTTAAATGCTGCAAACTTTAAAACTTTGAGTGCCAACAATATGCCACAAACAGAATATTCCATACCATGAAACTTTATTTTATGCAGAAAATTATTAAAAATGTATATAAGATTATCTTCAGGCTATTTATATATGAAACATAAATTTCCTGTCTTGACTTGATTTCCGTCCCCCAGACAGCATATTTATGCAAATATTCCAGTCTCCCAAAGAATAAGACATTCTGCTGGTCCAAGCATTTCAGATAAGGGATACTTAACTGTTTGTTTTTGTTTACACATACAGTACTTTAAGAATAGAAAAATTCATAGAATAAATTTATTTAGTTGGTAATCAGGTAATGACTCTTTTTCCAGTACTAAACATTTCACAATTCAAACAAAACAATCAGAAACTCAAAAAGGAAAACGACTTCTAGGGCCATGACAGTAGCAATAAAGCTCACTATTCCTATATTGCTACATTAAAATAGACTGCCTGCACAAATCACCACAAAAAATAGTATTAACAAAATGGTTCAATACTTCCTATATATAGGAAAATAAATACACTACTGGGCTGGTCATTTATAATGCCCTTACCACAGTGAAGGTGAACCTTTTAGAGTTTTCCCTGATAACAGACAGCCCACTGCAGCATGAGTGCCATAGGTTTGCTGCCACTGCCTTTGAACAACCTCAGTTAAACAGAAAAGTATGAAGAAGCTATTAAGTTCTTTACCTTCTGGGAACATCATTAACTCCTAATAGCATTAGGCTTTTCTAGTATAGGCACTCTAACATCTTGTGTGCCACTCAGGAATTAAAGACAAAATCCACATAGTTCAATCAACATTGCACACCCAGTACTGGTATTCCAGGAGCCTCGTGCCTGACAGAAGTTACACAAGGGCACAATCAAGATCACTAACACAGGTACCACCTAGTAAGGTATGAGAGCACTCTTTTCACCAAAAAATGTGTGTGTTGGGTAATAATCTGATTATTGGTATTGTTCCCAATTGTGAAAACAGGTGCTATCAATTATGACCTTGAATGAAAACTGAAATGTCACTTTTCTTTTAGCTCGTCACACAGTGTAATGCAAAATACGTGGAATGCTTCAGTGCTCAAAAAGAGTGTAACAAAGAAAAGAACAGAAACTCTTCAGTCGTGCCATGTAAGAGTTTAAAATCAGTTTGGCTAGGGTTAGTGTGTCCATGTTTTATAAACTGGCCTTTATGTATTATATAAAGAGGCAGCTACTAGTAAGGAGACATTATGTTTAGTGTAGCTAAGCGAGTTTGAGACAAGAAGATGCAGCAGCTCGTAGTGCTACCAAATCACTCCACCTACATGACATGAAATCTAGCTTTGATTCACCTCACCTTACAAGAATGTGCTTATTTCTACCATATTTCAACTTAGAAATAATACCAAAGTTGTCATCACTGTGGCATTAACACTCCTTTAAAATTTACCTGGATTAATCTGTATAACTGGTACTGCACCATTGAATTATCCTGACTATGAATCCCGTGCACTACTGATTGGTGATGACCCTTGTACAAATACCTCAGGACAAAACAGAGGACACTGTGAATGCACTGCAGACACAGACATGGGTGAGCACTGGAGAGACATATCACTAGACCACTGTTTCCTATGACTTCCATGGGGAAAAAGGTAGGGGATAAAGGGTTGGAAAAAAGAGTAAAGGACAACATATTGGTATTCAGTGTGGGAATATCAAACCTGACATATCTGGCAGTACATTTCAGTATTCTTTAAGTGATTTGCTATGAAAACCTCTCCCTCAGTAACATTTCATTGTTACATTGCCCATGGCCTGGATATGTGCAGCAAAATTTCATGTTATACTCTGCCTTCCCTGAAAACATCTTAGCTTTTTTTTTTAAACATACTATATTGGCAAGCCTTAGAACAGAGCAGCAGGGAGATGTGTTATTCACTAAGTAAATCATGGAAAGAGCTGTTGGTTCCTGTATATACTAAAGTGAATGTACTATTGTTTTTTCCATATGATAGCTGAGCGAGCTCGAGTGGGTCTTGCACCTTTGCCTGGAATGAAAGGAACAGATTATATAAATGCTTCTTACATCATGGTGAGAGTCAACCCTGAATCATAAATAAGCCCAATTAAACTGAACGATGTGAAAGAGCAGATACCACCTATGTGACTGATTTCACTTCTGAAATAATTTCTCTATGTGTAATATCAAAACTATAGAGATTTCTACATTTTGAGACTTTTAACAGAAGATTGCCAAACAGTAGGAGTATAAAAATGCCTAAATGAAGCAAAATGCTTCTTACAGAATTTACTGTTAATTTCACCCATCTAGTCTTTGAATAAATGTTGAAATTACTATTAAGGAAAGCAGCAGGGGTGACTTCAAGTAAGTTGCATGTGGAGAGAAAACTGTCTCCACAGTGTTAGCAGAAGTACATCTGAAAATTACTGAATGCCTTTATCAGTTATTTTAGTGTGGTCAAAACAATGCTGTTTTGTTTCATGAATTTATTTTACTATCACAAATTAAGAATAAAATACCCATAATCACTGATTTTTCCTATTCCAACTGCAGGGATATTACAGGAGCAATGAATTTATTATAACCCAGCATCCTCTGCCACATACTACGAAAGATTTCTGGCGAATGATTTGGGATCATAATGCACAGATCATTGTGATGCTGCCAGACAACCAGAGCTTGGTGAGTAAGGCACATCTGCTGTATGTTAATGAGCCCTTGACACTAGGAACATAAATGAGCATAAATGCCTTGGATACCACGCCATAGAGCTAAATGGTTTGTGAGGGAACATACACTTGAAGACCGTATAGATTCACTTCATAGAATTACAATACCAACCCTCCCAGTGCCATTACCCTTCAGTTGTACTTTATTGTGGCATGTGGTAGAAGATTTTGAAAAAGATTCTTTTAGTGGTTTCATAGTAAGACTATAGACTGATTTCCTATCTGCCATATGGCATTTTGGACAGACATAATTAACTCAATTTTCACAGGTACCAGTACTAGTACTATCTCACTTAATAGCTGAGAAATTTGAGGCAACTAACTTGCCTGAGAGCACACAGAAACTACTGGAGCCAAGGATAGGACCAGAGTCATCTGTCTCCAAAGTCCACATTTTTAATCATTTTACTCTAAATGTTCCACTCCACAACACGTGAACATTTTTCAGAAAAAGTATTTTATCAGAAGTACTAATAATGTTTATTCTTTTTCCTGTTGTATAGTCAAGTCAGACACGCTGCAGGCAAGTGATAGGAAAGGCTGTTCGGGTATAACCTACAGAACTCTTTAAGACCTCGACGAAACAACTGTGTCTGTCCCCTGCCTTAGTCCTTCTCTGTTGAAGTCTCTGAACTATGTAGGAATCTGTGGGCAAATTTATGAAATAAGCTTGAATGAACTGCATGCATCCTTAAATTTCAGAACTAGCTGGGTCTTGAAACGGTACTGTGTGGACACGTGAGCCCATAAAATAAAGGTGAAAACAAAAACAATGAGACTCTGCCTTCATGAGTGTCAGAACGATAAGTATTTTAGTGGGGAAGGAACAGCATGTGATTGAACCCCTAGTCTGGATGACATGCATTTGACTGTGTGCCCAGTCAGTAGGAACTTCTTCACTGTCACATTCTGCTCCAGCTTCAGATACCAAGGCTGCTTCTGTATGATGGAATGGCAACCAAGTGCAGACTCGCAAGCTAAATGCTGGAGTGCAAATTTTCAAATTAGCTGGCAACAAGGGCCTGTTCTCTTTGGCATGAGGAAACTGGAGGCATTCAGGGTTGTCAAAAATGTTCATTTGTTGAATGAGTCAGTATTTTGTTACTGTTACCTAACCCCAGAGGATAGCCACCATAAAGCCTCCACAAAGGCGCTCATGTCTGTGGAAAAGGCTGGAGGGAGAGTGGGGTACGTGTTCTACAGAGTGAGGACACAGGGGCTGCCGTCCACCATGTCAGCCCAGTGTCCGAAGCGAGGCTAGATGCGTGCATGTCTGCTTTTCAGCTCCTGGATCCGAAGTTTCACCATTGCAGGTTTTCCTAAGAAGTGTATCTCTAGATTACTCTCCTCACACTATGTATTACGCTGCTGCTGTACAAGACTACACATCTGTAAAGACAGGCCCAAACTCAGCGGTCCCTAACTTGGAAGGCACTCTCACCAGTGCCTGGACACCTCTGATCTACAGATACATTTGTCAGCAAAATGACCGCGAGGCCTGAATGCCTGCTGAACAAAGAAGTAGCATTCAATGTTCTTGGCCTTTCAGTGAGAACAATGATCGTCAGGTTCAGTTTATTTATTCAAAAGTCTTTTCTGCTTTTCCTTTCACCATACGTGAAATCTGTTTGGGACCTTTTAAACTAGTTAGATAATTTCCTATTCAGTGTTACCATCCTAACGTTTCTGTGCAGTACCAAGTTTTATTATTCACTCTTTTCAAATATGGAAATTAAGGCTCAGAAAGATTAACAAATTTATTCAGAGTCACATCCAATCCTAACCTTATGCATAATCTGTACATAATTGATTAAATTAAGATGTTCTGTCCATCGTCACTTTATATCTTGAATATTTATGTGGCCATACTTCCATTTCTTTGAATAAAATGTATTAAAACTGAAAAGATTTAAGACTTTTGTACACATTATACCTGTTGTTAATCTGTTTCCCCTTACGCTGAGCTTTATAAATAAAAATGTACTTGGCAGTAAGCTCTATTAAAACATGAAAGGGTGATAAGTCTTATTGGACTGTTGCTTCATTTCTAATGCAACGGTGCAAGATTAAACAAACCTTTCTTTGATTTGCACATTATTCAGAATTATTTCAGATGTCAATGACAGTAGCTAGGCATTTTCAGGAGAATGCCTATAAAAGTCTACATCCTACAAGCAAACTAGAGTTTGCTCTAATTTGTCATTTGCTCTAATTAGAAAATGGGGAAGGGTGTACATGATCATATTTCTCACAGTCTCCAACCTCTGTGACAATTTTTTTCTTAGGCATCATAGTTTCCAGGGATACAATTCAAGTACCAATCCTGAGTATCTCTTTCTTATCTTAAAATGAATGAACATGTAAAGCTTGCCTCATTGAAAGATGACTTTTTGTTATCCCCTCTTAACATCTGAGACTGACAGGTTAAATTTTCTTTTAATGAACACCTTGTACTTAACATGTTATTTATGCATAACTTCTTTCCAAAAAGGCTGTCCTTTGCTACTTTTACCAATGTGATTTTAGACAACTTTGGACACTTCTGAGGATGTCTTCATTTATGAAGGCAGATAGTGAAAAATCCCTTATTTAGGGACCGGTATTGAAAATTTTAAAGGATACAACTCAGTAGTAAAAAAATGAATGTCCCTGATAAGAAATGAGCAAGAGACCCAAACAGATATATCTGCAAATAATATATAAAAATGACCAGAAAATATATAAAATGATGCTGAATAGTATTCATCATCTGGGAACTGCAAATCAACCTCACAGTGGCTTAGTGCTTTGTATCAGGATGGGAGTTACCTAGAAATCAAATGACAAGGGTGGCGAAGGTGTGGAGAAAAGGGCACTCTCACACTGTCACTGGGACTGTAGGGTGGCACAGCCATTATGGAAAAGAGTCTGGAGGTTTCTAATGAAATTAAAACTAGGACTATCAGGACTTCAGATGCAGCTCACTGGCAGAGTGATTGCCTAGCACACACAAGGCCCTGGGTCCAACCCAAACTAATGGGGAAAAAAAAAATTTATCATGTAGCCTAATAAAATAAAGTCACCACCATGTAAAGGTATCTGACTGTCTAAATGTCCATGTTAACTGCAGCATCATTTGCAGTAGCCAAAATAGAGAAACAACCAGTCTGCCAGTGGACAAACGGTCAAAGACACTATGGTAATTAAACACAAGGGTATATTATCCAGTCCTAAGAAAGAATGGGATCTTGTATTTGCCAGTGTGGATGACCATGGAGAGCATCATACTAAGAGAAATAAGCCAGATACTAGAAGACAACTAATACACAATCTCACCAAGAAAAAAAGCAATAGATTCAAATGTGTAGGGAAAACAAAATAGTAGTTATGGGATGAAGAAAGAAATAGGAAGATATAAGTGAAAGGATACAAAGAAGCAGACATGGAGAATGGAAACCCCTAGAGAGGTAATATATAACATGAAGAGTACAGGTAATTATGCTATGGAATATTTGGAATTTATGTTAGATGAGATTATTACTTGCTCTTCCCACCAGAAAACTATGTAAAATAGTGCATATGCTAATTTATTTGACTATAAGGAACGCTTTTACTATCTCTGTGTGTATAACATTGTTCTGTATACTTTCTATACAATAAAATGTATTTTAAAGACATTATTTTACTAACGTATTTTAAAAATTCAGAAAGAAAATGTTTATGAAGGTCTTCTGCAAAATGGCACTCCACCATACAATCGTTAATATACTCCATGGGAACAACACATAGTCATGTCTTGATTGCTTAAGCAACTGTGAAATAATAAAATCAATTGACCTAGAGGTAATCTCCTTTCCTAGTATGCTACTTACTGTCCAGAACAATTATCAGCTAACAGTAATACCTCCCTACAGAGCCCATGCTGGGGTTGATACAGTGACAGGTGAGAGGTGCTAGGAAAGGGATATTATCAAAACATAGTTATGCAGTAAGAAACACGACCCACTGAGCTCAGCATGACTAGGTGGGGGTACAGTTCAGACGACTAATTAAAAGATGGCTTGAGAGATAGAGAAAATGGCAGAATAAAGAATCATTTTGTAAGAAAATTGAAATACTTTTTTTGGTTCTCAAAGGCAGAAGATGAGTTTGTCTATTGGCCAAGTCGAGAAGAATCCATGAACTGTGAGGCTTTTACTGTCACCCTTATCAGCAAAGACAGACTGTGCCTCTCTAATGAAGAACAAATTATCATCCATGACTTTATCCTTGAGGCAACACAGGTACGCTGTATCTCACTTCCTCCCTACTAGCCATACTGGGGCCCTGAATCATCCTTTTAAGTACTAGCGGATTAATTTACTACTCTCAGGGGCCTAGGCGTTTGAGTAAGATTTCATTTTAAATATGTACATTTCCCTTTCTTCTTCCTTCAAATATTTGCTTTTTCAGCTGACAAGATGGAAGGTAACAGTTCCTCTGATTCCACATGTGTATAAATAGATCTGCTGATCTGGTTATAAAAATAATACACTACACGTCAGTATTTTCTTTGCCATCCGAAATGTAAACCTTGCAGTATGTTGCAAAGATGATTAAGGACTTTTTCATAAACAATACTTTAATGTCTAATAACTGCCATCTGCAGAAAGGGTAAAGGAGGAATCTCTCATATTAGTAACTTAAATGACACAGTAATATATTGTTTCACTGGTATGACGTACTCATTTTTCTATGACAGGCAGACTTCCTTTGTATTTTTCTTCTAACCTGTGGTTTGGGCAACCTCGTACTGTTCACAGTTGTCTATAATATGTGCTTTCTAAGTTGCAAGTTCCACTGAGCTGACTGTAGGCATTTGACATACAAGATGCACTGTGACTGGTGTTGTGTTGGTTATAGGATGACTATGTCCTAGAAGTGCGGCACTTCCAGTGTCCCAAATGGCCTAACCCAGATGCCCCCATAAGCAGCACCTTTGAACTGATCAATGTCATCAAGGAAGAGGCCTTAACACGGGATGGCCCCACCATTGTTCATGATGAGTATGTATCTTTTCTTCTTCATTTTAAAATTCAGGCATAGCTTTAATTGAATTGCTATAAAAGTAGAAAGACAGAATTTTATAAGTGCCTTTTGTCGGTTTGTGAAAAATACACGTTATTTCTAAGGTACAGATGTGCAAACTGGTGTTCTCTGTACAGTGTTTTAGGGGTTGGGGAGCCGTTGAGACAGAGATTCCATCTTCCTGCCTCAGCCTCCCGAGTGCTGGGATTAGAGGCAGGCCCCACCATACCGCACTCTGCACATTTTAATAGGTCACACTCTGCCAAGGCTCCTGGCTCTCCTCTTGATATAGTCTTGTGAATGAAAAATAGTGTCTTTCAGTCTATAAAGGGAGCTGTGCACACTTTTTGTGCTTTTATGTTTCAATAACATATAATTAATTTAATTGATTGGGCTGACTATTTACATTAGTTAGGTGCTTTTATTTGAAAATCCGTATACTGAATTTCAGCAAACACTGGCTAGGGAAGGAAGCTTTCAGAAACACAGTTGATTTGAGTAGGAGGAATGAAGTTACTATTATTAGTAATAAAGATGTTTACAACTTATAATAGGATTTTAAGCTTACAGTACTGTCTTTTGGTATTGAAAGGTAAAGACTATGAATCTCACCAAGAACAAATTACTTGTGCCTGGTTTTAGAGCTTCTAAGTGTGAGAATGGTACTGTAACCCAGTCTCTTTGGCCGGGGATGTAACTCAGTGGTAGCGTACATACCTAGCATGTACAAGGCCCTGCATTCAGTCCCAGCAACCAAAACAAAACAACAGCAACGACAGAACCAGCCTCTTTCCACTTTAAAAAGAGGGAAAGGTCACTGGTATACCTTGCAGTGTATGGATATGTGAGTCAGACTTTGTGGCTGGATCAGCCTGTAAGCACTTGTAAAACCCTGGGTCATTTACAATCACTCAAACCTTTAGCCAATATAGCACCCTTTATACATGCTCATTTCTGTTTTCCAGGTTAGCTCCCTTCGTGAGCAAATTCTCAATGTACCTATTATGTTCATTAAATTACCAGCTATTCTAACAGCATGAGGTATTAATAAATTAGAAAGTAAAGCTTATTGTTAACCCTTTGTTTTCCGTGAACTAATGCTGCAACATGAAGTACACATAGACTTCTAGCCCAGAGTAAACACTATACAGTACCTTCCTAGTTGTCTTTAGTCAGTTTTATCACCCATGAAATCCTGGCTGCTTCCAAAGAGTTTTGTAGTCTTTCCTAGGTAATAGTGAATATTTCAAACTATTGGCCTATCAGTAGAATTAAAAATCAAGATTAGGAAAGTATTAGACTGGAAGCTTTAATTAACTGCATGCTAAGATTTAATTCTTCAAAATGTAACACACATCATCTGGAGTCCAGTACCAATGTAGTTCTTCTCAGGAGAAAGCTCCTGAACTCAGTCTTTATCAAAGCATTTCTATGAGCATTCTGGTCTTCAGAGCTCTGGTCAGAAGCCTCAGGCCTTCCAGCTCTCCTTTTTAAGCTGGAATCACCAAACCTTTGCTAACTCTTCCTCTTCCCTCAAGCCAGTTCCAGAGGCTCTTGAGCCACATGGCCAGGTAATGTCACAGCAGCAACCCCACTTCTCTGAGACCAAAGTGTGTCTTAGTTACTTTTCTCTCACTGCTGAGGCAAAATGCCTGACACCCAAAGTCAAAGGGAGAAGGGCTTATTTAGCTAACAGTTTGTAGCGGGTTCAGTCCATAATCCGCTGGCTCCAAGGTAGGGCGACTTGGCAGACGGGCATCGCAGAGAATAGTTCATGGTGCCTACAAGGTAGGAAAAGTAACAAGAGACCTTAACAGCATCCTTCTGCCCCTTATACTGTATCCAGGCTACCAGTTTTAGGGTGGTGCAA
This sequence comes from Chinchilla lanigera, assembly GCF_000276665.1. Lineage (NCBI taxonomy): Eukaryota > Metazoa > Chordata > Mammalia > Rodentia > Chinchillidae > Chinchilla > Chinchilla lanigera. The sequence continues at coordinate 3,696,572 of NW_004955517.1, read as the reverse complement.
AACCAATCAGTGGACTGATTTAGTACTCACAACCCTTAGTTCTAACACTGCACCATGCTCAGTCACACACTCTAGAGTCAGCGGCCTCTGGAAAAAGCCCCAGCTGTGACCACATGAGAGGGACATCTAGACACAAGCCGTAACGTTCCACCCCGGCTCCCCAGAGACTCACGCACATCCCTTTATGCAAAAGGCACGTTTTGAGTCCATCTCCAAGAGTTGCCAAAGTCATAACAGTTTCAGCATTGCTGAAAAGTCCAAGTCCAGAGTCTCCTCTGAGATTTAAGGCAAACTCTTCGAATCGCATTATTCTGGAACACTGAGGCAGGAGAATCACAGGTCAAGCCCAGCCTGGGCAATTTATAGTGTCTCAGCAAGACCTTGTCTCAAAATAATAAAAAAGGGCAGGGGATGTAGCTCAGTGCAAAGGTGCTGCGTTGGATCCTCAGTTACACAAACACACACACACATACCACACACACAGCTCAAATCTAAAGTCAGACATGTAGCTAATCTTGTATTACATGGTAGCAGGGGAGAAAACCGTAAAAAGCCAGTGAAATACTAGGCAGAACAGTTTGATTCCTTATCTGTGTTCAGCTTTTGTGTATTTCTGTCACATGCTGAACATGTCACCTGTGGAGTGAATCAAATGTAGATCATTCTTCAGCCTAAATATGCAAAGAAACCAAATTAAGCCCAAACCAGTCCATCTGGAAATGTCATATAGATAGGCTCATTTAAAAGCCACTGTCAAAATGTTAATTTTTTGCCTATCATGTCTGGGGAATATGTTGACTTTTTTAGAAATGGTTAATGTCATGTGTATTGTTATCTTTAAAGTAGTTGCTGAGATTACAAGATACATGAGATTACAAGATATGAAAAATTGATCAAGTAATACAAGCACACATCATTCTTTTCATTGAACTAACGGAAATTAGTAGTATAATTATCTTAGCTATCTTGTGTGTGTGTGTATATAAAATATATATATATACATATATATGCACATCTCCTTTCCTCCATCCCAGTTGTTCTTTCCTTCTGCGCAGTTTCTTCCCCTTTCACAATATCCATTGTACATTTTGGAACTTATTTACTCTTTTAGTTTCTTACAGTAGGAAGACAGTACGATCTTTATACATGCAAGTGTGATTCATTTCACTTACGAGTATGGTTTCAGGTTGTAACCATTTACATATAAAAGCCTTAGTTTTATCCTACTTTTTAGCACAGTAGTACTCCATTGTATAAAACTACATCTTTGTTTTTGTCCATTCCTTGGATGATGGGCATTTAGGTTTTTTCCCAGATTTTCCTATTACACATTGTGCTGCCATAAACATGAGTACACGTATACTGCTATGGTGCAATGTTTTTAATTCTTCCAGGAATATACCCAGAAAGAGAATAGCTGACTTAAATGGTACCACTAATCTTAGTTTTTTGAGGAATCTCCACAGTGATTTCTACAGTAGTTGTAACAGCCTACACTCCCCGCAAGAGTTTAAGGAGGGGTTTTTTTCCCCTACAGCTCCACCAGCATTTTTTATTGGTTGATTCCTTCATGATATCCATTCTTTCTGGGGTGAGATAAGATAGCTTTGTTTAATTGGCATCTCTCAAAGGACTAATGATATTGAATATTTTTTCATATATTTATTTGTCATCATTTGTATTCCATCATCTGAGAAGTACATGTTCATTTCAGATGCCCTTTTTTTGGATTGGGTTTTTGAATTTGTGGGGGGTTGATTTTTTTCAATGTTTTATATTTTCTAGATAGAAGTCCTTTTTTCTGAGGGACAGTTGGCTAAATTTTTTTAGCAGTGTGTGGGTTATCTTTTCACTCTGTTGGTGATTTCTTTTAAAGTGCAAAAACTTTTCAGTAACATGAGATCCCAGTTGTTGATTCTTTGAAGTACTTCCTATACAGTTTGGGTTTTGTTCATGAACTCTGCCTACCCCTGTGTCTTCAAGATTTCTACCTACTTTCTCTTCCAGTAGATTTACTGTTTCTATTTTTTTAGATCTTTGATCCATTTTGACTTTAGTTTAGTGCATGATGATAGATATGGGTCTAGTTGGCATGGGGAAAGTGAGTTTTTCCAGTACCTTTAATAAAGAGGCTGTTTTTCTTCCAGTGAACATGTTTGGCTCCTTTGTCAAAGATAAGATGGCTGAGTATGTGTGTAGTTGTGTTTGAATCTAATCTGTTCCCTGATCCTCAGGTCTTGTTTTTTTGTTTGTTTTGTCAGTACCATGCTATTTTTATCATAGTACCTTTGTAGTATAATTAAGGTGATTTCATAGACATTATTTTTTCCACATTGGTCAAGGGTACGCTTTTTTTTGGTACCAGGAATTGAACTAAGGACCTTTTATGCTTGCCAAGCAGGCGCTGCACCACTGAGCTAAATCCCTGGCCCCTCAAGGGCACACTGAAGAGCTGCTAGTGCTAAAACAATTCCTTGAACACCAGCTAACTTTGAAGTTCCCATCTTACCTACTTTTGGTACCTCTGTACATCTCTTCCTAGTAACCTACAGATACGCCAACCTCCACATCCGTCGCTAAACCCATCATGTCCCCTGCCTGCCTCCATCCACTTAGTTTCACCAACCAGAAACACGTCAGAGTTCTTTTTGAGTCTCCCTCACCTCAGCATTTAACTGGAATCACATCTCATTGCCGGTATGCATTCTTTCAGTATACCTTTCAAATTCTTTGACACAGTCTGGTTTAGGTTATTTTTTCAGCTATCATCCTGGTCCTCCACTAGAGTACTGCCTACAGACCACCTTGCCCCAGCAAATGCTGTTTTCTCCAAGACTCCTTTCATTAAGCATTCATCCCAGAGATGCCAATCAAAATCATTAACATATACACTCTTGCCAGTGCACACCAGCTCAATGTCATGCATGATGTATGTCACAGTATAAGTGTTTGCATGTATGACTGCCTTTCTCTATTGCTGATGCCAGTGATGACGACTTATTCTTCCCAGTCTCCCATGCCTAAGAGATAATGGGCCCTGGATAAAGTATTTGCATGAACAGGTGCTGTGCTTTACATGATGGCTTACCAACTAAGTAGGATATGTACCTCCATGTGAACTGTCCCCACAGGGCCTTAGTTTTGGTCTCATTTACTGTTCACCTGCTTTTCCTGCACAAATTCTTCTGTGCACTATGAAAAATTTTCCACTGTGTTTTTAAGCGCTATCAAAAATAAGAGTGACCAGGCTTAGGGGCAGTACTGTCCTGCATGTACAGTAAAGCAGAGGATTGACCTTGTATGGTGCAAACTTCATGATTTGTATTTAGTCTTCCTAGACCTAAGACCTCCTTTCAGGTTCTCACCTATATGGCAGGTAAATGATGTTTCTAGATCAGTGACCTAGGGATGGAATCCTTCACCAAAAGTAGCAGATTGTATTTGGGGACAAACACAAGAGCACACTGCTAGATTCTCAGCATCAGATATCAGTCACCCGTTCTAGACTACTGTAACAATAGCCTGTGCTACTATATAAGAAGTCTGAAACACAAGCGTAGCTCTTAAACAGTCACATAAAACAGTGGCTGAGTAGACCTTCACCTCAATCATCCGCTTAACTCACAGAATGAAGGAGTGTTTCTGTGTAAGTAGTTACTCACTCTGAGATACATCTGTCACCCTACTGGGTATCATAGTAGGTTACTTCTATTTAAGAGCTCTCAGTGTGTGATCTGAGGACCTTGATGCAAGAAAGGGTGGTGTCCCCAAGGCCTTTCCAAAAGATCTTGGAAGTCCAAAGTGTTTCTATAGTAATGCAAAGATATTCTCTGCCAAGTTCACTTTCATTCTGGCATGAGGGTAGAGTGTTCCAGAGATGTGATGTTACCCAGTGATATCCATCACTGGACATACGATGTTATTATCACTCTCAGAAAAAGTAGAAAGTTTTCTTGTAGGTTCTTGTATTTTAACGTTTTCTTGGCTTTCATTTCTAATACCGTAAATATTGATGTACACAGCCCAAGTAAGTGAAAGCTTTGTCATTATTAATTTGTTGTGAGATCGAAGAGTCTGAAGCCTACCGAGGTACTCTGTGAGAAATGCAGGCTGCTACAAAGACACCCACAGCTCATAACTAATTCAGTTATTTCCCTTTAATCCTCACCATCACTCCACTACAAAGGTAATTTTGTGCTCTTCACTTCACATGTGAGAAAACAGGCACAGTAAAGACACCTGCCAGGATCTGTGCAGACTGCATGTCACAGCCAGGATCAGCCACATATTTATGGGGTCCAGTGTAAAATGAAAATGCTGGCCCCTCTGCTAAAAACATAAAGCATTTCTAGACGGCAACTCAAGAGCAGTACACTAGCTACAGAATCCTCTGAGCAAGCAGGTACACTGAGGCACAGGCCCTACGCTAAGCTGACCCTGGTGGCAGTCAAAACCGCATCTGCTGATCCCTCTGGCTAACAGTGCCTCCCACTGCTTTTTGTACTAAGCATTCCTGTATTCATCTCCCTCATGTCTTTACACTATGCTTTAATTTTTTCCCACCTTATTTTCTCATTCATTTCCCAAGTTTTAATTTTTTTAAGCCCTGTGTGAAGCTTTTCTCTGTTGTGCCTCTTCCCTAGAAGTGGTACAGATGGAAGCTTAAATTTTGCTTTGCTTCTTTCATACTGATGTCTAATGGAAGCTTCAGTTTCTTCATAGGGACAGGATTATAACTAGACTGTACTCTTACCATTTAAAAATCACGTCTTAACTGCAATGCTACAGTAACTGTTAGTAGCAACATGAAATAGTTAAAAAATAATTAAATGGCCATAGATATTATGCACACTAGACAGGTAACCTCGGCAAATTTTTTAAATTGATATAGACAGAGCACTTTAAAATATTACTGAAATATTTTCATTTTTCCTGTAACCTCTCTGTAGCATAAATAGGGAAGATGGTACCCCCCAAAAAAATAAAAAAAAAACATTTAACATATGTTTGATCCTACCTCTTATTACTTGAAAAATTAAATACCTACAAGAGGAGTTAATAATAATATATGTAGAGCTAAAATAAAGTAGGATATTCCAGGCAGATACAAAAGTTCCAACGTAAGTATGAGAGGTGATCCTCAGAGAAATAAAAGGTCAAAGAGGAAGAAACAGAGTTGAGATTTTCTCAGAATTAAATGAAGAGTTCAGCTCTTAAACTGACCAATCTAAATAGTTGTAGAAAAGTAACATCCAGAGAGGAGATTTGAATACTACAGTAAACAACCCTTATCTAATAGTTATATAAAGTACTCTGTACCCAAGTGAATCTGTAGCAAGAGCCCTGTAGTTTCCTTCAAGCACAGACGTAAAGTGACCAAACATGTAATTTCAATACATTCCTTAAAAGTAGGTACCATACAAGATCATACTTATCGATCACAATGCATTATTGGAAACAAGAACTCAAATCTTTATGCTCAGAAACTTAAGTCCTTACATCTAGAATTATTTATAAATAATTCATAGGGTAAAGAAGTAACCAAAATAAGAAAATGCTAAATACCTAAGATTTTTATGTACATGCATGATGATCAAGTCATTGCATTTTACACCTGTTGCTATAGAGCTGCAGTATACTTAGAAAAAAATTTATAGACTAAATAGCACATACTGAAGATGAAAAATGAGCAAAGCTTTCAACCCACAAAGCCAGAAAAAGATACAAATAAATCCACAAAATATATAAGAGATTTAAAAATAAAGGCAAATAATAATGAAATGGGAATAAGGAGATAGGAAACTTTAAGCAATAATACCTCGTAAAAGGTACAACTTTGAAAAATATGAGGAAAACAATTAGAAGAGGCATAAATTAAAGAGGAAAATTTTTTTGGTAGTTACAGTTGAAACATTTGAGAATTGTTAATTTATTTATTTATAACAGTCTTTCCTTGGGGCTGGGGATTTAGCTCAGCGGCAAAGTGCCTGCCTGTCAAGCGCAGTCATGAGTTCAATTCCTGGTACTGGAAGAAAAACAAAAACAAACAAACAAACAGTATAACAATCCTTCCTCCCTGTACTGGAGATGAACCCAGAGCCTTCACAGTTGAGCTACATCCTTTTTTATTTTTTGAGACAGGGTCTCACTAAGTCACTAAGTTGCCTGGACTCAAATTTCAGTCCTCTTACTTTAGCTTCCCAGAGTGCTGGCATTGCAGGTTTGCAGATGTGTATAGCATATTTGGCTGTGTTTATTTTTATAATCCTTATCTTTCAGAAAGATAAACTAAAATAATTATGAATAAAATACCTCAGGTTTCATTCACCTTCCAAGAGATGAACAAGCATGTCCATGAGCTGGTGCTTGTGCTAACTTCATGTTGGCTACAGCATGGTTACTATACTGATTCACTTTTGTGTATGTTTAACATTTTCTGTAATAGAAAGCTAAAAATATTTTGAAAGAACTAAAATAAGCATTTGACATTATTTAAAACTCTCTACTAACAAATTTTTAAGCCTAGATAACAGGCACAGTAAAACATGTATTGAACACATGGTATGTGCCAGTCTCTGTTGAGCCATCTATCTACATGTATGAGCTGAAAGTTAAGCTGTAGTCTCACTATGAGACTTTGGCCAGTTACTTCACCTCAATGTACTGCTTCTTCAACTTCAGGTAGAGAGAATACTACTACACTGTTGAGGTTATTGGGAGGATTAAGTTGGTGCATGTTATATCCCTAGGAGAGAGCCTAAAACATCACTAAGAGAAAAATAAGTATCAGTAATTAATAAAAACTGAATACAAATCTTAGAGCTCACCATGTCCTGGCCAAGGCTCCATCTAAACAATAATATAGAGAGAAAGACTTATCACAAACTGAATTTAAACAGACGCAGCTAGCACTAGAGAAAAGTATTGGCCAATCTTATTTTTTTGATATGAATACAGAAACATTAAAAATACTAAGAAACCTGGCATACTAAAATCCAACACATTAACAGAATTACACATGAGAAAAAAGATTGATCCTGGTGATGTATACTGGTTAAACGGTATGAAAATCCTATCCTTGGATTTAGAATATTAAAGAGATTTCTGGGGTGTGCCTCTGGGAGGGAGCGCCGAAACAGGCGGTTCCTGATCTCCAGCAGCACAGCCCATGTGTGGGTCCTGTGCGCGCTGCGAGTGGCCAGCAGGCACAGATTCAGGAGGCCCACAATCTACTCACACCACGGTTCACAGCTAAACACCGTAGAGAACAAGGTAGCACCCCCATCTACTTCCCGGGAACAGAGCAGGCATCCCAGAACGCTGCTGCCATTGCAGTGTGTATCTTTGCCCTCTGTGTGCCTGGGACACACAGGAGACTGTCTCAAGGGAGCCGCAAACCCACTAACACCGGGGTTTGCAAGGGGCACCCCCGCATGTGTCCAGTATCACGTGAAACCCCAGAGCAGGCAATCCATGAAACTGCTGAAGCCGCGATTCCCATCTGGATTCCATAGTTCGCCTCTGGGCAGGAGCACGGAAACAGGCAGTTTGTGATCACTGCCAGCACAGCCCACCTCTGGCTCCTGTGCTTGCAGTGAAAGGCCTGCAGACAGAGATTCAGGCAGTCCATGAACTGCAGACCCTACAGCTCGTGTCTGGGCTCTACCTTCACCCTGAACTCCCTGGAGTCACAGGACCAAATGGTCTGTGATCACGCCACCACAGCAGACCACTTCTGGTTCAAACTCGTGCCCTGAGCTAATAGGGGACACTGGATCAGATTGTCTGTGACCTGATGACATCGTGATTGGTGTCTGAGACCTGGGAGAACTAGGTAAACTTCACCATCTGCTGGAAGAACCCAGACCAAGCAGCACACCCCAGCGGCCACTGAGGGGAAAGTTTGACCACCAGGAAAATTAGCGAGGTTAGTGTCCTTTGCAAAGCTGACAGGGAGGAAAGGGACTGAGCACTTTACCACCAACATCAAACATCACAAGACAAAGGTCTAAAACGCTACCTCAGAACTCCACCCCTCTCACAACAAGTCCAGGAGACATCGACATAGGAGAACTTGGTAAACACACTCCTGAAATTGCTGAAATGGCTGCAATGGAAGTGAAGAAACAATTCCATCAGGCCATAGAAGAAATCAGATCAGAAATAATCTTTCACGCAAAAATGAAATGACAATAATAATGAAAGAACTGCTCAGCACATCTAAAGAAGAAACATATAAAAAAAATAGATGAACATAGGCAATGGACAGAAACGTTAAATGAAAAAAATAGAAATGAATTAGAATGCATGAAGCAGATTCAAAGAGATATCCAGGATATCAAAGTTTCCTTTGAAAGCTGCCAAAACCGCTTGAATGAAGCTGAAGATAGAATTTCAGATTTTGAAGACAGCATGGCAGCTAGTGATTGTGAAAAAAAGGATATCTTAAAATCAACAAGGAACCAGGAAAAATCAATTCAACAGCTGCAAGACGAGGCAAAGAGGAATAATGTACAGCTGATAGGAGTCAATGAACCAGCAGGAGGCAACACAAATGACATAAAAAGAATATTTACAGAAATAATAGCAGAAAATTTCCCAAGCATGGAAACAGAAGCTGATGTACAGGTAAATAAGGCATACAGAACTCCAACTAACCATAACCAAAATAAAACTACACCCAGACATATAATAGTCACAATCCCAGATCTCCAGCAAAATAAGAGAATATTAAAAGCTGCTAGAGAAAAGAAACCAATTATGTATAAAGGAAAGCCCATCAGAATCATCGCAGACTTCTCAAGACAAACCATCCAATCGAGAAGAGCTTGGAGCGAAGTATTACAGGTCCTGAGACAAAACAGCATCCAACCAAGACTGATGTACCCTACCAAACTTTCCTTCAAATTCAGTGGAGAAATAAAATATATGCACGACAAAGAACAACTGAAGAACTTCATGAGTGCCAAACCATCATTGCAAAGAGTACTACAAGATATTCTAGATACAGAAAAACATGACTGTAATTTAAAGAACAATAGAAAGGAACCATCAAGAAGAGCAAGCAATTAAACACATAGAAAAAGTAGGAAACCAACAACAAGTAAATACAATGGCAATGATAAGTCAACACATACCGGTTATAACCGTAAATGTAAATGGCCTCAATTCACCAGTCAAAAGAAACAGACTGGCAGAGTGGATTAAGAAACAAAATCCAATGATAATACTGTATACAGGAAACTGTATTTTACTCAAAAAGAAATCCATAGACTAAAAGTCAAAGCATGGAAAACAATCCTCCAAGCAAGAGCAACCCAGAAAAAAACAGATGTAGCTATTATGTTTGCAGACAATGTAAACTTCAAACCAACAACTATCAAAAGAGATAAAGAAGGTCACTACATACTTGTTAGGGGAAAACTGCAAGAGGATGAGATAACAATCATAAACATGTATGCACCAAATATCAGAGCTCCAAACTATGTAAGACAAATCTTAATAGACATGAAAACTCATATAATTAATAACACTATTGTAATAAGAGACCTCAACACCCCTTCAACACAAAGAGATAGGTCAACTGGACAAAAAAATCAGCAATGAAATAACAGATCTAAACCTAAGCTGTGAACAAATGGACTTAGTAGATGTATACAGAGTGTTCCACCCCACAACATCAGAATACACATTTTTCTCAGCTGCACATGGGTCATTCTCTAAAATAGACCACATTCTAGCCCATAGAACATACCTACCTAAATGCAAAAGAACTGAAATTATTCCATGCATATTATCTGACCACAGTGCAATGAAATTGGAAATTAATGACAAAAGGAATTCCAAAAACTCCATAAACACTTGGAAATTAAACAACAACCTCCTGAACAACCAATGGGTCACAGAAGAAATTAAAGA
>NW_004955517.1:3684530-3685688 GCF_000276665.1 Chinchilla lanigera | reverse complement strand
ACAAAAGCCATATGATCATTTCAGTAGATGCAGAAAAAGCATTCAACAAGGTCCAACATGCATTCATGATAAAAAACTCTACAGAAAATAGGAATAGATGGTCATTACCTCAACCTGATCAAAGCCATCTATGACAATCCAACAGCCAACATCATTCTAAATGGACAAAAACTGAAAGCTTTTACTTTAAAATCAGGAGACAAGGATGTCCACTGTCACCACTCCTGTTCAACATACTTCTGGAACCGTTAGCCAGAGCAACTAGACAAGAGAGAGAAATAAAAGGAGTAAGGATAGGAAAGGAAGAAGTAAAACTATTTGCAGATGACATGATACTTTACATGGAAGACCCCAAAAACTCCACAAGAAGATTCCTTGAATTAATTGACAAATTCAGCAGTATAGCTGGATACAAAGTCAACACCCAAAAATCAATAGCATTCCTATACACAAACAACAAACAGACTGACCAATAAATTAAGGAAACCATACCTTTCACAGTAGCATCCAAGAAATTGAAATATTTAGGAATCAATCTAACAAAAGAAGTAAAAGAGCTATGATGAAAACTCAAGAGAGCTATTGATGAGAACTACAGTACTCTGAAAAAAGAGATCGAAGAGGATTTCAGTAAATGGAAAAATATTTCTTGCTCATGGATAGGAAGAACCAACTTTGTAAAAATGGCCATACTGCCAAAATTGTTGCACAGATTCAATGCAATTCCCATTAAACTACCATTAGCATACATCACAGATCTAGAGAAAACATTCCTTAAATTCTTCTGGAGCCAGAATAGCAAAAGCAATCCTGGGCAACAAGGACAAGTCAGTTGGAGTCAGAATCCCTGACCTGAAATTATACTACAAAGCTACTGTAATAAAATCAACCTGGTACGGGCTAAAAAACACACCTGAGGATCAGTGGAAGAGACTGGAAGAAACAGCCACAACCACAGACACACTCAGCCACCTAATCTTTGATAAAGGGCCCAAACAAACTCACCTGGAAGAACTATAGCCTCTTTAATAAATGGTGCTGGAAAAATTGGCTTGTCACCTGCCAAAGACTAAAAATAGACCCAAGTCTGTCACCATGCAACAAACTAAAGTCAAAATGGATCACAGATCTCAATCTTAAAACAGAAACACTAAATCT
>NW_004955517.1:3675685-3683940 GCF_000276665.1 Chinchilla lanigera | reverse complement strand
GATATATGTGCACCCAGGTTCATAGCAGCACAATTTGTAATTCCTAAACTGTTGAAGCAACCCAAATGTCCATCCACTGAAGATTGGATAAAAAAATTGTGGTACTTCTATGAAGATAAACTCGAGGCTTTTATAGGTAAATGGTCACAACTAGAGACCATGCTCATAAGTGAAATAAATCAGACCTGCATGTGTAAGAATCATATTATCTCACTAGTGTAAGACCTGAAAGAGTGAATAAAAACTGGGAGGTATGATACACAGTGTGAAATGAAAGGAAAATGCTCAAAAGTAAGGGGTAACTGGGGTGTGGGAAAAGAGAAGGGAAAGAAGGGGAAATTATGTCAGTATGTATATACAGGATAGGTAACATAGTTGTACTACTGTCTTCTGTTCCTCTACAGAAAGGAATAGTTAATGATTACTTGTTTGATCAATCTTGTATATGTGTATTTGTTTTCTTGAGGAATCCCTTTGAAGATATCAATAAGTAATACAACAACCATTGTTAATTTCCTACAAATTTGTCTGTAACCCTGTTTTGTTTGTATTGTTCTTATGCTATTTTGTAAATGGATGTCTGTTTGTTAATATGTTTTCCTTCTTTTATTTCTTAAAATAAAAAAAGAGATTCCCAAAATAATCAATAGAAAAAACAAAGTATATAATAAAATAACACATATCCAGGCCCACCAAAATAATCTTAGGGAACTAAAAATAGGAAGCATCTTCTTTAACCTGATAACCATTATTTGCCTGTAGCTCATATTATTATTTCATACTGGAAACTCAGAAGCTTGACCATGAAAGATACAATATCTGCTCTCACAGCCAGTATAAAAACAATTTAGGTGATAGCCATGGCAGTAAGAGCAGAAGACAGAAGAATAAGCGGTAAACGGGCAACACTAGCATTATTGGCAGATAATGATACAGCCAAGTACACAAGGAACCCAGAATTATCAGAATTTGAACAGAATTCTCCTCTGTGACTGGACACAAGTTCATCATGGGAAAATAAGTAACATCTCCAGACATCAACAGAAACTCTACAGTACCTAGAAATAAGCTTGAAATGGAATTGGCAAAGACTACAGAAAAAATTCAAAACTGACCAAGTAAGTAGAGGCAGACATTGTATTTATGCACAGAAAAATGAAAAACTGGAAAGATGTGAATTTCCTGAAACCCATCTGTATTCAGTGTAATCTAATCAAATGCTAACAGTTCTGTTTTTGAAATTCTGCTTTCAAAATTACTATGAAACAATGGAATGGGGTGGAAGGAGAGAGGTATTTGGAAATGAGTGCGTATGTGGGGGGAAAAGGACGATTCATGGAACTTCGGGGGTGTAGCTCAGTGGCAGAGCAAGTATTTAGCATGTGTGAGGCCCAGCACCAGGGAAAAAAAGAAAGAAATGTACACTATATGTGCTTGAAACACTTAAGAAATAAAATAAATGTAGAGACAGCCAAATGTATTACGGAAATTTGCTTTTTCAAGACTTACTAAAAACCTACAGGAATTGAATATGGAGAGAAAAATAAACAGACTAAGGGCCAAAGTACAGCATTCAACACTAGGCCTGCATTTAGGAAAATTCAGTATACAATAAAATGGCAGTTTATGTCAGTGAGCAATGATCAGACTATTCAATAACAAATCCTGGAACCAGTTATCTGTTGGGAAAAAAAGCAACTAAAGTCAGACCCTCTCCCTTACATCAAAACAAGAATAACATCCAGATAAGTAATTAAACATAATAAATATAATTCAAAAACTCAAGAGAATATCTAAAAGCATATGCAAAAGCTCTGCTTCATTTGGAGCTGTGTGGAGTCACCTGAAACTTAATGACAAGATAAATTCTGAGCAGTGCACCATTAGGTGATTGTGTTGTTGGGCAGACATCACAGAGTGTACTTACAGAAACCTGGAGGGTAGATCCGAGTACCGCCTAACTGCACGTGCTGGTTCCTTTCACATGACTGGCGGAGCAGAGTCTGTGTAACCAGCACCAGCACAGACACCAGAGTGCTGAGTTGCACTAAGACATTACTATGCTTGAGACATCACCAGGCAATAGGAATTTTCCACTCCACTATGCATTAGCAGGGTAATCATACATAGGATTTATGGTTAAATAAAATATTGTGTAGTACATGTCCTGTATTTCTATTTTTATTCTCTAATTCAGTTTAGCTGTTTGAGATAGTTTTAAGTTTTTATTCGGATTGCTTTGCCACTTGCTACTTATTCCAGACCCCACAGTTCAAGTTTCTCTATCGTTTTTCCTATTTTACCCACCCCAGCTCATCCCCAGTACCACATACATTACTATCGCAAGGCTATTTTTGCACCTCTCATTTCATATTAGAGATCAATCTATGCATCTGATGAAGCAGTTGGAAGACTTCACATTCATAAATACATGCTAGCTCTGTGCCAGCTTCCAAATCCCTCCTGTCCAGCATTTCATTCACTTTTCTCTCCTAGAACAGATGTGTATACAGTCTTATTTTCTAAGTAATTTCATTCCAGTATATTCAGTCCCTCATGAAATCTGAAATAGCATCTTTTATTTCCCTCCGTCAGATATGGAGCAGTTTCAGCAGGAATGTTATGTGCCCTTACCACCCTGTCCCAGCAACTAGAGAATGAAAATGCAGTGGATGTTTTCCAGGTTGCAAAGATGATCAATCTTATGAGACCAGGAGTATTCACAGACATTGTAAGTAGTTTTCTGATCTTTAAAACCTGTGTTATGTTTGCATACATTGTAGCACAGGGGTTCTCAGCTGAGAGCAATTTTTCTGCCAGGAGACATTAGGCATTGTCTGCAGATGTTCTGTCACACCTGCAGATGACAAAGGATATTCTGGCATTTAGTGAGTAGAGGCCAGAGATACAGTTAAATATCCTCCATGCACACGGCAGCTCCTAATAACATAGAAATATCTGGCCCCAAATGTCAGTGCAGCAATTGAAAAATTCTGCTTTAGAGTCTAGAGTTGTCTGGTTATAATATGTAGACATTCCATTATCTTACCTGACTTTCAACAATGAGAATAGTTTCCACGTTAACAGAGATAAAATAGATACAAAGAATGTATAGCTCATAATTACACAAGTGATTTTCTTAAAGTTTTTTAGGTAACATTTCTGCTTTTCCTGTCTCCCTAGTAATTTTTTCACAATTCTATTTTTCATTAGTATTTTCATTGCACAAGATCACTATGCTTCTGTGGCTCAAACTCTTCCTCTTGTTTTTCAGGAACAATACCAGTTTGTCTATAAAGCAATGCTCAGCTTGGTCAGCACTAAAGAAAATGGAAATGGTCCCATGGCAGTGGACAAAAATGGTGCTGTTCTAATTGCAGATGAATCAGACCCTGCAGAGAGTATGGAGTCTCTTGTGTGACTAGAATTCTGAAAGGGAACTTCTTTGTAGACTTCTGAAGACTGAAAACTTTCTTGAGGCCTTTTTTGCCAGACTCTAGGTTATACAATAACCCAGTTACTTTTTTACACTGATAAAAGTTTTGATATTTATTTTTTGCCATTTTATGTCTTAATGGTATCCTACCAAGCATTTGCACCTCTGTTCATTTCACACGGTGAAACACAATTTTATCTAGTTTGCACTATATGATCAGTGTTACTGCCTATAATCCAATTACTAAAGCAAATCCCAATGTGACATTCCATGACAACATTCATGCTACCTTTTTGTTCAGTACAGTGAAAGTCTTTGCTATGACAGTGAGTCTTGATTTTATTACTATTGCTGAAGCAGTTACATTCTACTAGCAGGCAGTGTACTTTTCCTTAGTCCTCCCCTCCCGTTTTTAGGCACTGTTCAAGACTGTATGCCTTCTGTACTTTAATGGAGTGGAGGAGCATTGTTTTCTTTTACAGAATACTAGGTTGTTGGGAGCTACTCAGAAGGTCTATCAACATCATGGCCTTGAAAGAGTTCCATTTATGATGGTTAAGAGATCCATTAGGAAATTAGAAGGCTTGGACTGCTTCATGTAAACATCTCTTATTAGTTACAAAGTTATATTCAGAGCTTTTAAAAATGTGTCAAAATAAAGGATAACTCTGTATTACAGCTTTCACAGTAGCTATGTGGACAGTGTGTGTTATTTACATTTAACTTCCTGAAATAGCTATCCCCTAAATGCAGGGCTACCTTTTATAATAGAGACATGGCAATATTTTACATAATTCAGTCATAAGACCCATTAGTCAATCTCCACTAATGCTTCTTGCTTTATAATACTGTACCTCACAGACAATGAAGTAGGATAATGAAGAATTTTGCAGCTGTCTACTCTTGAAACTAGCCCTCTAAAAGTTCCCCACTACTGATGCAGCAATCTGATAAAAATTACCTATCTACTTAACATTCTTTTCTCTCCTTTTCTGCCAAATATTTCCTAATAAATCTCTTAATTTCATTCATTCTTCTACTTAAAATTAAGCTGAAAATAACGTATTAGCAAAAGTCTTGGGAATACTGAAACTCCCACATGAGTAGGTCTTATTGGAAATGAGAGAATTAAGCAATTAGAAAACTGAATAAAAGTTGATGTCTGCATTTTCAAGTAGTTTTTAAAAGGAGATAGCTCTCAATGCTTTTGGGTAGTTAAGCATCAACCACAGATAAACCTTGGTAAAAGATGCCAGCAATCATCAGAGAGCCTAAGGAAGTTACTTGGTCCAACCTCTGGAGCCGCGTTAGGCGTACAGTACAGAAGGGGACAGTTAGGAGACCGGACTCAGTAGAGTTTGCTAGCAATGTAAACTCCTTGCTGAGGTCTGTTACTTCAGTTGCATGTCTGCTTTCATGGGTCAGCCGCTGGCATCACCAGAACAGCCCCATTAAGAATAACAGGGTTTGGCTTCTGTTTATGCCCCAAACCTCAACAAAATGGCCACAGTGGCTGCTGTCATACTTTCTGGGTAGACAGGAAACCATGGGTGGTGATGAGCATGGAAAGTCTATGTTGTGTGGCTTCCGTGAAGTTTGTTGGTGCGATGCTGGAGGCCCAGAGTCGTAAGGAGAATGGGTCCACAGGCCCATTCCACGTCAATGCACTGATGAGGTTGAGTTTCATGGACTACATAATTTACCAGGGTTACTGTCATCCTTTCATCATGCAGATTCCACAATATGGAATAGTCTGCTTTTCAAGAACTGTGTAGGCCAGGCTTAAGCAAAGACATTCAAGTGAGCAGGTTTGTCAAGCTGCATATGCTAGATGACACGGACACCTTTACAGCCCAACAGCTCTCATCAGAAGTGATGCTCCACCTAGCACAAGGAAAGCTTGGTCACAGGAGAACTGCAGCTGCTGAAGGCTGAGAGGTACTGGGAAGGGAAAGGCAAGAGCTAGGTTTTTTAGTCAATTAAGTAGATTAGATGTGTAGATGCTGTGCACCTGACTGAAATGAACTAATGCCTTTGCATAGATGGCATAGTGGCCTTGACATTTTTGACATTTTCCCAGTAAAATTTGAGTTGTAGCTTGTGGTAGAAGTATTCTGAGGGCTCAGTTCATGGAAATGCATACCCTCCAACTCGGTTCTGTGACTGTCTCTTACACAAGTATGTGAGTGATGAGGAAGAAAGACAGCTAGTAAGTAGGATAAAACATAATAAAGGTGACTTAGAAGTCTCTGTAAGATTAATCCACAGATCCTAACCCACTGAGCTATAAGCAGCTGCTCTTGGCCCATCTTGCCAAAGTGGTCTAGACATACTTCACTGAGGAGTCACATTCAGCAGTTCCTTGCTTTCACCACAGAGTGTGTCCTCACTGTTAGTATTCGTTTTTGGAAAAAATATGCTTGCATCTTTCCAGAAGCAGAGAGTTCCAAAAGTAGTATTTTTTTTTTTTTTTTGAGACACAGGCACATTGCTTAAGGTTATACTGAGGTCACTACCATTTGCATTCATAGGGAAAGTAAGTAGCTATCTTAAGTTCACATGTGCAGGTTTACAGAATATGTTGACTATATGGATTTAGCACTAGGTAAGCAGAATGCACACATCATACAAAATTGCAGTGATGAGAACAGGTGGTCACACTGGACATCAAGGACATCTTGTTGCCATGAGAGTTGTTATACCCCTTAGGTATGATGCCGTCTTTTATAGTTAAACAGTTCACTTCTCAAGTTCAAGAAGAATAAGATGACTTGATTTTCCTACTTCTTAACACAGTGGGGCATTTAGAGTCCATTTCAAGTAGAAGAGTCCAGTAAATCCAAAGAAGGATTATGGTGTTCTAGGAGTGGCTGTTGGAGTTTTTAGCCCAGAGTGACACTGAAATCAATCAGGAACCTTAATTGTTTTATAATGACAGCACAACTGCCTTGATAAGACTTTTCTTAAATGCATATATATTTAAAATTAAAATATACATACCAATTTACCAAAGATAGATAGTACTAATTTTAAGCAAAAAATGACAAGAGGAACCCAAACATAATTTAAGAGAAAATAATCAAAATGTAGTTGTCTTAAGAATTTAGTGGTTATACTGGAAAATGCATTTCAATTTTAAAACTTTCTGTTCAAATGGTGCCAGTGAATTTTCCTATGAAGGGAAAAATGCCTGCTTTTTTTTTTTTTTTTTTTTTTTTTTAGGAGCTATGATTTCACGTAACCTTTTGCACTTTCCCTTAGTTGCTATTTAACATACAGTGTCAGCTTTACTTGTCTCTAGGAAGAAGGCATGCTACAAAACTAGGGAGGAATTGTGAAAAATATCTGGCCTCTATTTGTCTTAGCTGTTAAATTATTTTTAGTGTTTTTGTTAAATATTTGCAAAGAAAAGCATTTTCTACAGAGGATTATTAATTTCAAGAAAAATATCTTGAGTTTTAAGAAATAAACATCTCCAAAAAAGGAGACAGTCAATTTTGTAAAATGTCGCAACTCTCCAACATTTGGGGTAGTGACTCCTTTTTGTTAAGACATTTGAAACTAGCAAGCAGCCATTGTTTCTAAAGAATTCAGCCTTCATGTCGACTCGTTTCTTTAACTTCGTTTTGAAATAGCTGAAGTCATTAAAACTGTAAATATTTTGTTGCTTGGGTCAGCATCTTCTGGGAACTTTGTATCTATGGTATATAATCATAGAATTTTATATTTTCATATAAAGCTAAGTTTTTTCTAGTTTCAGCTCCATCATAGTTTTCTTGTTTTCTGTTGCTTTTTCTTTCTGTGGTGGCTATGTGAATTCAACTTTCTGTGTACTGAGATAGAAAGAACCATCTTTGCATTCCGAAAGAATCCAACATGTGTTATTCTTTGAGGCAGTGATTGTGACTGTTGGGCTTTCTTTCTAATTCCACTGACCATTTGTGCAATAGCAGTTAGGCATAATTAGTCACTGAACACATTTGTCACATTGACCCCTTTGGAAAAGGTGATTTTTTTATTTGTTTGGGGCGGGAGGGGTTTTGTAACCTGAACTTTTTTCCCTTTTTCTTCTGTTTGAAACTATATCAAATCATTCTATTATAGTGTTATTTAATATGTAAATTGTATTGCTATACATAAAATAAAGTATGGTTTTTGATGTATTCATTAGTATGAACATTTCTATGAAAATTACTGCATCTAGTAAAAGCAGATTACTAGTTGCTCCAAACACATCACATTAGTACCTTCGTGACTATCTTCTGTTTTCATTTTCACTGTAGTAAAATGAACATTAGTATTCATCTTTGCACAAGTAGCAAACCAAAAAGAAGTACCCTTCCTAGCTCAATTCCTCAATGTTCTTCCTAATTTGAAGAATAAATGGTGACAAGGTTTTATCTGTATATGGAATCAAACTCATCTGTGTTGTAACTCGTAAAATGGTAAACAGAATTCACTTTTGTCCACCCTATCAACTACCTTTGTGGCAACTTCTCCCTCTTATCAATTATTATCTAGCATGAAGGGCAGACTTGGAGAACCCTGGAATCTCTGTATGATTAGTACAGTTGCTTCCACTTTGAGGGAATTCTGGCATTCCCACAAGTCCTTTGGTCCACCATTCTCTCTTTCTCTCATAAGAGGCGCTATTACATTTTCCCTAAGTCACTCAGAATAGAAATCACACCAGTCCCTTCCAGGAGTACAGAGAAGAATAATTCCAGCACAACTGATACAAACCCAGGCTCCTTCAAATGCTACCCGTGGGACCTATAATACCCTACCAGAGAGTACACCAGAGGAGCAGGGATGATCT
>NW_004955517.1:3671065-3672289 GCF_000276665.1 Chinchilla lanigera | reverse complement strand
GTAACAAGTGCCAATCTACACTAAGAACTTCTAAGATTCATTTCCAACTGGATATTTATTATCTCCCTTTCCAGGTGTTAATAAGCATACAAAACATAAGATGATAAATGTACAACTTAAAATTTCCTCTAACCTGCTGCTTCCCTAGTGTGCGCCTTTTGCTACAGCAAAGAGCTATGGCATGTATTCAGGTAATCAAACTAAAAACCTATTATCTTTCTTGATTTCCATTTCCTAACATTTTTGTACAGAAACAGATTCTCAATCTTTGAGTCTGGCCTCAAACTCATGGGCTCAGAGAATCCCCCTGCCTCGGTTTCCTGAACAGCTATATCTATAGGCATGTCCCCCCATTTAATAGTGCTACTTCTTTTAAGACAGGGTCTCACTATGCAGTTCAGGCTGGCCTTGAACTCACTTGAGTAGCCCAGGCTGGCTTTGAGTTCATGGTGATCCTCCTGCATCAGCCTCCCAAGTGCTGGGATTACAGGTGTGTGCCACCATGCTTGGCCATGATAGTGCAGTTTTTAATCAGCCAAAAAGCTTTTTCATCTCAAGTATATAAATGGCAAACATTCACATAAGAAGATGCTCCATATCCTTAGTAATTAGGTAAATGTCAAAACTTCAACAGAATAATTATTAGAATCAGTGAATTTGTGCTGTGCCACGTCCCAAGAATAAGTCAAATTATTACTGACTGCTTTGGGGGGGGGTACCGACTTTTGTATTATTGACTTTTTGTTTTCCAAATGAAAGTCAAAACTGGGTGTAGGTATGTCTTCCCAGGAGGCATTCTATATGACTTAATGATAGTCTAATTAGAAGTCATTAATGTATTTGGTCATAAAAAACTTGGGAGATCAGTAATTCCCTATATAAAATTACCATGTAAAACCTGGGGATTTCCAGGAAACTAGTACATTGTCATACTGATGCCATTAAATTAAAATTATATTGCTTTGTTAATAAAGTCCAACAGAACACAGAAAACTATGCTAACATTCATATCCACATTATGCAGATAGAGAAACAAATCAAAAGGCAAGATTAAACCCACTATTAAGGAAAAACCAGCACATTGTCAAAAAGAATCCCTCTGTCACAGAAAGTCTGAAGAAGTCAAATCCATTCTTGGGTGTGCAACATTCCTACTATGTACAAGGCACGTGAAATATGAGCAAAAGCAATGACAACTGGTACCTCAAAGGAAGTATTCAAAAA
>NW_004955517.1:3668035-3670710 GCF_000276665.1 Chinchilla lanigera | reverse complement strand
CTCCTGGAAATGGTTTCTGACTGGTTAAATTTTATTAGTAAGGTGAACTGCATGGTTCTGATAGTCTTGCAACTGTGACCATTTATTCCAGGTCTGTTCTTCATTTAGTGAAACAGAACCTCTCCCTGAGATGCTAAATATGATGGGTACAGAATGAAGACAGGAGCTATGTCTTACCTTATAAGAGAAATCAACAGGAAGACAAAAAATAGCCAACATCCCCAAAAGCCTTGGGGAGGATGGTTTTCCTTTACCATGTAGAAAGACAGGTGCCGACCTCTCGAGCATTGGTGTATCCACTGCAGCTTTCGGTAACTAAAACTTCTATCATTCTTGTTTTAATTTTGACTAAATATTGTGCATTTGCCTAGATGATCTTTCAAGCAATTTTGTCAGTAGCCTTCTTGAAGAAGGAGTGCTCTTAGTTTGAAGGAGTCTATACCCTAGTTTCTAGGAGTGGACTGGGGCCAGTTCAGGTTTAAATGTTAAGCAGACTTTTAACTAAGTAATAGAATACCAGAGAACAGAACTATCACAACCATTTTAAGATTTACTAATAGGCATGTTTTATAGCCTAGCTCTACATATTCAAGCCCTGTAGAAGACAAAATGATGAAAAATATTAGATGCTATCTATATATGCATACATACATTCACACACACATACATACACAGAAGGACCTGAAAATGTAATACACGGATCCCTCACCTATCATGGGAGTTATCTTCCAGAGACTCCTGTAATAGGTGAAAATCCGCTAAGTAGTGGCGTTATGTTTTATTATTTATATATATATTTTTAAGGCTTTATAAACACTTCCCACAGTCTTATAAACCTTTCCCACTCCTGCGTGCCTTCCAGGGGAGACCCTTCTTCCCAAAGCCTCGGCTTCCAGCTGAGGCAGTGCCTGGGGATTCCTGGATGAAATGGTCTCAGCTCTGAGGGCAGGAGCGGAGGCCGGGGCAGGTGTGGATAGAGGTTGGGAGTGGGCCTGGGAGTGGGGTGCACCGGACCCAGCCAAACTACAACCACAGCCCAGTGGAGCCCAGCGCCTGGCCCGCACCACTAGCCCTGCCCAGGCCGGCTCCTAGGGCAGGGGCAGTGCAGCGTGCCCTCCTTGCTATAAGCAAAGCCCGCGCTTGCATGTGGCCAAGTGGCTCTGCTGGGCTTGGGCTGGTGTTAGTGGAGTATTTCATTTCCATTGTGTGCAGTATGGTATTCATCCACTGATGAAATATGTACTGTACAGTATTTTATTTCGATATAATACTCTTTTAATATGTTTGAATTAACATTTTTATATTTTTATGTTGTTTTAAATTTTTAGGCAGAAATAATTAAAATCATAAATACTATATAAATACCTATATACAGCAAAATCCCACGATATAGCAAAAACTCCATGACACAGAATTAGATATATTTCTTTTAAAAACCTGCAATCCAGTGAAGCCACAATAAGTGAAACACAATATAGAGAGGGAGCATTGTAACAATACATGGCAATTTATCAAATAGATTAATAATATTAACAGAAGTGAGTGTCACAGGAGTTCAGAAGAAAAGCTTCAAGGATATAATATTTACCCTGGCCTTAAAAGATACAGAAGGATGCCTCCCATGCACAAGGCCCTGGGTTCAATCCCCAGCACCACACACATACCAAAGAAAAGATAGATAAGGCTCTAGAGACACAGCTCAGTAGTAAATCAATTGTATGGCACATCAAGGCCTGGGGTGCCTCCCCAGCTGCATGAAAAATAAATACTGTAAAGATGAATAAATCTTGAAGAACAAAGTATTTAATAAAGGTCATTTTGTCTATGTGAATGTTGAAGAAACCCTTGTAAAAACAAAATTTTCATCTTAAAATATGAGATGAACTTGGTTGGAGAAGGACAATCAGATCTATGCCACAGAAGACCTGGTGTATCAACCTAAAAGGTCTGGGCTTTCCTTGAAGGTGACATCAGTAATGTTACTGTCAAACAAAGATTATAAATCATAGTGTTTATCTAAGTCAGTATAGTTTTTTCAAGTTTTTTCCTTGAAGAGCTATCTCTTCTTCTCAAAGATGGATTATCATTTTCTTGTGCAGCTTTAATTAAAACTCACTCTGCTTGAAAGTATCACTAAGGATGTCTGAAAAATTTAAATGCAAAGAGCACAACTGTCTTTTAAACAGTGAGTCAAAATGATAGAATCTGGGCCTGGGGATTTAGCTCAGCAGTACAGCGCCTGCCTTTCAAGCGCAAGGTCGTGGGTTCGATTCCCAATACCGGAAGAAAAACAAAAACAAACAAACAAACAAACACATAAAAAAATGATAGAATCTGTTTCATACATCTGAGGATTAAATTATTATAATGTGCTTTCAAGAAATACCTCAGTACCCAATAGATTTGTTCAGTCTACTTACCAGGGAAACTGCTTGGTGAGTTGAAAAACATTTGAAATTAAGTTGAGATTTACCTATCAGTGCCTTTTGTTTTTTAAGTTTCACAATGAAAGATGAATTCTCAGTAATTTTAAATCTAAAGAGTATGGGAAAATTAGTTAACAAAGTCCTATAGAAAATGTACAAGTTCAGGGGGCTGGGGATTTAGCTCAGTGGCAAAGCGCCTGCCTGGCAGGCGCAACGTCATGAGTTCGGTTCCCGGTACTGGAGAAAAAA
>NW_004955517.1:3655039-3667769 GCF_000276665.1 Chinchilla lanigera | reverse complement strand
CACACACACACACACACACACACACACACACACAGATATGGGCTGAAAGTTCATAAAATAAATCAGAAATAAAACACACCAGAGATGTACAATCAAGAGAAATCAAGTCTATGAGACAGACCCATCTTCTAAGTTAAATAATTTATAATAAGGTTTTTATACCACCTTAGTAACAAAACTGGGAGTCTAATAAAATGGATCTGCCTTACCATCAATGCCACTGTAAAATGAAAATATTACACTTTATAAAGCTGTTCAATTCTGCAAGTACTTTCATATGTATTATTTGGACCTCACAAATATCCTGTAAAGAAGAAGTATTTTTCCTTTCTTACCAGTTGAAACTAAGGAGTTACTTTGTTTGCGTATAGTACTGGGATTGAACCAAGACCTTTACAATGAGCTTTATCCCCAATCTCTTTTGTTTTATAAGACAGGGTCTCACTAACTTGCCCCGCCTGGACCCACACTTGCAGTCCCACTGCCTCAGCATCCCCAAGTGCTGGGACCACCGGCTTGGGCCCCAATGCCTAGCCCAGAGAAGTAAATGAATGTAGGTTTTTTATAGGCTTTCCCATAAAGTCCCAAAAGTACTCTAAAGCCTACATTTAAAACTGTCAGTAGAAAATAAAAAATGATCTTAAAGAGAATTTGGAAAGCATTCATAGTTGTCAAAAATTCATTTGAACCATAAAATTATATAGTTTGGGAAATATATTTTGGATACATGAAATAAAGACTGTTCCACTGCGATACTCTTAAGTCATTTTTATAGAAAACTGGTCTTGAACAAAGACGAAGTTCATAGGCCCCCCAGAAAGTTCATATCCAAAATAAAACCATAACAAAAACTACTTGACAATCAAAAATGCATTTTAATTATATAATACATTTTTGTGCTATGTCTAGTGTGAATTACTTCTCTATAAAGAATTTACAAGCACTAAGGATATATATATCAAAGAAAGCTTATCTAAAGATTTAATCTTGTCTCTCTAACTGTCTAAGAGAAATTCAAAGTTTTATTACAAATATACCCCAGGATTTTGTTGTGACTTTAAAATGTTAACATTATACTGTAAATTCAAAAAGGATAATTAATAGATTTGTTATTACAGCTGACCACATGCAAAACTCCCATTTTGTGAAGTCAGTAAGTCACTTGTTTGAATGTAGTTCAAGAAAACATCTCAGCTAACATTTTTAAATTCTATCATACAATACAGAAAGGCAGGTTTCTAATATAAAAAAAAAAAGCCACTGGAGTGACAGGTTCCATGATGATCTGTGTGATAGTTAACTGACTGTGTCAACCTGAGTAAGAAATACCAAACTAAACTGACTCGGCTTAGTTCTGGGTGTGGAAAACCCACCCAAGGGAGGATTATCACCAGATTTGAGTAAAAGGAAAACAAAGAAGGAAGGGTTGCTTCTGTTTCTTCGGAGGAGCTCCAGTCTTTGCCTTCACCTTGTACATTGTCTCCCGGCTTCCAGAGTGCAGGCAGACCTTTTGCATGCTTCTACATCTGAGTCTGTGGGCAACCACTGTAAGCCAATCTTGTAAATTCTTACATATTTGTATATCTTGCATTAAATCTCTTTCTCTATTAACATTGACTGATACAGTCAGATATATCAATATATCAACCATAGCACCAAGATCCCTGAATCCCAATTTGTAATGTCTTCCTAACTTAACATCCGTAGCCCTTCCCAATCCTGAGATCTCTCTTCTATCACACAAGAACACAGTGCCACCTAGACTTTATTTTACAATTCTGTGTATGTAGTATAGGTCAAGGATCTGTTCTAGGTATTTCAAGGTACCTGCCCTCGTGAAATTTATATGGCAATGAGAAAGACAAATAAGGAAGCTAACTTTTTTTTTTAATTTTTATTTTAAAAATAAAAGGAGGAAAACATTAACAGACAACCTTTTACAAAATAGCAAACGAACAGTACAGACAATACAGAGTTACAAAGTAGTAGGAAATTAACAATGCTTGTTGTATTATATATTGATATCTTCAAAGTGGTTTCTCATGAAAACAGAGACATGCAATATTGATCAGTCAAGGACTCACTGACAGTTTCTTTCAGCAAAAAAATAGAAGACAGTAGAACAACTATGTTAACTATCCTGTATATACATACATACAAAATTTTCCTTCTTTCCCTTCTCTTTTCCCCCATCCCAGTTGCCCTTTACCCTTGAGTGTTTTCCTATCATTTCACAATGTCTATCATACCTCCTAGTTTAAATTAACTCTTTCAGGTTTTACACTAGTGAAACAATGCAGTGCTTGCGCATGCAGGTCTGATTTATTTGGTATCAATATGATGCTTGCCTCCAGAAATGAGTTAGGGAGCATTGCTTCTTTTTCAATTTCACTGAAGAGTTTGAGGAGGGTTGGTATTAAATCTTGTCTGAATTTCTTGTAAAATTCTACTGTGAATCCATCAGGGCCTGGGCTTTTCTTTGTCGCTAGGTTTTTAATCACATTTTCAACCTCATTAATTGATATTGCATTGTTCAGGAATTTGATATCTTCTTGACTCAACCTTGCTAATTCATACATATCTAGGAATCTGTCCATTTCTTCTTAGTTTTCTATCCTATGTGAGTAAAAATTTTCAAAGTAGGTATTTATTAATGATCTTCTGAATTTCTGTGGAATCTGTGGTAATTTCATCCTTTTCATTCCTATTGCATGAATCTGAGTTCTTTCCTAAGGAAACCAACTTATATTGGGCACAGGTTAGCACTACTGAGAAATAATAAAGATAAGAAGAAAAAACAAGCCAAGTATGATGGTACATGCCTAGAATGTCAGCTACTGGGGAGGCTGAGGCAGGATTGTTAAGTTTGAGGTCAGCTGGGCAACTTGGCAAAATTTTGTTCCAAAATAAAAATAAAAGGGCAGGAGATATAGTTCAGTGTTTGCTGGGTTCAAACTCTGGTGCTGGGGGATCTGGGAAGAATAAGAAAAATTATAGTGAAAGCCGTTGTTTTGGGTGGTGTGCACAGGAAAGACCTTTCTTGGGAATGGCCTGTGAAGAATATACAAAGCTTGTGGAAGGTGGTCTAAGCAGAAGAAATATTTAGTGCATGAGTTCTGATAATGAGACTGAGTATGGTATGTATCAGCAAGACCACAGTGAATAAGGGAGAACCTAGTAAGAGATGAATTCAGAGTTAAGCAGTGATTTGATCAAGCAGGGCCTCACAGGAGGGTGACCTCTTCTTTATGGACAATGGAAAGCTACTACAGGCTTACCAGTACTGATTCAGGTTTAGAAAGATCACTATAACCATAGAGACAATAGAAGTAAAAAGCTAATGAAGAAACTATGACACATTTCTTTAGTACTTGAGGTTTTGGACACAAAGCAGGTAGCAAATGATGCCTATAACATGATATTCCCAAAACTTCACTTACGGTTATTATTTAAGAATGCAACTTGGAGAAATCTAAATAACGATGCTATAATGAGATGTCCATAGATGTTATCTAAGACACTGATAGTGGATACAATACTGAAGACTTTCAGAATGCCCCAAAATTTCACTTTAAGATAACTGAAGCATAAATTCAAAGAAGTATAACTGCATTGCAAATATAAACTATCAAGGACTATTCTATATAACTGTTGGGGAAAAATCATTTCATAATTAAATTGTGATTAGGGCTTGTCCAAGGCCTAGTGCCTTGCCATGCAGGCTGGCTACAGTATGCAGGAACATAATACTGTGTGCTTCCAGTCACAGTTGAGGCCTCAAGGGTTGGTACCACGATGCTGTGACACCCCAGGGCAAGGTTGCACCAGCTGAAGACATCCTACTTCCTTAAGAACCCAGTAGTAATAAAAAGAGAATTTTACCTTGGGGAAAGGACAAACTCCTTCTTAACCTGCCATCTCTCCCCACTATGCTCATCAACATGAATATCCCTTTAACATAGGTCAAACTGCTCTCTGAGTCATCCAATAATTCCTCTGATTGTTGTATACACCCAATACAGTGACTAGCTCGGAGTGTCTCTGCCTCTGCCCATCTTGAGACACTGACCTCCCAGCCTCCTTGTCATGCATTACCAAATTTGTCTCTGTTTCTTATTTCATCTTTTCACCATACCCCTCATGCCAGCAGTTGAGAATCTTGGCCAGGTCTCTCATAATAAACATTTTAAAAAATCAAGTTTATTGTATACTGGCTTGTTAGAAAAATGACTAAAAAGAAAAAGTGCTACAGTCTAGAATTTACAAAGAACCACTCCACTGATGCATTTTAATTTTTTGCCTTATAATTAGTTGGTAATGCTAAGCAATAAGATGATTTCCCGTGAAAATCCAGGTTTCTTTCTTTTTTGTTTGAAACAGGTCTTCCTATGTAGTTCATGCTGGCAATTCATAGCAATCCTCCTGCTTCAGCATCCCAAGTGCTGGAATTACAGGTGTGTGTCACCACACACAGTGAAAATCCAAATTTCTTTCTTCACTTGAAAATCAGCAGGTCTATTACCTTTTAGTCTAACTAAGCAAAAAACCAGTGCACAGGTGAATGCCACATTGCTAGCTAAAAAAAAAAATTGGCCCAGCCCAGGCAGGACCCCAAAAACCCAGTAAGGCCCAACAGGGGTGCACACAACAAGCAGGGGGGACTAGTGTAGTGGGAAAGTCTGAAGCAGCAGTAAGAATACCAGCGAGCAGCTGGTAAGATAGGTGAACCAGCATGGCTTTGGCACACAGACACTTAGAACAGAAGTGAGCAGATGGGACTACCATTTTTTATCGAAGGACTTGGGGAGAATTTCTTAGCAACAGAAGACCAGTCCCAGCCCCCACATCCAGAGGCCAAGACCAGCCCCATACCTAGCACAAATGCCACTACAAACTTGCCTGGAGTACATAGCACATTTCTGGAATCCAACCTGGACCTTCCATAGAACTGTAGATACCAGAGGAATTTTACTATTTTTATTTTTCTCTGTGTGACTGGGTGTCCTTTCTCTGTCCGGTTGAGGTATTTCTGTTTTTGCTTTGTCTTACTTTATTTTTTTGTGGTTATTTTGGGGGTTTTTCCTCTTTCTTTCATGACTTAGATTTTTTTTTACCTTTCTTTTTGCTTTCTTCTACTCATCTTCTTTATCTCTTTCCTCAACTATCTCACTTGATTTTATGATACTTTCATGTGAGTAAACATTGTGTCTTCTCTATCTGGTTCATGTCAATACTCCTTTGCTTTTTCTTCCATTCTTTCCCTCCTGTGTCTTCCAGATTCCCAAAACCTGGGTGATCATACTTTACCCTGCAGCCTTGCTCCTACTGTATTTAACCTCATTCATCTTTCCATCTTGTCCTCTACCCCTCTTAACCCCCTCCCAGCAACAGGGTAAAATCACTTCACTATAGGGAAAAACATTGCATATAAGTTCCTAGTTCTGTTATACAACTGTAGGATTTGCTACTATGGTTAAAGGTATCAGGTTAATAGATACCACAGTTTGTCAGTAGCCAGACTATGCTTGAGACTATTGTTATTGCTACCTGTACTACATTAGCCAAGATATCACATCTGTTATAATCAGTTTTTCTCCCTTGTATGACTACACTTTGATTTTATGGGGTCATAAACATCAGTGTAATCCAGTACCAAAGGACTGGGTGCTGAGCCAAATACATAGCAACTTCTCATCCTCAATACATTGTGAAGGTAGCTTTGTGGGACAGACACAAAGACCAAGAACCACCTACATCTAGAAGGCATCTCTGAGGAACAGACATTTGATACTAGGAATAAAGCAATCTACCATAAGGAATCTACAAGCATCAACACAGAAAACAAAATAAAATAAAAAACAGAAAATAGAAAATAGAAAATGACAAGATGCAGAAGCAAAATGCAACCCCAGGCCCTCAGCCCACCCAGGGTAAGTCCAGAGCACAGTGAGATACAAGAAATTGGAAGACACACACTGCACATTTCTGAAATGATAGAAACAGAATTGAAAAAACAAATAGAAGAGGCTACAGAAAAAATATTTTTTAAGGTGCACACAAAAAAAGTTGATCAATATGAAAAACATTAAAGCAGACACTAATAAACAAAAACAGAGCTTAGGAGAATAATGGAAACCATGAATGTCCAACATAAGAAACAATGGAGTCAATGAAACAGATCCAAACAGAAATCGAGTAGATTAAAAACTTCATTGAAAGTATATGTAACAGATTGCATGAAGGTGAGGACAGAATAGCAGATCTAGAAGACAGGATTGTGGCTAGTGACCATGAAAAGAAAGATATCTTAAAAATGGCAAGAGACCATAAAAAATCAATCTAAAACCTACAACATGAACTGAAGAGGAACAATGTAAGAGTGACTGGAGTCAGTGAGAAAGCTGAAGACTGTACAAAAACCATTTTTTAAAAACAAAACCCTCTTCACAGAAATAATGACAAAAAACTTCCCAAATATGAAACTGAATTTGACATACAAATAAATGAAGCATATAGAACTTCAAATAGCCATGACTGAAATGAACCCACACTGAGGCATATAATGGTCAAGATTCCAGAAATTCATCACAAGAACAGAACATTAAAAGAGGTCAAAGAAAAGAAATAAATCATCTATAAAGGAAAGCCAATCAGAATCACAGCAGATTTCTGAACACAAACCTTAAATCAAGGAGAGCTTGGAGGTATTTCAAGCCATAAAAGAAAACAACCTCTAACCCAGATTGATGTACCCATAAAACTATCTTTCAAAATCAATGGAGAAACAAGATACTTCCATGACAAAGAACAAATGAAGAAATTCATGACCACCAAACCAGTTCTTCACAATGCTCTGAAGGACATATTAGAAAGAGAAAACAGCCAGGTGTGCTGGCACACACCTGTAATCTCAGCACTTGGAAGGCCAAGGCAGAAGGATTGCTGTGAGTTTAAGGTCAGCCTGGGTTACAAAGTGAGTTTGAGGCCAGTCTGAATTGCATAGTGAAACCCTGTCTCAAAAAGATGAAAGAAAAGACAAAGACCACAAAAGCAAGTACATCAGTAGAAAGAAGCCACCAGGCAGGGCAAGCAATTAAACACAGGGAAAAGACAGGGAACCAACAACAGGAAAATAACATGAAACAGATAAGCCAATACATATTAGTTATAACCACCAAGGTGAATGGTCACAGCTTACCAAAGAAACAAACAGACTGGCAGAATGGATCAAGAAGCAAGATCCAACAATATGTTGCATTCAAGAAACACATTTAAGTCAAAAAGAAATTGATAGACTGAAAATCAAAGGATGGAAAACAATACTCTATGCCACAGGAACCCAGAAAAAAGCAGGGGTAGCTATTCTGTTTACAGATAATGGGAACTTCAAGCTAAGATTGATCAAAAGAGACAAATAAGGTCACTACATATTTGTTAAGAGAAAACTCCAAGAAGAAGAGAAAATAATCATAAATATATATGCACCAAATACCAGAGCTCAACTTCATAAAACAAGTATTAATATACAGGAAAAATCAAATAAGCACTAACACAATTGTAATGAGGGACCTTAATGCACCACTCTCCCAATTAGATAGATCAATTAGACACAAAATCAACAAAGAAATATCAGAATTAAACCAAACCTGTGAATAAATGGCTGTAGTAGATGTCTACAGTGTTCTACCACATAACATCAGGATACACATTCTTCTCAGCTGTGCATGCGACATCTTCCAAAACAGACCACATATTAGCCCATAAAACATGCTCTAAGTAAATGCAGAGGAATTGAAATCGCCTGATGCATATTATTTGAGAAATAAAAGGCAGAAGAAACCACAAAAACTAAATAAATACATGGAAATTAAATAATACCTCCCAAACAACCACTGGGTCACAAATGAAATTAAAGAAGAAATTAGACAGTTTCTATAATTAAATAACCTAATGTTCAACTTCAAGGTTCTAGAAAAAGAAGAGCAAGGCAAGCCCAAAGCTCATGCAAGAGAAGAAATTATAAAGATCAGAGGAGCTATTAGTGCAATTGACACTAAGAGAAAAATACCAAGAATGAATAAATCAAAGAGATGGTTCTTTGAAAGTTTAAATAAAACTGATAAATTCTTAGCCAACCTTATCAAAAAAGAGGAAAGACTCAAATCTATGCAATTAGGAATGCAAAGAGTGAAATCACAACAAATCCTACAGAAATCCAGATGATCACTAATATGTACTTCCAGAATCTATATTCTAATAAAATGGAAAACACAGAAGAAATGGACAGATTCCTAGATACATAGGGATTACCATAGCTGAATCAAGAAGATAAAAAAATTCTAAATAATTCAATATCACTCAAGGATTAAAGAGGTAATTAAAAACCTAGCAACAACAACAAAAAAAAGCCTAGGCATTGACAGATTCATCGCTGAAGTCCACAAGAAATTTAAAGATGACCTAATGGTGTTGCTTTGCAAACTCTTTAATGAAACTGAAAGGAAAGCAGTACTCACAAATTCATTCCTGGAAGCATTACTCTGATACCAAAATCAGAGAAGGATCCAACCTAAAAGAACTACAGGTCACTCTCCCTAACAACATAGATGTACAAATCATCAATAAAATACTGCTAAACACAATGGAGCAAATCAGCAAAAAGATTATACACCGTGACCAAGTACGATTCATTCCAGGGCTATAAGGATGGTTCAACATATGCAAATCAATAAATGTAATACCTCACATTAACATATCCAAGAAGAAAACCATACAGTCATCTCAATAGACACAGAAAAAGTATTTGACCAAGTCTAACACCCATTCATGATACAAATTCTATAGAAAATTTGATGAAAGCCATCCATGGCAAACCAATAGCCAATATCATATGACAAAGATAAAAGTTTTCACTGTAAAATTAGCAAAAAGACTAGGATGATAACTATTAATGCTCCTACTCAATATAGTTCTGGAAACATTAGCCAGAGCAATTAGCAAGAGAGAGACATGAAAGGAATAAGGACAGAAAGGGAAGAAGTTAAATTATCATTATTTGCACATGACATGATATTCTCCATAGAAGGCCCCAAAAACTCCACCAAAAGACTTGTAGATTTAATGACCAAATTTAGTAGTGTAGCTGAATACAAAGTCAGTTCTCAAAAATCAAAAGCATTCCTGTACACAAACAACAAACTCAATGAGAGAGAAATTAGGGAAAGTACATAATAGTATCCAAATTAAGGAAATGTTTAGGAACCAATCTAACAAAGGAAATGAAACATCTATACAATGAAAATTACAGGACTCTGAAAAAGGAGATTGAATAGTATATCAGAAAGTGGAAAGATATCACTTGCTCATGGATAGGAAGAATCAACATAGTGAAAATGGCCATGCTCCCAAAATTGTTATACAGATTTAATGCAATCTCAATCAAATTATCATTAGCCTACCTCACAGAACTACAGAACACATTCCTAATATTCATTTGGAACCAGAAGAGACCTACAGTAGCAAAAGCAATTCAGGGCAACAAAGGCAAGTCAGGAGGCATCACAATCGCTGACTTAAAATCATCCTACAAAGCTACTGTGATAAAATCAGCATAATACTGGACAAAAAAACTTGACCTGAGGATCAGTAGAACAGATTAAAAGATACAGATACAACTACAAACACACTAGGCTACGTTATCTTTGACAAAGGGGTCAAACATCTTCATTGGAAGAAAGATAGCCTCTTTAACAAAAGGTGCTGGAAAAATAGGCTCTCTATATGCCGAAGACTAAAACTAGACCCATGTCTATCGCCATGCACCAAACTAAAATCAAAATGGATCAAAGATTTAAATATTAAAACAGAAATGCTAAATCTGCTGGAAGAGAAAATAGGTAGAAATCTTGGAAGACACAGGTGTAGGCAAAGAGTTCATGAACAAAATCCAAACTTCATGGGAAATACTTCGAAGAATCAACAACTAGGGTCTCACCTTATTAAAAACCTTTGCACATCAAAAGAAATCACCAACAGTGTGAAAAGACAACCCACAGAGTGGGAAAAAAGTTTACCAACTGTCCCTCAGACAAAGGACTTCTATCTAGAACATATAAAGATCTGAAAAAAATCAGGCCCCCCAAATTCAAACACCCAATCCAAAAATGGAATCTGAGATGAATATGCACTTCTCAGATGAAGAAATAAAAATAAATATATGAAAAAATATTCAACATCATTGGTCATCTTAGAGAAGCAAATTAAAACAACACTGAGATTCCACGTCACCCCAGAAAGAACAGCTATCATCAAGAAAGCAACAAATGTTGGTGGGGCAGTGGGGGAAAAGGAGCCCTTCTCTCCTGCTGGTGGGAGTGTAGACTGATGCAGCCACTGTGGAAATCAGTGTGGAGATTCCTAAAAAAAACTATGATTAGAGGTCCTATTCGACTCAGCTATTCCCCTTCTGGGTATATTTCCCGAAGAATTAAAAAACATCATACCCCAGTGATATATGTGCACCCATGTTTATAGCAGCACAATTTGTAATAGCTAAGTCTTGAACACAACACAAATACCCCAAGAAATGAATAAAAAGGATGTAGTGTTTTTATACAATGGGTACTACTCAGCCATAAAAAGGGATAAACTTGAGACTTTTAGAGGTAAATGGATGCGACTTGAGACCATACTCATAAGTGAACTAAATTAGACTCACATGTGTAAACATCATATTGTCTCACTAGTGAGAAACTGAAAGAGTAAGACCAAAATGTACAGTAGATATTGTGAAAGGGGAAGAAACTGTTCAATTTGAAAGAGAACTAGGGTTGGGGAAAGGGAGAAGAAAGGAAGGTAAAAAGAAAAAAATACAAGATAGTTATACTACTACTTTGTCTTAGTTCTCCGAAAAAGATTTGTGCTAATATTAATTGCAGAATTTTTTATGCCCATATCTTGTACTCTAACCACTTTAAAGACAACAATATACAATGTATTAATTATTGTTATTTCTCTATTAGATTCTTTTGAAATTCTGTTTTATTTTTTCCATTAAAAACTTGCAATTACTGATTATACTATTTATTTCACTTATGTGCAATTACATTTTCTACATATTTGTTTGGTAATAGCAACCTATCATCTTGATAACATAATTAAATGGGTAGTATAAAAAGTGTGTTTGTGGGTATGTGTTCACCATTTTTGTACTTCAAAAAATTGGTCTTTGTTATGTTTAACTGCCATCTAGAGTTAAAATGAATCAATTTCCTTTTCACGCTACTATACCCCTTCATAATTTTTGGCAAATAAATAAGCACACTTAACCCATATCGCATATCAAATAAATGTTCTTCAGACAAAATTATAAAATGTTAACTTCACCTGATCAGTTTTTCAAATTATGGCAAACTTTCCCACTTGCTATAGTTTCTCATTTGTAGTTTTCTCAGAGTCCAGTAAAGCAGACCAATATAAAATGATATTCAGGAATTATTTCTTTATACTATGTCTAGAAAATATGATCATGAAAATATCTCAGTTCCAAGGCATAGTTAGCTAAGTGAACCTTTTATTCCCTTATGTTAAAAATTTCATTCATATCCATATTAAAGAATATGTAAGAATAAACTCTTGATACAGTACTCAGCTACTAGTTTAGGAAAGTCATTGCTGAAAAAGCAATAAAAAGGAGATACTAAAGAGATAATTAAAATTAGTCTTGAAAACAAGATCTAATACACTACAAAAAGGAAAGTATTCTTCACATGAAGTTCTAAAATTAGATATTTCCTTTAAGCTATTTTCATAAAAATAAAGGATATGTTTCTTTTATAAAAGTATCTCAAATGAATTAAACTGCAATAGTTTTTTCTGACAATAATTTTATACATCACTAAATACCGACACAAAGAAATTACAGTTCAGTAAAACTGCAACCTCTTTAGTTTTAAAGGAAATTATATCTAAGGTTTCAAGTGGACTCAAATGTCAAACAATGCTGATGAAAAAAATTTGGCTGGCACAGAGCATGAAATGTTAACAATAAGCACAAGTGCGTAACATTACAAAAAGATGGGAATGGCAAGATACAATGCTTTCCATGCGGACAAGTATGATTCAAGAAGCTTCTTCACTGCTTGCTCAACAATGGACTAATGACACAGTTATCACAGGATTACAAGACCAGATGGGAGAGGAGACTTCAGCAGGGGGAAAAAAGACAGGAAGAACATGAATGAGAAAGTGCCTACACTGAGAAAACCCTAGATTAAACAATCATATACCAGTGTATTATTGAGGGGGCTTCAGTGTATTATTCAGGGGGCTATTATTGAAGTGTTCCAAAAACACTTCATCCTAAATTATACTCAGCTAGCAGGTTGTCAGTACAAGGCAAAAGGATGGTTTGAACTTTACTGAAATGTAGGAGGTTAAAAAAAGTATATTCACCATGCAAACAACATAAAAATGATTTCCTAAAAACTATCATGCATGTTTTTAACGTAACAATTCTAAGGCTTTCTTAGTTGAAATTTAGATCTATTGAAGGTTTTCATTTATTTGTGGATGAAACCAAAACGCAAATGGAAATTTGCACTTGAAACTTCTAGAATTGAACATAGTTTTTTTTTAATTTTATTTTAAAGAGAGTAGTAAATGAGAAACAAACAAGCAAACCAAAGAACAGTAGCACCATACCAGCGTCACAAACATAAACAAACCAAAG
>NW_004955517.1:3647064-3648639 GCF_000276665.1 Chinchilla lanigera | reverse complement strand
TCTGAGAAAACCAAGAGATTGAAGTAGTAAATGATCAAATGCTGCAAAGTTCAGCACATGTGGTACAAGTAATTTTAATCTTTGGGGATTCCCTTTAGGGGGTTGCTGTTTTTCCCATTTACATTTCACACCCATACCTTACTCCTGAATCTACCATCTGCTGTCTTTTTTCTCCTGTTCAGCACTGGCTTCTTCACACCCTACTCCCTCACCCTGTCCCATGTCTCTGGTCTATTCAGCAGCCCTCTACTTAGATTGCTCCAATGTGTGTGTATGGATCAAGACAACTTTCTCTTTCTGTCAAGTCGCTAAGCTCAGAAGAAACAAAATTTACATCGCTTTGGGCCAACCCCCCTATGAACTTAATAAACATAATTGGGCATAAGACAACATCGGTACTGATTTGGAAGCATTTCTTAAATAAGAATCATATATTAGTGTAAAAACCTATAAAAGCCTACATTTCTGTCACATGACATGCATGTTTCAAGGTAAAAATTACATCATATTGAAAATTAAGTTTATGGTGTTTTTCCACCATAAGAGAAAAATAGATACATGTACTAGTGCAACTACAAAGTGAAGTGTGGTGCTTAAATCTCACCAGCTGACTGATGTATATAGCCTTGTAATAAAACTTACCATTGAAAATAACTTAGAAATTTAGTCCTAAAAACTAGATAGTTTAGAGACAATACTCTTGTCATAAAATACTTCTTTTTAAATAAGTAGAAAATAAAGGTGAAATGTTACCGAATGAATATGTGCCATCAGTATACCTTTTGCATCACTTGAAGAAACTAGAACTCTTCACTTTTAGGGTTAGCATTGTATGGGGCTGAGTAACAGCATGTGTTTTGTTTTTGTTTTTGTTTTTTCTGGTACCAGGAATCCCACTCACGACCTTGTGCTTGCCAGGCAGGCGCTGTGCCACTGAGCTAAATCCCCAGCCCCTCATGTGTTTGTATCTGAATATAGTACTTGATTAAGAAAGAACTTAGTTTGTTCTATGATTTTGGAAAAGATGGTCACATTTGTGTTTGTGTGGGAAAGATGGCCACAGTCCCGTTAGTCACCCAATACAGAGTTTGCAAAGAAAACAAAATTTTGCCAAACACTTCTGTGTGCAAAATAAACTGTTTGCAAACAAAAGATTTGTGAACCAAAGTACTGCCGTATTTTATCCATCTGGTTGTTTTGAGGTACTTTTAAAGCTGAGTTACTGTCGTGAACATTTTCAAATAAGGTTCTTCTTGCAGGAATTTTTGAATAGCCAGCAATTCAAAATGAATGGGCAGAACATGGAAGTACCAAACCCTTTCTGCTTTAAAACTAAGGCAACCACTGCAGTGGAAGTGGATTAATTGAACTATGGTCAATTTTCCTACCTTAATGTCCTTCCATCATTTCAAACTAAGTATGGAGAAGAGCTAACATGGAAGATCTTGGATGGTACAGGTATCATTGATATTCTGTACATATTCTTTGAATTTTAAAATGCTCATATCTGTTATTTTTCAGATAGTCTTAGTAGGTTACTAAGTTGCCTAGGGTCAGCTTAAACTTGAAATCCTG
>NW_004955517.1:3644894-3645754 GCF_000276665.1 Chinchilla lanigera | reverse complement strand
TTAGAGAGAGGCCAGGCCTGCCTTCTTTGAGAGCCTAACTAACTCTGTTTTCTAGTTTGTTGAGACTGGGATTCTGTACTTTCATTCAGAGCAGCGGCTCCAGACCTATTCATTCCGAGGAAATGTGTGCAGGGCTTTCCCAGTGAAACCTAACAACACAGGAATTCATTTGCAGAGCATTCGCATCAGCTGGGTGTATGCCGTCACCCAGGTCTGGAGAGAGATTTCTATCTGTATTGATCTGCAGCCTTGCCCAATAGTAGGCTGTGGTTACCCTGAGACTCGGGACAATTTTTTTTTGTTTTAACCCTATTTACGTTTTCGTACTGGTTTTTAAAAATTTTGGAGGTAGACATGAATTCACTTAGCCTGCACAGACGCACCTAACTATTTTCACTGCAAACCAAATAAGAAGGGTTGCGTCTGCCTGTGGATACGGGATTGCTTATGTGGCTGTGGTGTAACTGCCGGGGAGACACGCATCTTCCCATACGGCCCACTGCTGATTGGAGCCAGGGAAGGAGTGGCTGCAAAACAGGAAGAGGAAGAGCACAGGAAGAGGTGGAGAGCACAGGGAAGCGGAGGTGTCCCTGTGAGCTGGGAAAGAGCCCAGTACGCAAGTCTCCTTGGCTCACTATTCGTGGGCAGAGTCGGGTGTAGATCTTTTCTGGGTTTCCCCCTCTGCTTTCTTGAAAAACCAGCCTCTTACCAAGCTGGGGTATTTAAAAAACGGAAGCCTCGCGCCACCTAGCGCCTGTGCTGTCACTTCACCCTAGTTGTCAGTAGAAGCCTCCCTGCAGGTTCTTTGTTTGGTGCCCCTGCTGTGGTGGCATTTTCGTGGCAGTCATAGCAGTGTCTCC
>NW_004955517.1:3619052-3626689 GCF_000276665.1 Chinchilla lanigera | reverse complement strand
GGAGCCTTCCGCCCGGTCCATCGCATATATGGCTGTCTGTAGCATTTATACTACATTGTGCTCTCTTCTTATTTGCTTCTACTGGGATGAGAGCCAAGCCAGGAAAAGGCAAACAGCATTAATTCAGCGATGACATATGCCACTGAAAACTGTTTTTCTTTTCTTTTTTTTAAGTTTTTAAAAAGCAGAATGGAAGTACATTACTCAGAGGCTGCTCGATGTGGGAGTGGAGACTGGGAGGGGGAGGAGGGATGCAGGGAGGTGGCCAAGCCTGCCCCGACCTCCTGCCTCAGTGCTCAGAGAGGGCTGCTGGGCATTTTTGCCCCTTGCTTCCTGTGAAGATGGTTCTGAAGCCTGCACAGTCTCTGTGGCTGGGTGCTAGCTGGGTGCCTGGCTCCTGACCCCTCCAGCAGACGTGCTTTGCGCCCCATCCACGTGGGGAGGAGTGCAGAGGTACTCAGGGATCACCGGATGGACTGTTCTACAGGCAGAGCAGCAGCACAGTTCCTTTGTAATTAGTAGAAAAATAAAATCTCCTCAATAATACATGAGGAATCTGGGAACAGGGACACACACCTGTGATCTCAGCACAAAGAGAGGCTGAGGCAGAAGTATCACAAGTTCAAGTCCCACCTGTGCAACGTAGCAAGACCCTGTCCCGTTTGTTTCTTTGTTTTGTTTTTTTCTGGTACCGGGTATCGAACTCACGAGCTTGCGCTTGCTAGGCAGGCACTGTGCCGCTGACCTAAATCCCCTGCCCCTGTCCCGGTTTTCTTTAAATTTGTTTTTAAAGGGCCAAGGTTGTAGCTCAGTAGGGCAACCCTGAGCTCCATCTTAAGTACACATGGATGGACGGATGGATAGATAGATGGATGGATGGGTGGGTGGGTGGGAAGATGAGGGGATAAATGGATAGTTGGATGCAGGGATTGGAAGAAAAGAGAAAGAAGAGGAAAGAAGGTAGGAAAGAGAAGAGGAAGGAAGTTTCAGCGTGCACGTTCTCCTAGTTCATTGCAGAGAAAACCTGGCTTGCTCGAGCAGGTGTACAGGAGGTGTCCGGGGGTAAGGAGAGCAGATCTAGTGCGTGATGCTTGTGGGCATTGAGGACTGTGAAAGGAGGTGGGATGCCCCGTAAGAAGGGCCTCGCTGCCTGGTGCCAGCATGCTTGTTTGCCTCGTTGAAGCTCAAGCCTTTGCTGTTGGCCTTCAGCATTTGCAACTAAAGCATTTATGCTTCTGCAGCTTTTTACGTTAAGTCTTGCTCACCTGCTGGTCCATGGTCAGTAATTACCATGGGAGAGAGGCAGGGGGCTCAGTCCAGTCTGCAGAGTTGATAGTCCGCAGCAGCGGGCGGGCCCAGCCTGCTACCTGCTCTTGCTTCCCAGGGAGCAGAGCTGTTAACTCACAGCTCCTGCCATTGTGGAGAAAAGCAGGCCAGGCAAGTCCTGGGAAACCAGTTCCCGTTCGCTGGCGCCCTCATGGGACAGTGAGTTCTCAGGGACAGCTGTGAGTCGGGGCCTGGCTGGCTGTCTCGCAGCTTCCTAGAAGCCAGCCAGGACCCATCACTTCCATGCGGGAGTGGTACGTACCCGGTGATACCTCTCCTCCCCAGGCATCCCCTAGCAGTTGGGATGGGAGTGAATCGTACTGTTTGCATCAGTGCGTCGTGCCCTGGGAGGAGGAGAGGAGTAAACACTGCACAGCTCCTCCTCTGTGTTGGTCCTATGGAAAATGCCTGACTCACCAGGAGCACCTTCAAGAGGATGCGACCAGGACACTCAACCTGTGCTTGCCCTTGTGTTACAATCCCCTTCTTGAAACCTTTTCATAATTTTTAATTTTTAAAATGTTGAGACAGGGTCTCACTGTGCCAAAATTGCCAAGTCTGGGCTTAAGTTGGGACCCTCCTGCCTGCCTCAGCTTCCCTGAGAGTGCTGGGATTCCAGGTGGGCACCACTACACTTGCTAAATCTCTTCAGTCATGGGGAACAGGGGCCCCCATGATACCATTTCCATCTGGCCTTACCGATTAGGCTGCCATCCCAGAGGTCCTTCATGTAACCCCATGACTCCCCAAGAGTTCCCCTCAGTGGCGGCTGGATCTGAGGCAGGCAGGTAGTTTGCTCCGTTTAAATGACCCTCGGTGGGCCGCCGTCAGCAAATGTTAAGTAGGAAATTCTAGAACTAAACAGCTTGGAATTGTGCACCACCCACAGGAGACTGAAGAAATGTCACACAGACCTGTTCCATCCTGCTGGGGACAAGAATTTCCGCTGTGTCCCGCACATCCATGCTGCATACACTGTCCTCTACCTCCCCGGTCCTTGGGAGCCTCTGCAGTTCTCAGACTCACTGTCTCAGGTAATGCTGGTGTTCAATAACCCAGCTGTACTTAGCAATGGCCCCAGAGCACCAGACTCCTGATGCTCACGATTCAGATGCCCCAGAGAGCAGCCGTAAAGGGATCCCATTGTGCAAAAAGGTACAAGTTCCCTACTTAACGAGAAAAAAGCTATATGCTGAGGTTTCTAAGGTGTACAGAAGAGCACACTTGGAGAGAGATCACATGCACATAGGCATATGTTCTAGTGTGTAAGTCTGTTTGATTTTTTAATCTACTGTGTAAATTATGAGTGAATCAAGTACGTACCTGTAGGAAAACAACTGTACACCTGGTGTTTGGTTCCATCCGTGGCTTCAGACACCTCCTGGGGTCCTGGAAGGCAATGCACGAGGTTGGTAAGGTCTGGGGTCACAGCCTGTGTCGTGTGCTGTGGGTGCCCAGAGGTGCCCAGCCATTCCTAGTAGTTTGCTGCTCATTTGGAGCCACAGAACAAATGGACAGCAGCACAGTGTGTTTCTGAAGGACATCAGAAGTGTGGCCGGGTCTTGTCTCAGGGCAGACTGGCCAGCCCTGTCCTTTCAGCAGCAGTCTCGTGGTGGGCAGCCTCTAAGAGCAGCTCTGCCGACTGTCCCTTACACACTCAGATCTTACATTCAGAACTCAGACGCCAGAGACACTCGGAGCATTCACCATCACTGGCAGTGTGCCGGAATTCTGAGGAGGGAGTGAGTAGTGGTGAGTGATGGTGGTGACGAGCCGCAGCGGCGGGCAGGGGAGTTGGTAGCAGTGAAACTTGCAGGGGTGGCGGTGTGATAGACAGTGAATGTTACCCAGGTATGGATCAGTGCCAGGCAGCATTCTACAGTTCATCTATGCATAAGCAGGTGTAAGTATTATTACAGAGGTGCCTCATTTCACACACTTAAATCTTCCTGCGATTCTGGTTACAGATCTAATTGGAGAAGAATCAAGTCAAACTTCCCGTAAGGTTAACACTGACCCTAACCACTGAATTTGATTTGGTTCTCATCCAGTTCAGGTTGAGACCAGAACAGTGGAAAGAATTAAGTTGTTGAACCAAGTACCACTGTCTTTGCATTTACAGAAGAGGAAAGCGAGGCACAGACAGGCCACTTACCAGAGTTGCACAGCTAGTAGGGGACAGAGCCTTGTTACTGATCTCTGAAATGCAGATGGACATTGGGCCTGCATAGGGGACCTGCGGCAACAACAGCACAACCACAGTTTCATGGTGCAGCGAGAGTGGTACAAGACGATGATGGCCGTGTGTGTGGCGATGCAGGCTTCACTCAGTTTGTGCCTCCTGCCTTTTTAAAGAGGAAGGCCTGGGCTGGGGATATAGCTCCGTGGTATAAGGGCCTGCCTGGCAAGCGCAAGATACAGAGTTCGATTCCCGGTACCAAAAAAATAAATAAAGAGGAAGGCCTTCAGGCCCAAGCTAGTTTAAGTTCTGGTTGAAGATCAAGCAGAAGGTGTCAGAGCAAGGATTAGAACCTGTGATCTCAGCTGTACTCTGACGCACAGAGGTGGCACAGAACAAGGACAGCAGCAAGCCAGGGTGAGGGATCCATTCCTGGCAGTGGGACAGAAGGGCGGAGGCAGAAAGGTGGCCTGGCCTGGCCCCGTCGGGTGGGTGAGTCTGGAACACAGCTGTGCAGGAGGGGCCCATGCAGGGTGAGCGGCAGGGGTTGCTCCTCCTGTGTGGGAACTCAGAGTCAACCTGCGGCCTGAGGAGCTCCTTGGGGAGTGGCAGGAGCAGATCTCAAGAGTCCCTGGAGTTGGGCATCCAGTCC
This sequence comes from Chinchilla lanigera, assembly GCF_000276665.1. Classification (NCBI taxonomy): domain Eukaryota; kingdom Metazoa; phylum Chordata; class Mammalia; order Rodentia; family Chinchillidae; genus Chinchilla; species Chinchilla lanigera. The sequence continues at coordinate 3,622,532 of NW_004955517.1, read as the reverse complement.
CGTAGTACCACGGAGACATATCCTGTGGGTCTGACACAGAATCGGCTGTGTCACATGCAAACTCCACAGCTGCCTCCTTTTTTTGTCCTTTCTATAAAGAGCTGAGCAAAGCGTTGCCTACTGTGGTCAGCGTCATTTCCTGAGGCTCTCATGCTGAGTTCTGCACGCTGCCACTTGGACACTGTCCCCACCAGGATTTCCAACAGTGCCAAGGCCGTTCCTGAGACCCTCCCCTAAGATACGGTCACACAGCAGCGGGTACTGCGTTGTGCAGCCCGAGTCTGAGCCCAGCCCTGTCCCAGGCTGGCTGTCAGTTGCAGGCCCTGACCCGCACACACAACCTTCTGTCCTCCAGCAGTGGGCGCAGTGGGGTGTCCCTAGTGGCAGCGACTGTCTTGTCTGGCCCTGGGCCTCCCTGAGAATGTGAAGAAGGCTTCTTCATACTCACTTTTTGGAGGAGGCAAGAAGGGACGGAGCGAAGTGCCGCCACAGAGATGGACCTGAGACTTCAGGTACAATGGAAGGTGCAGTTGGCCCTCACAAAGACGGCCACTGGGGCCCCTGCAGACGCCCAGAAATGTGGGGCGGTCTTACGGGTTTCAGGACAGTAGACACACCGTGGACCTGGCATCCGTGGCTGCTCCGGAATGTGTGAGGGAGTCCTGTGGCCATGAACCCTTTTCAGCTGTTTAGCTCGAAAGAGACAGGGCTTGTGCGTCCTGCTTCCCTGTCTACCTACCATGTGTAGCACAGACAAGACACTTTTCTGTACAGAGTGGAGCAGGGAGAGAAGACACTGGACGTTCCTCTGCCTGAGGGCTTCGCAGGTGAATGGTGAGTTCACTGCATATATGGCCTGTATGGTGAGCCTTCCTGACGTTTTTCCATTAGCAGGATCTCTTGGTCTTTGAGATGGCCCCACCAGCACCAGATAATTGCCTGGCTCGGCTGACCCCTGCTGAGGCCCCACAAAATCATTCTCATTTCCATGCTAGTTTCTCTGGCTGGACACCTTTGCTTGGCAATGCAAGCATAATGTGGAGCAGAGATTGCACACCTGATGTGTCTGCCTTGGGGAGGAAGCCTGCCAGTACTTGTGCCATGTCTAGGACTATAACGGAGCCTTAACTGACCATGCGGTCCCTGGCTGAGCGAGCTTCTGGGTTTTCCTCTGACTCCCTCTTCATAGTGCTCCTGCACTCCCACCAGACTCATGGGCTCTGTCCAGAGCTCACTTCTGGCCCTGCACTTGCCCGGTGATCTGCCGTGCCTCCTGCAGATCCTACTCTGCACATCACTTCTGGGGACAGGCCTGAGCGCCCAAGCATCGTCTTCATGCTTCCCTAGGTGGTCACATGCATTGTATCCAGATGACGCATTTTGCGGGGCACCTCTTTTAAATGGGCATAGGGTGCCCCAGTGTGGTGTGCAGAGGCCCATCCTGTCACACTGGACCCAGCAGGTGGCCATGCTCTGCGGAAAACGGGCAGGCAGAAATAGGCCAGCACGGAGAGTGATGCGTCCTGTAAATGCAGGGTCTCCGTAGTAGTGTAGAATCAGTGTGCTTCACCTGCCCGCCTCTGTGTTCTTACCCACGAGCTAGGGACACATTGCCCGCCCGCTGCAGGGGTCTGTGACAGAAACCAGGGAGGTGTGCGCTGCAGAAGACATCAGTGAAACGCACCGCTGGATGACTGGGAGTCTTGCCTCCTTAAACATGTGCCCCCAAGGACATTCATTTCTCTTCTGCCTAGCCCACTTGCTGTCCCTTGGAAACCCAGCCTGATTAAGCCTCCACTGAGTCTGTCCCGCAGAGTGACACCAGGCTGGGTAGTGCTGGCCTCCACTTCACAGGGTAGGTGGAATCTTTGCCTAGCATAAGGAAGGCTGCAGCCAGCTTGGGGCTTTTCAAGGGGCTCTCCCTTCTGGCTGCAGTGAACTCTCACTTTCTCTCCATCTGCCTTTGGGCTCCTTCCAGCCCTAAACCCCCACTGGGCCTTCTACCAGACACCTGGCTGTTTCCCAGCATTTGCCCCACAGTTCAGGGGAGCCGGATCTCCGCTGGGGCCTCGGGATACTTCTGAAGATCCTCAGGGCCTGGTGAGGTGGAGGAAGGAGCTGCCTGGGTAAGAGGTACTCCTTGACCCAGGAAACTCGTGCACCACTTGGCCAACTTTTCCTCTTAACCCAGGCCCGTGGCTGCAACTTAGAGGCAGACCTGTTCTGCAAGAGCGGTAAGGCTTGGCTTCCTGTCTCTGTTACCTGAGAGCTTTTGGAAGGATCAAGGGCAAGAGGTAGCATGGAAAGAAATGCTTTGAGGAGCGGATCTGAGGACAAACAGGCTCTCTGGAGATCTGAGGAGCAGGCCAGTCAGCAGGAACGTTGGGGTGCACCTGCCGGGAGGTCTGGGACTCAGTGTTTGTCACTGTTCAACCTAGCAGGGCAAGAGTGCCACTGCGCTATCTTGAGTCCCGTGCCCTCCTTGGCAGGAGAGCAAGAAGCCTCACAGTGGTGACTGTCCCGCTATGGCCATGTCCCAAAGCTGAATCAGCGTGCGGCCAGTGCAGGAAGGGCAGCGGGAGGGAAACTGGCAAGAAGCAGGGGCACCTTAGTCCCAAGGGCTGTCCCGTTCCCTCATGAGCCCCACCGTGGAGCTTGCCCTCCCCCGCTCCAGGGAGCACGGGACGCTCTCTCCCTCCTTCCTGCCCGCTTCTGGAAACGTCATCACAGTGCATCCTTCTGGGATGGTAGTGTGCTTAGTGAGGCTCCCCGTCTGTCTTCCGCACAGCTCTGCAGCTTGGGAGCAGATCCATCCCACTGGCCGCTGCGAATGCAACCTGAGAAGACGGTACTGGGGTTGGGACAGGGTGGACACAGAGAGGCCTGCACATTGTTCCTCCTGGCATGGTGCAGCCGGAGCAAGCAGCCCAGGTCTCTGGAAACCACATGGACGTCCACGCCATGCCTGGCTCCAAGCTTCGCGGCCTGTGTCGTCTGACTGAGCTGCTTTCTCTCTGCAGCGGAGAAGAACACCTCTGGGATGATCAGCCGCGTTTCTCCAGGGAGGATGGAGTGGATCATCCCTCTGATTGTGGTCTCAGCCTTGACCTTCGTGTGCCTCATCCTTCTCATTGCCGTGCTGGTGTACTGGAGGTGAGTCCTCGGGCCCCCCTGGCTAGTGGGCGCAGGACAGACGATTCCGAGCTGCCGCTCTTTGGGGAGGAGGAGCCGGTAGCCTCTGGTCCAGGGAAGTGGTCAACCAGAGCGGGTCCAGTGTGGTCACCAAGGAGACCCTCTTGTTTCTGGACGGTGACACAGGCCAGCACCACTTTAGAGGGTGAGAAATTTACAGTAAGCTCCTAAATTTAATGTCCAAGAAGCTTTCCTCACTTACAGGGAGAGGCAAGTTCAAATCCTAGTTGTGCTGTTTTCTGGGTGCATGTCCTATTTCCCGTGAACTTTGGTATCTGAACCTGCTAC
>NW_004955517.1:3590278-3593025 GCF_000276665.1 Chinchilla lanigera | reverse complement strand
TGTATGGTGATAGACATGGGTCTAGTTTTAGTCTTTGGCATGGGGAAAGTAAGTTTTTCCAGCACCATTTATTAAAGAGGCTACCTTTCTTGCAGTGAACATGTTTGGCCCCTTTATCAAAGATAAGGTGGCCGAGTGTGTTTGTAGTTTTGTCTCCATCTTCTAATCTGTTCCATAGATCCTCAGGTCTTTTTTGCTAGTGTCAAGCTGATTTTATCACAGTAGTTTTGTAGTATAATTTCAAGTCAGGGATTGTGATGCCTCCTGCCTTGACTTTGTTGCCCAGGGTTGCTTTTGCTATTCCAGGTCTGTTCTGTTTCCAGATGAATTTTAGGAATATTTTCTGTAGATTTGTGAGGTATATTAATGGTATTTCCATCAAGATTGAATATGGATAACACTTTTGGGAATATGGCCATTTTTGTAATGTTGGTTCTTCTTATCCATGAGCAAGGAATATCTTTCATTTTCTAAAGTCCTCTTCAGTCTCTTTTTTTAGAGTCTGTAATTTTCACTGTATAGACTTTACTTCCTTTGTTAGATTGGTTCCTAAGTGTTTCATTATTTGGATGCTATCGTGAAGGATGTAGTTTCCCTAATTTCTCTCTCAGTTGAGTTTGTTGTTTGTGTACAGGAATGGTATTGATTTTTGAATGCTGACTTTGTACCCCACTACAGTACTGAATGTGGTTATTAAACCTCAACGTCTTTTGGTGACTTTTTTGGGGTCTTCTATATGGAGGATCATGTCATCTGCAAATAATGTTAATTTTACTTCTTTCTTTCCTATCCTTATTCCTTTTATTTGTCTGTCTTGTCTAATTTCTCTGACTAATGTTTCCAGAACTATATTAAATAGGAATGGTGATAGTGGACATCCATGTCTTGTTCCTGATTTTATATTGAAAGCTTTCAGTTTTTGTCCATTTAATATGATGTTGGCTGTTGGTTTGTCATAGATAACTTGCAGCAGTTTGAGGTAAAGACCATCTATTCCAATTTTCTGTACTGTTTTTATTGTGAATGAGTGTTCACTTTATCAAAAGCTTTTTCTGCATCTATTGAGATGATCATGTGATTTTTGTCTTTGACTCTCTTGACATGATGTATTACATTTATTGATTTGCATATATTGAACCATCCCTGCATTCCTGGGATGAATCCCATTTGGTCATGATATATTATCTTCTTAATGATTTGCTGCATTCTCTTTGCTAGTATTTTATTGAGAATTTTTGCATTTTTGTTCATTAGGGTGATTGGCCAGCAGTTTTCTTTTTTGTTTGGATCTTTCTTTTGTTTTGGTATTAGGGTAATACATACATCCAGGAGCGAAGTAGGGAGAATTGCTTCTGTTTCAATTTCATTAAAGAGTTTGAGAAGTACTGGCATTAAATCTTCTCTAAATTTCTTACAGAATTCAGCTGTGACTCCATCAGGTCCTGAGCTTTTCTTTGTTGATAATTTCTTAATTATGTTTCAGTTTCATTGACTGATATTGGGTTATTCAGAATTTTTATATCTTCTTCATTCAGCTTTGGTAATTCATATGCATCTAGGAATGTATCCATTTCTTCTGTGTTTTCCATTCTGTGCAAGCAAAGACTTTTGAAGTAGTATTGATGATCTTCCAAATTTCCATAGGATCTGTAGTGATTTCCTCCTTTTCATTCCTTATTGCATGAGTTTGAATTTTTTTCTTTCCTCTTTTTGCTAAGGTTGGCTAGGGGTTTATCAATTTTATTTATTTTTTCAAAAAACCAACTCTTCAATTTATTAATTCTTTGTGTTGTTTTCTTAGTCTCCATTGAATTATATTTTGCTCTGATCTTTATAATTTCCTTCCTTCTTTGGGCTTTGAGCTTGACTTGCTCTTCATTTTTTAAATGCTTGAGGTGCAGCATTAGGTTTCTTATTTGTACTCATTTTGCTTTCCAGACGTGAGCATTCACTGCTATAAATTTCCTTCTGAGGACTGCTTTCATTGAGTCCCATAGGTTCTGGTACGTTGTATCTGCATTTTCATTTGATTGTAGATATTGTTTAATGTCTTCCTAGATTTTATCTGTGACCCATTGGATTTTCAGGTGGATGTACTTTAATTTCCATGTGTTTATGTAGTTTTTGTGATTTCTTTTGTCAATAATTTGCAATTTCATCACATTATAGTCAGATAATATGCATGAGATAATTTTAATTCCTTTGCATTTACTTAATCATGTTCTGTGGGCTAGTATATGGTCTATTTTAGAGAATATTTCATGTGCAGCTGAGAAGAATGTGTATTCTGACGTTGTGGGGTGGAACACTTTATAAAGATCTACTAAGTCCATTTGTTCACAAGTTTGTTTCAGTTCTGTTATTTCCTTGCTGATTTTTTCCTAGCTGATCTATCGCTTTGTGACAATGGGGTGTTAAGGTTCCCCATTACAACTGTGTTATTGCTTATTTGATTTTTCATGTCTATTAACATTTATCTTACATAGCTGGGTGCTCCAGTATTTGGTGCATGTATATTTATGATTGTTACATATTCCTCTGGCAGTTTTCCCCTAACAAGTATGTAGTCACCTTATTCTATTTTGATCATTCTTGAAGTTTACATTGTGTGCAAAAAGACTAGCTACTGATAGGTGTCAACAAAAAAGCAACCATCAACATAAATGATATAAAAAGATTATTCCAGAAGTAACAGCAGCTTTTTTTCTGGGTTCCTCTTGCATGGAGTATTGTTTTCCATCCTTTAA
>NW_004955517.1:3578483-3589928 GCF_000276665.1 Chinchilla lanigera | reverse complement strand
CTATCATATTTCTCCATTAATTTTGAAGGATAGTTTTGCAAGGTATATTAGTCTGGGTTGGATGTTGTTTTCTTTCAATACCTGAAATACCTCAGTCCAAGCTCTTCTTGACTTGATAGTTTGTGTTGATGGGCTTTCCTTTACAGGTGAACTATTTCTTTTCCATAACAGCTTTTAATATTGTGTTCTTGTGCTGAATTTCTGGGATCTTGATTATTATGTCTTGGTATAGATTTATTTTGGTTATAGCTAACTGGAGTTCTATATGACTCACATAACTGTATATCAGATTCTTTTCCATGTTTGGGAAATCTTCTGCTATTACTTCTGCAATAATCTTTTTATATCATTTCTGTTGATACTTGCTTCTTTGTTGACACCTATCAGTCTCCTATTGTTTTTCTTTGCATCATCTTGCAGCTGTTGAATTGTTATTTCCTGTTTCCTTGTTATTTTTAAGAGATCTTTCCTTTAGTGATTGGTAGCTATAGTGCTGTCTAAAAAGGTCTGAAAGTTTATTTTCAGTTTCATTGAAGGTGTTTTGCCACTTTTCAGTGGAATTTTTAATTTCCTGGATATCTCTTTGAATCTGCTTCATGTATTCTAATTCTTTCCTGTATTGTTCATTCAAGGTTTCAATCTTTTTTTGTTGTTTCTTTCTTGGTACCAAGAATCAAACCCACAACCTCATGCTTGCCAGGCAGGTGCTGTGCCACTGAGCTAAATTCCTTGCTCAACTATTTTTCTATATCCTCTATTTCTTTTTATCTATGTCTTCTTTAGATATTCACAGCAATTCTTTCATTATGGTTATTGTTTCTTTTTTATCTGAGAGGTTACTTCTGATCTGGTTTCTTCTCTAGCCTGATGGAGTTGTTCCTTTACTTCAGTTGCTATCATTTCAGAAAGTTTAGGTGTGTGGCTTCCAATTTCTTCTGTGTCAGTGTCTCCTGGACTTATTTGTTCATGGTGGGCTGGAGATCTGAGATTGCACTTTCCTCATTTTTTGTTTTATTTTCTGTGCTGATCCTTGTGAATTTTGGTCATAGGTAGCTTTGTCACTAGAATCTAGGCCTCACCAGGAACAGTCTGTGCTTCAGGGGTATCTTCATTGTGTAGGAGATTCTTGGCTTGTGTGTGTTCCAAAATCCTACCTTCCCAATGAATTGAGAATGGATGTTGGTTTCTGTTTGGCTTAGGTCCCCAGTCTTTTGGTGTAGGTTGGTGGTGAGGTTATTACCCCAGTGCTTCCTAATATTGTTACACAAGGGAGAACAACTGATTTCAACAGATATGACATCCCAGCTACAGTAGTAAAATTAGTAATAAGCACAGTTTAGAAACTAACAGACTGTGGTAACTATTGACTTTGTACTTTAGATCACAGGAGCAGTGTCCATAGTTACATAACAGAACTGATCATAAATTAGGAGTTTGTATGCATAGTGTTTCCCCTTGTTAGGGTGAATTTTCCCTGCATTCTTGTGGATAAGCTGGTTGTCAGGGTGCTCCCTGCACTGGCTACCCTACCTGCAGCGTAGGAGTATGGGCCAGGCACCTGAGTTCCTCCCAACTGAGGCTCCCTGGATGGTAGGAGGATGATAGATGGGGTTTCTTCCCTTGCAAGTGGCTTACTGATGCTTATTGGATCATTCTGTGGCTGGTAAATGACTGACATGCAAATGGGGCTAGGTTTTGTGTCCTCATATGTTCCTCTTCAATAACCTTTATCTTTGGTGGAGGGAACTGCACTCTTGCCTTGAGAGAGGAAGCAGAGGGGAGTCATCAGCCTTCGCTGCTAAGGTACAAGGATCTGTGCTGAATCTACCAGCTTTGACAATACTGAACATGTACTCACTTTTCCATCATGTAGAATTAGTGTTAACCTCACCTCTGGGAAATTGTCCAGAACGACTCTCTCCTGACTGGATTAATGTGACAAACACAGTAGTATAGCTGGGCGATTCAAATCCACTCTTAAAGGATTAACGTGAAATATTTCTTGGGCTGTTCTTCAGTTTTGATTTTCTTTTACCACTGGATTGGGAATCAGAAAAACCTAGGATCTGGCCTTGGCTGCACTCTGAATCCTGTGCTCAGTGTGTCAACCTCCCTGAGCCTTAGTTTCCAGAATCTATGAAATGAACAAGACACCTGCTCTCCTTGCCAGTTGAGGCAGCTCGAGGGATTCCAGAAGATGATGCATGTAAAGCTGACTGGAAACCATACATGCAGCCAGAAGTATAAGCTCTCAGGATGTTCCTCCCCAAGTCCTGGTGTTACTCCTCCTGGCCACCAAGGGGAACTGGAGCGTCTCTCATAGTTTTCATGCTGAAGTCCTCCCTAACAGAACTATATCTAAAAGAAGGAGAGATCCCTCTCCCTGCTTGTCCCTCCTTGGAGCTGTACAACTTTTGATTCACTAGAATTGTCTGTAAACGCCAGGAATTTTGCCTTACCTTGCTGTACTGCTGAGCGGGTTTCTGGGACCAGAAATTACTTTTGAATGTTTTCTGCTTTATTTCCCAGCTACCTACCATTTTCCAAGTTAAATACAACCCACAAGCCCTTCTTTATTTTTTGTTATTTTACTTGATTTATGGAAAAAAGATAAAACAAAATTTCATAACAAAATATTAGGAGAACAGTAGAGCAGGCGACCCATGATCCTGCTGCCATTGCAGTCTGAGTCTGGGCCCTCCATGCACCCTGAGTTGCATGGGGACACTGGCTGAGATGGCCCACGAACTGCTGACACCACTGTTCACATCTGGACCCTGAACTGCCTGGGGACACTGAATCAGGCAGTCCACACAATTCTGACTCTGCAGTTCCCGTCTGGGCTTGGCACGAGCCCTGAGCTGCCTGCAGACACTGGATCATGCAGTCTGCAATCCACTACTATCATGGTTCACATCTGAGACCTGGGAGAACTAGGTACACTCTACCAACAGCTTGGTGACCCTGGACTGAGCAGTCCATCTCTGGGGCCACTGAGGGGCAAGTCTGACCACCAGGAAAACTAGGGATGCTAGTGAACTTTGGTGAGCTGTCAGGGAAGAGTGAGACTGGGCACTCTGTCTCTGACAAAAAATGACAAGACAAAGGACCAAAATGCAATCTCAGAAGTCCACCCCACTCAGAACAAGTCCAGGAGACATCAACATAGGAGAACTTGGTAATCACACACATGAAATTGCTGAAATGATTGCAATGGAAGGAATGAAACAACTCCATCAGGCCATAGAAGAAATCAGATCAGAGATAACCTCTCAGGTAAAAAAATGAAATGACAACAATAATGAAAGAATTGCTCAGCACATCTAAAGAAGACATATATAAAATCATAGATGAGCATAGGAAACTGATGGAAACATTTAATGAATAATATAGGAAAGAATGGGGCTGGGGATTTAGCTCAGTGGCAAAAGCGCCTGCCTGGCAAGCTCAAGGTCGTGAGTTCAGTTCCCAGTACCAGAGAAAAACCAAGAAAAACCAATACAGGAAAGAACTAGAATGCATGAAACAGATACAAAGCCATATCCAGGAAATCAAAACTTCCATCAAAAGCTGGCAAGACCACTTGAATGAACCTGAAGATAGAATTTCACACCTTGAAGACAGCATTGCCGCTAATGATCGGGAAAGGAAGGATCTATTAAAATTAATAAGGAACCAGGAAAAATGAATTCAACAGCTGGAAGTCAAGGGAAAGAGAAATAACGTAAGACTTACAGGTGTCAATGAAACATCAGGAGGCAACACAAATGACATAAAAAGAACATCTACAGAAGTAACAGCAGAAAATTTCCCAAGCATGGAAAAAGAATCTGACATAAAGGTAAGTGAGGCATACAGAACTCCAACTAGTCATAACCAAATCAAAATCCCAACTATCCAGCAGAAGAACAGAATATTAAAAACCATTATGGAAAAGAAACAGATCACCTATAAAGAAAAGCCCATCAGAATCACAGCAGATTTCTCAACACAAGCCATCTAGTTGAGAAGAGCTTCGAGTGAAGTATTATAGGTCCTCAGACAAAAGTTTCCAACCAATATTTATGTATCCTGCAAAACTATCCTTCAAATTTAATGGAGAAATAAAATATTTCCACAACAAAGAACAAATGAAGAACATCATGAGTGACAAACCAACTCTACAAAGAGTACTAAAAGATATTCTAGACAGAGAAAAAAATGACCACAATTTCAAAAGCAACAATAGAAAGGAACCCTCAAGGAGAGCAAGCAATTAAATAGAAAAAGTAGGAAACCAACAGGAAGTAAATAACATGACAAAGATAAGCCAACACATATCAGTTATAACAATTAATGTAAATGGCCTCAATTCACCAACCAAACGAAACAGACTTGCTGAGTAGAGCAAGAAACAAAATCCAACAATATGCTGTATACAGGAAACACATTTTACTCAAAAAGAAATCCATAGACTGAATGTCAAAAGATGGAAAACAATTTTCCATGCATAGGAACCCACAAAAAAGCAAGAGTAGCTATTATGTTTGCAGATCATGTGAACTTCAAACCAAAATCAATCAAAAGGGATAACAAAGGTCACTATATACTTGTTAGGGGAAATCGGCAAGAGGAAGAGATAACAATCACAAACATGTATGCACCAAGTATGGGAGCACCAAACTTAATAGATATGAAAAACCAAATAACTAATAACACTATTGTAATAGGGGACCTAAACACCCCATTGACACAAAGAGATAGGTCAACTAGACAAAAAATCAGCAAAATAGCCGATCTGAACCAAATATGTGAACAAATGGACTTAGTATATGTTTACAGAGTGTTCCACCCCACAACATCAGAATACACATTCTTCTTAGCTACACATGGGACATTCTCTAAAACAGACCACATTCTAGCCCATAGAGCATGCTTAACTAAATGCCAAAGAAGTGAAATTATCCCATGCATATTATGTGACCATAGTGCAATGAAATTGGCAATTAATCACGAAAGGAACTACAAAAGTCCATAAACACTTGGAAATTAAATAACAACCTCCTCTGCAACCAATGGAGAAGAAATGAAAAAATACCTATAAATGAAAAAAAAAATGTAAATATAACTTACCAGATTCTGGGATGCAATGAAGCAGTCCTCAGAGGGAAATTTACAGTGGTGAACTCACACAACTGGAAAACAGAAAGAGAACAAATAAATAGCCTAATGCTGCACCTCAAACTTTCAGAAAAAGAAGTCAAGCCCAAAGCCCAAAGAAAGGAGGAAATTAAAAAGATCAGGGCAGAAATTAATGCAACTGAGATGAAGAAAACACTACAAAAAATAAATTAATCAAAGGCTGTTTGAAAGAGTAAATAAAATTGATGAATGCCTAGCCAACTTTATCAAAAAAGAAAAAACTCAAATTCATGCAATAAGGAATGAAAAGGATGAAATTGCTACAGCTCCTATAAAATTCAAAAGATCATCAATACCTACTTTGAATATCTTTACTCCCATAGGATAGAGAGCTCAGATGAAATGGACAGATTCCTAGATATGTACAGATTACCAAAGTTGAATCAAGAAGATACAAAAATCCTGAACAACCCAATATCAATGAATGAGAATGAAAATGTGATGAAAATCTTACCAACGAAGAAAAACCCAGGTCCTGATGGATTCACAATGGAATTATACAAGAAATTCGGAAAAGATTTAATGCCAATACTCTGTAATCTCTTCAATGAAATTGAAAAGGAAGCACTTCTCCCTAACTAATTTCTGGAGGCAAGTATTACACTGATACCAACACCAGAGAAAGACCCAACCAAGAAAGAGAGCTACAGACTAATCTCCCTAATGAACATAGATGCAAAGATACTCAGTAAAATACTAGCAAATAGAATGCAGCAAATCATCAAGAAAATCATACACCATGACCAAATGGGATTCATCCTAGGAATGCAGGGATGGTTCAATATACACAAATCAATAAATGTAATATATCAATAAAGCCAAAGACAGAAACCACATGATCATCTCAATAGATGCAGAAAAAGCTTTTGACAAAGTCTAACACTCATTCATGATTAAAAAAAAAAAAAAAAAAACCCTATAGAAAATCAGCATAGATGGTCTTTACCTCAATCTGATCAAAGCCATCTATGACAGACCAACAGGCAACATCATACTAAATGGACAAAAACTAAAGGCTTTTATTTTAAGGTCAGGAGCAAGAGAAGGATTTCCACTGTCACCACTCCTATTCAACATAGTTCTGGAAGCATTAGCCACAGCAATTAGATAAGAGAGAGAAATAAAAGGAATAAGGATAGGAAAGGAAGAAGTAAAATTATTATTTGCAGATGACATGATACTCTACATGGAATACCCCAAAAACTCCACCATAAGACTCCTAGAATGAGTAAACAAATACAGTAGTATAGCTGGATACAAAATCAACACTCAAAAATCAATAGCATTCCCTATACACAAACAACAAACACACTGAAAGAGAAATTAAGGAAACCATACCTTTCACCATAGCATCCAAAAAATTGAAATATTTAGGAATTAATCTAACAAAAGAAGTGAAAGATCTATACAGTGAAAACTACAGTACTCTGAAAAAAACAGATCAAAAGGATTTCAATAAATGGAAAGATATTCCTTGCTCATGGATAACAAGAATCAACATTGTGAAAATGGCCATACTGCCAAAACTGTTGTACAGATTCAATGCAATTCTAATTAAAATAGCATTAACATACCTCACAGATCTAGAGAAAACATTTCTTAAATTCATCTGGAACCAGAAAAGACCCAGAATAACAAAAGCAATCCTGGGCAACAAGGACAAGTCAGATGGCATCACAATCCCTGACCTAAAATTATATTAGAAAGCTACTGTGATAAAGTCAACATGGTACTGTCTAAAGAACAGAGCTGAGGATCTGTGGAACAGACTGAAGAAGCAGCCACAACCACAAACACACTCAGCCCTTTGATCTTTGACAAAGGGGCCGAACAAGTTCACTGGAAGAAAGATAGCCTCTTTAATAAATGGTGCTGGAAAAACTGGCTTGCCACATGCCGAAGACTAAAACTAGACCCATGTCTATCACCATGCACCAAACTCAAGTCAAAATGGATGACAGATCTCAATATTAAAACAGAAACACTAAGTGTACTAGAAGAGAAAATAAGTAGAAATCTTGAAGACATAGGGGTAGGCAGAGAGTTCATGAACAAAAACCAAACCGCACAGGAAATACTTCAAGGAATCAACTGGGATCTCATTTTATTAAGTATTTGCACATCAAAAGAAATCCCCAACAGAGTGAAAAGACAACCCACAGAGTGGGAAAAAATTTTAGCCAACTGTCCCTCAGACAAAGGACTTCTGTGTAGAACATATAAAGAATTTAAAAAATTAGGCCCCTGAAATTCAAAGACCCAATCCAAAAATGGGCATCTGAGATAAAGATATACAAATGGCAAATAAATACAAGAAAAAATGTTCAACATCTTTGGTCAAATGAGAAATGCAAATTATAACAACACTGAGATTCCATCTCACCCCAGAAAGAATGGTTATCGTCAAGAAATCAACGAATAACAAATGCTGGCACGGCTGTGGAAGAAAAGGAACTCTTCTTCACTGCTGGTGGGTGTTTAAACTGGTGAGACCACTGTGGAAATTAGTTTGGAAATTCCTCATTAAACCAGGATTAGAGGTCCCATTCAACCCAGCTGTTTCCCTTCTGGGTATTTTCTGAGAACTGAAAACATCATATCATAGCGATATATGTGCACCCATGTTTATAGCAGCACAATTTGCAATAGCTAAATCATGGAAGGAACCCAAATGCCCATCAACTGAGGAATGGATAAAAAGTTGCGGTATTTTTTTTCCATTTTATAATGGAATATTATTCAGCTCTAAAGAAAGATAAACACAAGGCTTTTATAGGTAAAGGGACACAACTAGAGACCATACTCATAAGTGAAATAAATTCAGACCTATATGTGTAAACACTGTATTGTCTCACTAGTGTAAGACCCTGAAAGAGTGAATAAAAACTAGGAGGTATGGTAGATATTGTGAAAATTAAGAAAACTGCTTAAAAGTGAAGAACAGGGGATGAGGGAAAAGAAAAAGGAAAGAAGGGGGAAATTACGTGTATATGTATACAGAGGATAGCTAACATAATTGTACTACTGACTTCTATTGCTTTACTAAAAGGAACAGTTGTTTTATTGTTTACCTGAGTCACCAATTTGAAGATTTTGTATTGCTTCTATTTTTGTGTTGTATTGCTTCTGATTTTGTATTGCTTCTATTTTTGTGTTGTTTTGTAAACATATGTGTATTTGTTAATGTTTTCATTCATTTTTTTTTTTTTGTATCAGGACTCAAACTCAGGACCTTGCACTTGCCAGGCAGGCACTTGTGCCACTGAGCTATATCCCTGGCCCTGTTTTTGTTCTTTTATCTTTAAAAAAATATTAGGAGAGTAACAATAGTTAATATATTAGGTGTTGTTATCTTTAAAGTAGTTGCTCAGGGTAGAAGATAAGAGCATAAAAATTTCTCCAACTGATAGCACAATCTTTCCTTTTTAATGTATTAACAGACACTAATAGTATAACGGATTTACATTCTTTCCCTTTTCTCTACTCTCCTTTCCCCTCTCACCCATCCTAGTTCCTTTTTCCTTTTGAACAATTACTTCCTATTTCACAATACCTACTGTACATTCTAGAACTTATTTACTCTTTCAGTTTCTCACTGCAGGGGGGCAATACAATATTTACACATGTAAGTCTGATGTATTTCACTTAAAGAATTTCTTCAAATATGCATTTTCCTCTCTTTTAAATGCAGGTTCCCCTAATTCATACTCACTGGTGGTGTATGTAAGTGTAAGAAAAAACTTGTTCAGAGTCTCAGCTGCCTGAGCAATCCATGCTACTCACTGGTAGCTTGCTGGACACAAAGACACATTCTCGCTAAGGTGTTAACATGTTTGTAAAACTGAGTTACTCTGAATGTTGTTAGGAAGTGCGCCACTGGACTTACTTTGGATGCCATGAGTGAGGCTCCGTTTCCTCTGTTTTCTGAGGTTTTCAAAGATGACATCGCCTCCTCAGGGGCACACCCAGGCAGATGAACTGCTAGGGACAGAGCTCTCCAAGTGACCCTGCCTGTAGGAGCGTTCACTTGATCATTTATTTTCCTAAGTAACTCCCTACAGTCCTGCTTAATACCTGTATTTATGAAACATTTTAATTTATCAGACACGTTTCATATGTCATTCCATTTATTTTCATGGTTATCTCTGCTTATTAGCAGTTCAACTGTGTCTTGTGTAAGAAAATTCAATGTAAGAAAAATAAAATTTTTATTGAACTTGAGAGTTATTTTCATTCTAAAGCTTTCATTCATAACTTACCTCTAATAGAGACACCACTGGGAACATTTAAAATTATATGCCTTATAAATTATGTAATTGTTCTTATTTCTAAAAATAATGAGAGATTTATAGAGCTCATATAGAGTACTAATTTTGCCAATTCAATCTCAGTTCTATTTCATCTTTATTCAAAACTTAATGACAAGATCCTAGGGTATCAACTCTTTGTTTTCACTTGAGCTTTTCATTTTCTACAAGTGATTTTTAAGAAAAGGTATTTCCAAATAACCATCAGTAAATAAGTCATTATACTGGTTAAAATGTGTGCAACAATGAGATATTAAATTGAGGTACCAAACTCTGGTAAAGTAGAGCTCCAGGGTCATTCCTAAAGAATATGTAACATGCTCAGCTGTTAGGACCTATTTTACAGTTGGCCTTTAAAAAATAGCAGCAACTTCTAATAATTACTGAGCATTTACCAGTTAACCATTTTCTATTTATTTTCACTAAGTATTATAAATATGGGTGGTGTTGAAATCCCGCATCTCCAGATAAAGAAACTGAGTATTACAGATGTTACTTTATTTGCCCATAGTTATATAGAAAAAAATGGTGAAGCTAACACTACAATTCTCAGTGTGACCTCAAAGCACAGATGCTTAGGAAAGGCTCTACTCTGCCCTTCTTGGAATGCTCATAAGTAATGGTATCTCAAAGCTTCAAACTCCCCATTTGGATAGTGCCTCAAGAAAACAGGCAAATTTTCAAATACTACTAATGTTCTTGATCAGTTCTTTAACTGTCACTCAACATCTGATTTCCATACACTCTCTTTCAACCTCTTCAATTGAATTTCACAATTTTTCTCTTGAAGTTTCTTCCATATTAAAAACCTTCCCTCTCATCTCTGTTCTCCAGTTAGTTTTTATTCTTTTGCTTTTTAAGAACAAGACTCCAAGCCCCACAGTGCTTATATTCTCTGTACAAAAAAAGGTCTGTGTGATTTCAGTGATTGAGGGAATAATTCACAAACATGCTGAATATTGAACAGACTTAGACACTAAATCAGCCTCTTTTTAAGGATCCTCCTATGGTTCAAATTCATAAATATATCACTCTGGTTTTTAAAACCCAAAGCATAAATGGAATCAGTTGAATTACACTTTTAAAAAGTATTATAAAATAGGCAAATAATTAAGGCAGGCTTTGGTAAGCCTTTGTGATCCCTTGAAGAAAGCTGTTTATAAGAAGTTTTGAAGAATACTGAATTGCCAATTTTATTAATTCTAACTCAAATGGAGGAATTTGGGACTTTCAGTGTGTTCTGGTTTAGTTTTACAAGGACAGTGTCTTTAGAGTAAAGACACCTTTTTCTGGTCTTACCTGTACTTATAATGTATGGAAATGCTGCAGACTATGACCATAGTAGCTAGGGCTGCCTAGACGAAGTAGAACTCGTAATGCAGTGGGCATGGTGGTGCATGCCTATGATCCCAGCACTGGAGGAGGCTAAAGCAGGACGATCGTAGTTTCTACCCCAGCCTGGGCAACTAAAATTAGTGTGTTACTAAGACCCTATCTCAACGTAAGTGAAGGGCTGATGTTCCTCAACATGAAGGCTCTCAGTTCAATTTCCAGCACTGAAAAAGAAGCCCTAATGCAGAGAATATTTAGCTAGTGTGAAAGAACTGCTTTCGATGTTAGTTTCTTTGGAAGAAACATCAGCTGTTTTTTGGGGGAAAATTTGAATATTAGTGTATGTTCAGTGTGTCATAAAAGGAAAAGGATTGGGAGGGGATTAGCTATGACTTCTGCAGGAGAACGAATGATAGGGGCTTGACTCCTAATACTCTTTACCCATGGTTTTCAAAATTCCACATTCCATGGTTCCTGGGGTCCCGATTGTGACTGTCTGAGGAAGAAGCAGAACTGCATACAGTAAGCCAGCTACTGGTTTCCTCAGAGGCTTTGTAAGATCCTGAAATGGGCACAAATTTCTATGTTTACCAACTATCTTTTTCTAAATATTGGCAAGTACCTT
>NW_004955517.1:3571056-3573168 GCF_000276665.1 Chinchilla lanigera | reverse complement strand
AAATGATTGCATATTCATGAACATCTTCAATCCTGAAATATTTGTAAATAACTTGGCAACTGTTTTTCATAACGTTGCCTGTTAAAATTATTAGGACTCAAAATTGTTCATGCAGAGAGAATTTGTGCATACAGAGTATCACCTATGTAATAAGTAGTATTTCTATCCTAAACAACTTGGGTTATGCACAAATAAATCACCTCTCAAAGTACAAGAGATGCTGTTTTCCACCTAACAATGGTTTAAATTTGACAATGTCAATAGCTGCAAAAGGCCACCCTAGAGCTACGCTCTCTAGAAAAACAGTAGAGGAGGAATGACATAGTGAACGGTAACTGTCACCAGATGAAGAGAAGTCAGACTGTGAGGCCTGGATCTATAAAATTCTTGCCAAAGTAGGACCTCATTTACACATACAGATCTTCATACCCTTTGCTAAGAAAAGCATCTGTGGCAGTTTAGATGTTTGTGCGTTTGCCAAAGATCTTTCACTCTGAATAAAGTAAATGTCATGTCTGTTGTTTATCTCAAATTCAGCGGAGTATTTTTAAAAGGAAATATTTGCAGGGGAGGTTCAAGGGAGGAGAGGGAGGTAAGGTTAGGGCGCTCCATTGAGGCGGGAGTGGCTGTTCCACAGAAGTGCTCCAGGATCAGACTGGACTCCATCAATAAGCCTCAAACACATACTAGGATCTTGAGCTGGAAATGGCCTTTGATGTGACACTGTTACAATAAAGTGGAATGTGGAGTCTTCCTACATCTATACCTAGTCTGTCAACACCAAAAACTCCCAGTTAATTCAGTCAAACTGATTATTTGGCATCGTGTAGACACAGTTGTCTTGTAGTAAAATTTTCAACACTTAAAAGATAAATGGCATTATACCCACAGCCAGCTGGTACAAAGGCATCTGTGTACAAATAAATGTGGAGATTTAAAAGGTAGAAAATAAAACTTAATTCTACCAGTTTTAAGTGGAACCCTTTGGAAGAGCAATTTAAAAAAAAAGAATGGTGACGTTTCCTGGAAGATAGGTACCACTAGTAATTCAGACTTTGTTGTGAGTATAATGTAGTTATTTAACTGTGTAAATTACCATGGATATAAAAATTAAAGGAAATATTCCATGTACCTTTTTAGTGTATATTTGCCATACATAATGATCCCATTCATCATAGGGAATTTGTATCTGTACATAATATGTTAATTCCTTTTTGCCCATTCCCTGCCCCTCCTTTCAACCCCTCTTCCCTTCCAGATTTACAAAAGCTTTGTTTATCTTTTTGTTCCTTTTATTCTCTTTTCTTTAATCCCTTTTCCCTGCCTTTCCGTAGCCCTCCTGCCTCCTTGTTCTCCTTCCCATTTGACCATGTTCTTCCTACTTCCCAGTATCTGTCCTACATTTCCATATTTACCCTTTGGATTTCTCACACAAGAGAAACAATGCACTATGTAAATGTGTCTGATTAATTTGACATAAATTATGGTCTCGGGGTATATCCACTTACCTTAGAATATCTCCAGTTTACCTTTCTTTGTGGTACAGTAGTACTGCATTATGTATAAATATCATGTTTGTTTATTCATGTACCCTTTTTAAAAACTCACCCTAATATTTAATGTGACTTTTAGGCATTTGCGGTCCTAACGAGATCCTTCTGTAGAATAAATCTGAAGACCTTTCTTTAGGACATCTATTTCATTTGACACAATTATATCACTCTTTGCAAAAGTCAAATACTTGCCTTGAGCAAGTATTATTTCCTTTATAGGTGCCATTTACTTTTTTGGAAGTATTCTGTGTGACTCTAAATATCATTTTATTCTCTCAGATGACATCAAAACCATTACTGTCAAACAAATCAGTGAGCTATATTCTAGCATAGGTTCTCTGAGGATTTTGAGGTATGTTTCAAGACTAGAAATTAAGTTCTAAAAACAGAAATTTCACTTCACAAGGAGTTTTATAAACTCAAACCACATTTACTCTAAGCATAACAAAATAATTTTGAAAATTAGAGATTGTTTTTCTTTGCTTTTATAAGCATTTTTCTGAATAAAATAAAGTGAAAGAGTTGCTTGAATTTGTTGCAAAAGTGTGTTTCTATTAAA
>NW_004955517.1:3560599-3567591 GCF_000276665.1 Chinchilla lanigera | reverse complement strand
GTTGCGGAGAGTTTGAAAATCTGGTGCCATCGTAGCTCGGAACGACTTTACAGCCACTAGAAATAACAGCAGTCCTTGTCTCTGGATACTGTTGGGTGGTTCCATTTACTTCACTACCTGAGGTGACTTCATCATCCTGACCTACCCGGGAAGCAGCTTCTCAGAATGTTTTTTAAAAGGTTAGCAACCTTGGCCCACAGTCATAAGCAGAAGGCTTCCCACGGTGCACTACCAAGCAAGCTCTTTCAAACGGGGAGACCTCCAAAGCTGTAGGAGCCAACATAACTAAGAAGCAGGGGTTAGAGGAATCAGAAGTCTGAAGATAGGGTGCAGAGTTGAGAACGGAGGTGCACAACCCTTTCACAAGGTCCTCCGGGAGATGGTCCGTACTATACCTAAGCAGCTGAGCTACACCTGGGCTGGTTGTTCATCTTAATGCAAGAGCAAAACTCTGTCCACCTGAGCCCATGCTCGGGGGCAACGGTGGCCACAATCACTATGTTTAATGAATGCAGACTTCAAGGGCTACTGATGACACATCACAGGGAAGTCCCTGGGCAGAGAGGTATTGCTGCCCAAAGACTGCTGCCTGCAAGAAGGCAGGGATTGACCCACAGCATACCCTGATCATCTGCGTCACAATCCCAGTTCAGTCTTGACTATCTTAATCGTATTTAAACCCTTCCTATTGGTACAGTTATAGTCAATGAAGTAGCTTTCATGAAGGGTGGGAGGAAAGGAGTGAGCTAAATTTCACACACTGTACACAAAATGTTACAAGATCATGAGTGATATGGTGGAATCTCCAAAGATGATCTGGTTTTCTGAAGGGCAGAGGCAGTAGGAGAAGAGAACCAGAGGCACCTTAGCAAAGTGAAAGACAATCAACCAAAGAGCACAAAGCCCTACAGCCCTTCCAAAGGGCACAGAGTGGAAACTGAGCCTGGAAGGATGTGTGTGGAAGATGGCATAGGGCCTTGAAAGGCGTGGTGGTAAAGGAGTCTGGAGTCTACCCAGAGGCTTCAGAGTATGGGAACAGCAAAGTCAGTGTTGCAGCCCACGTGACTTTGGGACCTGAGGAGAGTATGTGAGGTGGGAGGATCAGCTGTGTGTCACGTACTCCACAAGCACTGGCTAGTCCTGACCTCACCGCACCAGTCTTGGGTGGGCCGGTCCCTTCACGCACATGTAGCCTTGCCTGAACAGTGGACATACTTGATCTCATACTGGTTGGCCAGTTCTAAGATGATTTTCCAGTCTTGCTTTGCTGACTGAGAGGAAAAATTTCTAGGTGTGGCTTTGTCTTTGAATGGAGTCCCAGAATAGTAGGAAAGATGGTCTTCAAGGGCAGTAGGTCTTCGTGTACTCTTTAGATACCCTCTCACATCAGTGACCTCAGACTCACTTACTTCATCTTTGAAGACTGGCTATATCAAATGGTAGTGTTTTTATTTGTTCCGTTTTGGTCTTTGTTGTAAAGTTTCTGTTTCTACTGGTCTGTTTCTATGGCTGTATACCTGTTAATATCCAGAATATTCCAATTGAGGATTCAAGCTTGTGATACGAACAATAAAGATAAAGTCTAGGCTTAATTTTAAACTGTTTATCAGTGCTGAACAGGTAACTTCAGTATGCACACTCTGTCAGGGCCAGTGTCACTTGAAAGGGTTTTAATACCTGCCAATATTACATTAATTTTGAAATGCCAGTTTTGACTGAGAAAGGCCACTCCAGGATCAGATCATATTATCAGAATCTAAATGAGCCAAGCAGTACTGCAAGGAATTACAGATGGACATTATTATCCACAAGACAATCAGAACCTTAGGCAAAATCTATGAGTTCAAATAACATCAGATTTAACATTATTTATGACTATTCTTTGTTTTCCATCATTCGCATAACTGAAAATATGTGAAGTAGAGGCAAAGGACAGGACCAGAGAGTTTAGATAACAAAAGAGGTTGACTGGCCATATTGAATGACTGCTTTAAACAGCACAGAGAGCTGATCCCATCCAGTCCTGGCCAATTGCATTATATTCAGTGGAGGCCCCGCTACTGTCCATAGCTAGGGTGGTCAGATCCACACAACAGGGGAAAAAAATCAGTAACCAAAATGAATCTCAGACTAGAATACCAGTAGCTAAAATCTCTCAGGATATCTCAATAACATGCCAAAGGTATGACTTCCAAAAGCATGTCAGCTTGTTTCTAGGCCTTATATATAGATTGACTTAGTGCATTTCAGAATACAAATCCATTTTCAACATTTTCTGCCTTTTGACTCAATTCAAAGAGAACATGCTTCAGGCTCTTAAGGCAGTTCCAAAAGCTCCCATGTTCTGAGAGTGCCCAGCATGGCTTACGTTCTGGTAGATGTTAACATATCAGACTCATTACTTTGTGTCCATACTTTTGCTCACTTTAGAGAGCCAACGGCAGCCTCAGGCCCTTTAAAGTAGCATTTGTGAAACTACAGATTTTAAACTCTTTCAGAACAGCAGAGGAAACAGCAGAGTTCATCACATTTATATGAAACAGACCAGAACTGTCATGAAATAACTTTTCCCCAAAGAGATGGGTTAAATTATTGCCTGTGGGGCTTTTGTTTTTAATGGATAGCTGAGAAAGCCTACAGTTATGGAAAATTCAGTACCTACAGCATCTAATAACTGCAAAATGGTTAGAATATGGTTCATTAGAACAGATAATAACGCTTTTTAATACCTTAAATTCTTTGATAGCAGCAAGTTCCTCCTTGTAGAGGAGTCTTTTTCCTAGAAAAAGCTTTGTGAATATAAAGGAATAAGTTTCTTCTTTTTATTATGCTTAATGTAAATGTTATGGGAAACACTTGTAATTGCTATGCACCTTCTTTATGAGAAAAAAAAAAAAAAAAAAAAAAAGCCTGCATGCTCCTAAGGTCTGTTACATCTGCTTGGTGAAAAACCTTTCTCTTGTGATTTTGTGTTACATTTTTCTGCTCTGTGTAGCAGCTGTGCACTCCTAATGACTTCCCTTATTAGGTAGCTCCAGTACTTTCTGGGGTTTGAATCATATACTATATAGAAAATTTGGCTTTTCAACAACCTTATATTTGGCTAATGGATGATGATGTTTCACTATCATTTTTTGCCACTGCTGTTTTTCTAAATGAAGTTTACTTAAGTAAAATTAGAGTTCATAAATAATTTCTTAAGGACAATCATATGTGAACGAAACATGACAATTTACTAGGCCATATGTTTGTGTCATTTCAGGAATGAGGCTTCAGAGTCAATTTGCAGTCTCTTGGGTATAAAAAGAAGCTGTTAGGCCTATAACTATATGACAAATTATACTGGACATTTTACTTGTTGGAAATTCCTGTTCATCCTGCTGGACTCTGTAGAACTGGCAGCTCTTATTTACTCCCATCATTTTTGAGGCTTCTCTATTAATCTCAGTGACTTACAGTATCTTTTTTCTTATAAACTTTAATATAGTCAACAAGAAATATTCTTGTGTATCAAAATGCCTAAATCAAAATCTGGAATAAAGTTGATGACTGATGAATTAGTAAAGAGTGAAAATGTGTTCATTTTCTCAGCTTTCTTTTTGTTATAGTTCTTGTGATCATTATATCTGAGGTTGGGTTTGGGGGCTGTAATGGCAACTTCAGTGCTAGCAAGTGAGTGAATACTTTATGTCTTGAATGGGTATTTTACATATATCTGAAAAGGACAAGCACTGAGCACTGTGTCATGCTATTTCCTT
The DNA here is from genome assembly GCF_000276665.1 of Chinchilla lanigera. Taxonomy (NCBI): domain Eukaryota; kingdom Metazoa; phylum Chordata; class Mammalia; order Rodentia; family Chinchillidae; genus Chinchilla; species Chinchilla lanigera. The sequence continues at coordinate 3,563,833 of NW_004955517.1, read as the reverse complement.
ACCTTAAACACTACAGAGTGTTCATACAGAGACCCAGATAGTACAGGTCAACATAGTCTCTTGATGCAATCAAGAGACACAGGAAACACAAGGTGTATGAGACTGCTGCCATTGTGAAATGGCATACTGATCTACAATAACCTTTCTTATAAGTACGAGTACCTCTAAAATAGTTATTGAAAAAATAGCACAGTAAATGCAGAAGCCAGTAAGATACCTTATTATCATTAAGATACCTTGATTATCAAGTTTATTATGTGCTGTACATAATTGCATACACTGTACTTTATACGACTGACAGTACACTGTTTATTTCTGTCAGCATCACTACAAACATGTAAATAGTGTGCTGCACTCAGATGTTTGCAGGGAATTAATGATGCCAGGCCGTAGGAATTGTGCAGCTATAGTGTAGTCTTATCACAATACTGTCTTAGACATGCTCGTGTTGACTGTAACATTCCTACACAGTGCATGACTGTAGTTACTTGCTTTCTAAAGCTTATTTACTATATACAGTTTCCTGGTTCATCTAGGTTTTGTTATATAACCACAAATCTAGTTCATATGGTTAAAGATGGCAAATAATTACCACAGTTTGTCATCTTCTAGGCTGTATTTCATGTTATTGTTACTGCTGATTGTACTACTTTACCCAAGGTGACATAAGTGCTCTAAGTAGTTATTCTTCCTGGTATACCAAGATTGAGATTACTCAAGGGTCATATATAATACAACAGGCCACTGCCAAAGAACCAGGGCTGGGGCCAAGTAGGCAGCAACTTCTCATCCCCAATAAACTGAAATGGCAGGATCTTAGAATAAACACAAAACCTCAAAGCCAGCTACACCTGCAAGACATCTCTGAGAAGTAGTCATTTCCTAAGGGTTCTAAATATTAGCCATAAAGCTATGCACCATAAGCAATTTACAAGCATCAACCCAGGAATTAAACTAAAAAAAAAATGAGAAGACACTTAAGCAAGATGCAACTCCACACTTCCAGCAAAGGCAACAGGGGAGAATGAAGTAGAAAAATTCCAAAGCCACCCACCTATACTTTTTGAAGTGGTAACAGTGGAAGAAACAAAGCTCTAGAAAAAATTAAATAAATAATTTTTCAGATAACTATAGAGATGGTGACTGTAATGAAAGACATGCTTAATGACTCTAGAGCAGATACAGACAAAAAACTAGAGGGACTTAGGAAAATGAAGGTATCAAATGGAATCCATGAAACAAATTCAAACAGATATTTAGGAGATTAAAAATTCCAGGGAAAGTATACACAGCAGAATGAGTCAATGTGAGGACAGAATATCAGATACAGAAGACAGGATTGTGGTTACTGATCAGGAAAAGAAAGATTTTTTAAAAATAGCAAGGGACCACAAAAATCAATTCAACAGCTGCTATATGATGCAAAGATGAATAACATAAGGTTGCTCAGAGTCAATAAAAAGCAGGGAATAATGCAAATTGCATAAAAAAAACCTGTACATAGAAGTAATGGCAGAAAGTTTTCCAAGTAGAACAAAAGAATTTGTCGTATAAATAAGTAATGCATACAGAACTCCAAGTAGCCATGATCAAAAAAAAATTGCACCAAGGCCTATAAAAACAGTCAAGATTCCAGAAGTTCAACACTTCTAAGAACATAATATTAAAAGGTGTTAGAGAAAGGAAACATACCATCTATAAAGGAAAACCCATCAGAATCACCTCAGACTTCCAACACAAACCTTCAAGTCAAGCAGAGTTTGACATGAACTATTTTAAGCTCTGAAAGAAAATAACCTCCAACCCAGACTGATGGACCCTACAAAACTATCTTTCAAAATTGATGAAGAAATAAGATACTTCCATGCCAAAGAAAACCTTAGGAAATTCATGATCACCATATCAACACTCCAAAGTGTTCTGAAGGACATTCTAGAAATAGATAACAAGGACTAAAACTTTATGAACCTCAACAGAATAAATCTAGCAGGTAAGGCAAGCAGTTAAAGGGGAAAGATAGGGAACCAACAACAGGAAAATAACATGACATGGATAAGTCAATACGTATCAATTATAAGCATCAGTGTTAATGGTCTCAATTCACCAATCAAAATGAACATCCTGGCAGAATGGATCAAGAAGCAAGATCCAACATTATGCTTCATACAAGAAACACATTTAATTCAAAAAGAAATTCACAGACTGAAAATCAAAGGATGGAAATCAATACTCCATGGGATAGGAACTCAGAAGAAATGCAGACAAAGTGGATTTCTAGCCAAGACTCATGAAGAGAGATGAAGGAGGTCATCACGTGCTTAGGGAGCAATCCAAAAGGAAGAGATAACAATCATAAGTATATATGCCCCAAATACCAGTACACCCAACTGTGTAAAACAAATATTAATGGACATAAAAATCAAGTAAGCTAAGACAATTGTATGGGGGACCTCAATACCCCATTGTCACAAATAGATCAATTAGGCAAAAAATCAGTAATGAAATATCAGAACTGAATCAAACTTTTGAACAAAATGGAGTTAGTAGATATCTATAGAGTGTTCTACCCCAGAACATTAGAGTAGACATTCTCCTCAGGTGCACATGGGAAAGTCTACAAAATAAACCACATTCTAGCTCACAGAATATGGTAACTAACTGAAATTATCCCATGCAGATTATCAGACCATAGGCCAATAAAATTTGAAGTAAATGGGAAAAGAAATCACAACCAACTACATAAACACATGAAAATTAAATAACATGTAACAACCAGTGGGCCACAGATGACATTAAAGAAGAAATTAGACAGTTTCTACAATTAAATGATAATGGCAGTACAAGATACCAGAACTTATAGGACAAAATAAAAGCTGTCCTGGGAGAGAAATTTATAGCAGTGAATTCCCATATCAGAAAAACAGAGCAAGCTCAAATAACCTAATGTTAAACCTCCAGCTTCTAGAAAAAGGACAGCAAACCAATTCCTAAGCTGATATGAGGGAGGACATTATAAAGATCAGAGCAGACATTAATGCAATCGATGCTAAGAAAATACAAAGAATCAATTCAAAGAGTTGGTTCTCGGAAGATTAAATAAAATCGACAAACTCTTAGCCAAATTTACCAAAAAGAAAAAAGAAAGAAAAGACAAGACTCAAATCCATGCAATTAAGAATGCAAAGGTTGGGGCTGGGGATTTAGCTCAGCGGCAAAAGCGCCTGCCTGGCAAGC
>NW_004955517.1:3554715-3560499 GCF_000276665.1 Chinchilla lanigera | reverse complement strand
AGGCCCAAACTCAGCGGTCCCTAACTTGGAAGGCACTCTCACCAGTGCCTGGACACCTCTGATCTACAGATACATTTGTCAGCAAAATGACCGCGAGGCCTGAATGCCTGCTGAACAAAGAAGTAGCATTCAATGTTCTTGGCCTTTCAGTGAGAACAATGATCGTCAGGTTCAGTTTATTTATTCAAAAGTCTTTTCTGCTTTTCCTTTCACCATACGTGAAATCTGTTTGGGACCTTTTAAACTAGTTAGATAATTTCCTATTCAGTGTTACCATCCTAACGTTTCTGTGCAGTACCAAGTTTTATTATTCAGTCTTTTCAAATATGGAAATTAAGGCTCAGAAAGATTAACAAATTTATTCAGAGTCACATCCAATCCTAACCTTATGCATAATCTGTACATAATTGATTAAATTAAGATGTTCTGTCCATCGTCACTTTATATCTTGAATATTTATGTGGCCATACTTCCATTTCTTTGAATAAAATGTATTAAAACTGAAAAGATTTAAGACTTTTGTACACATTATACCTGTTGTTAATCTGTTTCCCCTTACGCTGAGCTTTATAAATAAAAATGTACTTGGCAGTAAGCTCTATTAAAACATGAAAGGGTGATAAGTCTTATTGGACTGTTGCTTCATTTCTAATGCAACGGTGCAAGATTAAACAAACCTTTCTTTGATTTGCACATTATTCAGAATTATTTCAGATGTCAATGACAGTAGCTAGGCATTTTCAGGAGAATGCCTATAAAAGTCTACATCCTACAAGCAAACTAGAGTTTGCTCTAATTTGTCATTTGCTCTAATTAGAAAATGGGGAAGGGTGTACATGATCATATTTCTCACAGTCTCCAACCTCTGTGACAATTTTTTTCTTAGGCATCATAGTTTCCAGGGATACAATTCAAGTACCAATCCTGAGTATCTCTTTCTTATCTTAAAATGAATGAACATGTAAAGCTTGCCTCATTGAAAGATGACTTTTTGTTATCCCCTCTTAACATCTGAGACTGACAGGTTAAATTTTCTTTTAATGAACACCTTGTACTTAACATGTTATTTATGCATAACTTCTTTCCAAAAAGGCTGTCCTTTGCTACTTTTACCAATGTGATTTTAGACAACTTTGGACACTTCTGAGGATGTCTTCATTTATGAAGGCAGATAGTGAAAAATCCCTTATTTAGGGACCGGTATTGAAAATTTTAAAGGATACAACTCAGTAGTAAAAAAATGAATGTCCCTGATAAGAAATGAGCAAGAGACCCAAACAGATATATCTGCAAATAATATATAAAAATGACCAGAAAATATATAAAATGATGCTGAATAGTATTCATCATCTGGGAACTGCAAATCAACCTCACAGTGGCTTAGTGCTTTGTATCAGGATGGGAGTTACCTAGAAATCAAATGACAAGGGTGGCGAAGGTGTGGAGAAAAGGGCACTCTCACACTGTCACTGGGACTGTAGGGTGGCACAGCCATTATGGAAAAGAGTCTGGAGGTTTCTAATGAAATTAAAACTAGGACTATCAGGACTTCAGATGCAGCTCACTGGCAGAGTGATTGCCTAGCACACACAAGGCCCTGGGTCCAACCCAAACTAATGGGGAAAAAAAAAATTTATCATGTAGCCTAATAAAATAAAGTCACCACCATGTAAAGGTATCTGACTGTCTAAATGTCCATGTTAACTGCAGCATCATTTGCAGTAGCCAAAATAGAGAAACAACCAGTCTGCCAGTGGACAAACGGTCAAAGACACTATGGTAATTAAACACAAGGGTATATTATCCAGTCCTAAGAAAGAATGGGATCTTGTATTTGCCAGTGTGGATGACCATGGAGAGCATCATACTAAGAGAAATAAGCCAGATACTAGAAGACAACTAATACACAATCTCACCAAGAAAAAAAGCAATAGATTCAAATGTGTAGGGAAAACAAAATAGTAGTTATGGGATGAAGAAAGAAATAGGAAGATATAAGTGAAAGGATACAAAGAAGCAGACATGGAGAATGGAAACCCCTAGAGAGGTAATATATAACATGAAGAGTACAGGTAATTATGCTATGGAATATTTGGAATTTATGTTAGATGAGATTATTACTTGCTCTTCCCACCAGAAAACTATGTAAAATAGTGCATATGCTAATTTATTTGACTATAAGGAACGCTTTTACTATCTCTGTGTGTATAACATTGTTCTGTATACTTTCTATACAATAAAATGTATTTTAAAGACATTATTTTACTAACGTATTTTAAAAATTCAGAAAGAAAATGTTTATGAAGGTCTTCTGCAAAATGGCACTCCACCATACAATCGTTAATATACTCCATGGGAACAACACATAGTCATGTCTTGATTGCTTAAGCAACTGTGAAATAATAAAATCAATTGACCTAGAGGTAATCTCCTTTCCTAGTATGCTACTTACTGTCCAGAACAATTATCAGCTAACAGTAATACCTCCCTACAGAGCCCATGCTGGGGTTGATACAGTGACAGGTGAGAGGTGCTAGGAAAGGGATATTATCAAAACATAGTTATGCAGTAAGAAACACGACCCACTGAGCTCAGCATGACTAGGTGGGGGTACAGTTCAGACGACTAATTAAAAGATGGCTTGAGAGATAGAGAAAATGGCAGAATAAAGAATCATTTTGTAAGAAAATTGAAATACTTTTTTTGGTTCTCAAAGGCAGAAGATGAGTTTGTCTATTGGCCAAGTCGAGAAGAATCCATGAACTGTGAGGCTTTTACTGTCACCCTTATCAGCAAAGACAGACTGTGCCTCTCTAATGAAGAACAAATTATCATCCATGACTTTATCCTTGAGGCAACACAGGTACGCTGTATCTCACTTCCTCCCTACTAGCCATACTGGGGCCCTGAATCATCCTTTTAAGTACTAGTGGATTAATTTACTACTCTCAGGGGCCTAGGCGTTTGAGTAAGATTTCATTTTAAATATGTACATTTCCCTTTCTTCTTCCTTCAAATATTTGCTTTTTCAGCTGGCAAGATTCCACATGTGTTCCTCTGATTCCACATGTGTATAAATACGTCTGCTGATCTGATTATAAAAATAATACACTACACGTCAGTATTTTCTTTGCCATCCAAAATGTAAACCTTGCAATATGTTGCAGAGATGATTAAGGACTTTTTCATACACAATACTTTAATAACTGCCGTTCGTGGAAAGGGTAAAGGAGGAATCTCTCATATTAATAACTTAAATGACAAAGTAATATATTGTTTCACTGGTATGACCTACTCATTTTTCTATGACCTCCTTTGTATTTTTCTTCTAACCTGTGGTTTGGGTAACCTCGCACTGTCCAGAGTTGTCTGTAATATGTGCTTTCTAAGTTGCAAGTTCCACTGAGCTGACTGTAGGCATGTGACATAAAAGATGTACTGTGACTGGTGTTGTGTTGGTTATAGGATGACTATGTCCTAGAAGTGCGGCACTTCCAGTGTCCCAAATGGCCTAACCCAGATGCCCCCATAAGCAGCAGCTTTGAACTGATCAATGTCATTAAGGAAGAGGCCTTAACACGGGATGGCCCCACCATTGTTCATGATGAGTATGTACCTTTTCTTCTTCATTTTAAAATTCAGGCACAGCTTTAATTGAATTGCTATAGAAGTAGAAAGACAGAATTTTATAAGTGCCTTTTGTCAGTTTGTGGAAAAATACATGTTATGTGCAAATACACGTCATTTGCAGATGTGCAAACTGGTGTTCTCTGTACAGTGTTTTAGGGGTTGGGGAGCCATTGAGACAGAGATTCCATCTTCCTGCCTCAGCCTCTCTAGTGCTAGGATTAGAGGCAGGCCCCACCATACTGCACTCTGCACATTTTAATAGGTCACACTCTGCCAAGGCTCCTGGCTCCTCTTGATATAGTCTTGTCGATGAAAAATAGTGTCTCTCAGTCTATAAAGGCAGCTGTGCACACTTTTTGTGCTTTTATGTTTCAATAACATATAATTAATTTAATTGATTGGGCTGACTATTTACATTAGTTAGGTGCTTTTATTTGGAAATCCTTATACTGAATTTCAGCAAACACTGGCTAGGGAAGGAAGCTTTCAGAAACACAGTTGACTTGAGTAGTAGGAATGAAGTTACTATTATTAGTAATAAAGATGTTTACAACTTATAATAGGATTTTAAGCTTACAGTACTGTCTTTTGGTATTGAAAGGTAAAGACTATGAATCTCACCAAGAACAAATTACTTGTGCCTGGTTTTAGAGCTTCTAAGTGTGAGAATGGTACTGTAACCCAGCCTCTTTGGCCGGGGATGTAACTCAGTGGTAGCGTACATACCTAGCATGTACAAGGCCCTGCATTCAGTCCCAGCAACCAAAACAAAACAGCAGCAACGACAGAACCAGCCTCTTCCACTTTAAAAAGAGGGAAACAGCATTGGTATACCTTGCAGTGTATGGATATGTGAGTCAGACTTTGTGGCTGGATCAACCTGTAAGTACTTGTAAAACCCTGGGTCATTTAGAATCACTCAAACCTTTAGCCAATATAGCACCCTTTATACATGCTCATTTCTGTTTTCCAGGTTAGCTCCCTGGGTGAGCAAATTCTCAATGTACCTATTATGTTCATTAAATTACCAGCTATTCTAACAGCATGAGGTATTAATAAATTAGAAAGTAAAGCTTATTGTTAACCCTTTGTTTTCTGTGAACTAATGCTGCAACATGAAGTACACATAGACTTCTAGCCCAGAGTAAACACTATACAGTACCTTCCTAGTTGTCTTTAGTCAGTTTTATCACCCATGAAATCCTGGCTGCTTCCAAAGAGTTTTGTAGTCTTTCCTAGGTAATAGTGAATATTTCAAACTATTGGCCTATCAGTAGAATTAAAAATTAAGATGAGGAAAGTATTAGACTGGAAGCTTTAATTAATTGCATGCTAACAGTTAATTCTTCAAAATGTAACCACCATCAACAGTATTTAAACTAGGTAGTTGCTATCAGTCAATGAAAGTTTGTAGTACAGTTAAAGCATAAACTCATTCTGCATCTAGAGTTTTCCCCACTGAATCACCTGGTTCTTTCACATGCCGTCTGGGTTTTACCAGCTTACTGCAGGACAAATCCTAAACTGCTGCCCAGATCTGTGACTGTTCTCACTGTTGTAATACTGCTCAGAACGTGCTAAAGTCAGAAATGGGCGGGCGCACTGTCAGCGGGGGCACTTTCTCTCTGCTGAGACAAAATACCTGACACCAAGAGTTAAAGGAGGGAAGGTTTGTTTGCCTCCTCTTTGTAGAAGTTTCAGTTCATACTCAGCTGGCTACAAGGCTCGGTGGCACATGGCAGAGGGGCAGCAGTTTAGGGCACGTGGAAGGTAACACAACCAACAAGGAACCTTAATAGCATCTTTGTACGGCTCTTACCTCATCCAGATGATGTATGACAGGTAGCACTCACACCCTTAATCCTAGTGCCCTTGGTCCTAGCGTTGCACCATGAATCAATTACAGTGTCACACACTTTACATCCAGCCACCTCTGAAAAAAGCCCCACCTGTGACCACATGAGGCTTTGTGGGGATGTCTAAACACAAGCCATAACATAATTAGTCCACCAGCAAAGACACTCATCTTAGTCTCAGGCAAAGTCTCTGGACACCAGCAAAATGCTGACAAACTTTCTCCCAAGGTATAACACACACCGTCTGGAGTCCAGTACCAGTGTAGTCCTTCTCAGCAGAAATCTCCCGAACTCAGAT
>NW_004955517.1:3548437-3554615 GCF_000276665.1 Chinchilla lanigera | reverse complement strand
GGGATTTAGCTCAGCGGCAAAAGCGCCTGCCTGGCAAGCACAAGGTCGTGAGTTCGGTTCCCGGTACCAGAGAAAAACCAAAAAAAAAAAAAAAGAATGCAAAGGGTGAAATCACAACAGATCCTGCAGAAAACCATGAGATCATTAATATGTACTTCCAGGACCTGTATTCTAATAAGATAGAAGAGATGGACAGATTCCTAGATATATAGGAATTACCAAAGATGAATCAAGAAAATAAAAAAAATTCTAAGTAACTCAATATCAGTCAAGGCAATTAAAGATGTAATTAAAAACTTACCAATAAAGAAAAGCCCAGGCCTTAACAGATTCAATGCTGAATTCTACAAGACATTTAGAGAAGACCTAATGCCACTATTTGTCAAACTCTTTAATGAAACTGAAAGAGAAGCAATAGTCCCAAATTCATTCCTGGAAGCAAGTATTACCCTGATACCAAAATCAGAGAAAGACCAGCCAAAAAAGAGAACTACAGGCCAATCTCCCTAGCACAGTGTGGAATACAGAGGAAACTTAACATAGTCACTACCCTAAAAAAAATTAAGATGGATAGGCAAGTGAGTATTGAGGCAAACCTCCTAGTTGCTAACGCTTGTAGGAATTCACTGGGAGGTCGCAGTTGGTAGACCTCGTGGACTGTGGGTTACCCCTTAAGAGCGTTCCTTATGACTCCCATTTATTGCACCTCCTAGGAGCAGTATATTTTCATCCATGATGCCCTGCTGGAGGCCATTCTTGGGAATGAAACTGAAGTATCTTCAAATCAGCTGCATAGCTATGTTAACAGCATCCTTATACCCGGAGGAGGAGCAAAGACACAACTGGAGAAATAATTCAAGGTAGTGTTTTGACTAACTGCTTTAGTATAAAGCAAAATAGCAGAGAAATGCCCTGGAGTTTGGGGTCTTAATAGCACTAATGTCAGCTTGATATGAACCTCTCCTCATTTTCCTTCTCATTACATTTAAGGAGTACAAAACCACCCCCACCAGTATTATTAACATTCAAGTAGAGAGTACCATGCTATTTCTCCTCCTGAGCAGTTTATTGTTTAACCCAAACATTAACATCCTCTAGCCACAGTGACATAAGACTTGGAGTCAGTGGTAGTCAAAAAAAATTGTCTTTTTTCTAGACTATTGGATGATACCTTTGTCAAGAAGGGTTATTTGTAGACAGGTTGTCCTCAGAATACACCTGTTTCAAAAACTATTGTAGAAAATAATTTAAAATGCCTTTTAAATGCTACTAAATCCAACAGTACTCTAGGAGAGTTAACTTTTCCTGAAATAGTTATTCTTTTTCTTTGATAGGGGCATGAAGAAGTTCAGAGGTAGTTAAGGTCCATATGGATTAACTGACATGAAGTTGACAGAGTATAAGGACTATTAAAGCAATTAAGACTGGAAAAGCTTGAAGAATTGTAACTTTCAAAAGCTGTCTTTCCAGTAACAGTGCTTTCATATTTATTAGTTTTTCATTATCTTTTCAATTAAATTTTTTTGGATATGATTGTATATGTCGGTAATTTCCCATTTTGTGTCAAGATTAGATGGATGAGAAAAATGAATGCTAGTTTACTTTTCGTGGTAAAATTTCCCATAAATTCTTCATTTAAAGTTCTACTAAAGAAACGTGACTGCCAAAAAAACTTCACCAAGAGATAGAAAATGAAAAACACATTAATTTCACTGAGTTTAGTCCTAACAATAATTTTAAATGTCTTGTTCTCCTGTTAACATCCTAGCTACTCTAAAACCTTTGAAGATAACAATGGCAATACACACTGCTCATTTTAAATGTTTTAAAATGAGTTCGACATTTCTTAATTCTGCCCTTTTTTCCATTTCTGCAGCACAGATTCAACCAAAACTTTTGGATTCTATGGGAAATTTCACCATGAAAATTTAAACGGCACAGATTCACCTCATTTGAAAAATTACTTGCATATAAAATAATGTGCAAAGAATTCAAAAGACTTATTAAAAGTATTCCTAATTAAAAAGGCTATAATCCAAATGCTCCAAAATCCAAAACTCTGAGTATGAATATCATGCCACAGAATGTTCCATACCATGAGATTTTATTTTATGCACACAATTATTAAAAATAAGTATAAGATTATCTTCAGGCTATTTATATGTGAAACATAAATCTGATGTCTAGACTTGATTTCCATCCCCCAGATAGCACATACTATATATGCAAATATTCTACTTTCCCAAAGAATCTGACACTGCTGGTGCCAGACATTTGAGATAAGGGATACTCAGCTTCTTTGTTTTTGTTTACACATATTTTGATAAATCATTGAATAAATCAGTCTATTCAGTCGGTAGCCAGGCATCTGAGTCTTTTACAAGCATTAAACACCTCACAATTCAAATGGAAGAAAAAACAATTAGAAACTCCAAAAATGAAAATTACCTCTAGGACCATGACAATATCTTATTGCTCACTATCCCCATATATATTAATATATACCACCCATATGCATCAACATAAAATAGTATATTGACAAAATGGTTCAACCATGCTACATATATATAAGAAAAATAACATCACTATTGGGCCTGACCATTCATAATGGCTTTAGAACAATCTCGGTTAAGTGGAACAGTACTAAGGACCTATTTCATTATTTTTTTATCTTCTAAGAACATCATTAACTCCTAATAGCATTAAACAGTCTTTTCTAGTGTAGGCACTCTAGCATCTTCTTATAGTCAAAAATCGCAACAGCAGTAATAACCTGCAACAGAGAAATCCACATAATTCAATGCATATGGTACACTGGGTACCTGTATTCTAGGAGCTTAGCGCCTGACAGAAGTTACACAAAGACACAATGAAGATCACTAACAGAAGTACCTGTAGTGAGGCATAAGAGCATACTTTGGCATCCCCAAAAATGTCTTTGTTTGGTAGTAAGCTGATTATTGGTATTTGTTCCAAATTGTGAAGCAAGTCCTATCTATTATGACCTTAAATGCAGACTCAAATGTCACTTTTCTTTTAGCTCATCACACTAATGCAACCTATATGGAATGTGTCAGTGCTCAGAAGGAGTGTAACAAAGAAAAGAACAGAAACTCTTCAGTTGTACCATGTAAGATCTTAAAGTCAGTTTGACTAGGTTCAGTGTGTTAATATGTTGTAAATAGGCTTCTATGTATTATATAAAGAAGCTGCTAGTAGCAAAGGAAAATGTTATGTTTAATGCAACTAAGGGAATTTGAATATAATGTGAAATCTAGCTTCAGTTCACCTCAACATGCAAGGATGTGCTTCTTTCTACCATATTTCAATTTACAAATATTACTAAATTTGTCAGCACTGTGGCATTAACACTTCTGGATTAATCTGTATAACTGGTATCAGTGAATTATTGTGGCTGTGAAATCCATGATTGGTAGTGACCCTTATGAGGACTAAACAGAGGACATTGTGTATGCACTGCAGACACAGACATGGGTGAGCACTGGAGAGATATATCACTACTGAGAAGGCCACTGTTTTCTAAGACCTTCATGGGAAAGATAGGGATAATGGCTTGAAAAAAAGAGCAAAGTACAACACATTGGTGTTAAGTATATATCAAATTGAAGTCAGAAGTTATCTGAAACCCAACATGTCTGTAGAGAGTATATGCTCAATGATTTGCTATGAAAACCTCTGCCACAGTAACATTTCATTTTTATACTGCCTGTGGCCTGGATATGTCCAGCACAATTTCATATTACACTCTGCCTTAGCTGATAGCACTTTAGCTTGCTTAGACATATTGTATAGGTAAGTCTTAGGAGACAGTGCCAGGGATATATGTTATTCATTAAGTAAATTCTTGGAGAGGGCTGTTGGTTTCTTTGTATACTAGGTGAATGTACTGGGTGAGTGAGTTTTGCACCTTTGCCTAAATAAAAGGAACAGATTACATTAATGCTTCTTACATCATGGTGAGAGTCAACCATTAATCATAAATAAGCCCAACTAAACTGAAAGGTATTAAAGAATAGATACCATCTGTGTGACTGATTTCATTCTGAAATAATTTCTTAATGGGTCATATTGAAAGTATAGAGATTTCTTATTTTGAAACTTTTAATGAAAGATTCCCAAAGAGTAGGAGTATAAAAATACCTAAATGAAGCAAAATGCCTAAGGAATTTATTGTTAATTCCTTTGATAAATGTTGAAATTACTGTTAAGTAAAAATAGCGACAGTGACTTGAAGTAAGTTGCATGTGAAGAGAAAACTGTTTGCACAGTGTTAGCAGAAGTACATCTGAAAATTACTGAATGCCTTTCTCAAGTACTTTAGTGTGGTCAAAACAATGCTGTTTTGTTTCATAAATTTATTTTACTACCACAAACTTAGAATAAATACATAATCACTGATTTTTCCTATTCCCAACTGAAGGGATATTACAGGAGCAATGAATTTATTACAACCCAGCATCCTCTGCCACATACTATGAAAGATTTCTGGCGAATGATTTGGGATCATAATGCACAGATCATTGTCATGCTGCCAGACAACCAGAGCTTGGTAAGTACGGCACATCTACTGTATATTAATGAGCCCTTGAGGCTAGGAACGTTTAGTGCTGCAGGTACCTTGCCACAGGGCTAAGTGTCTGTATAGCTTGGGAGGGAATGTAGATTTGAAGATTGAAGATTATACAGAGTCACTTCACAGAATTACAATACCATCTCTGTTAGTTCCCTTACCTGAATATCTGGTGTGTTCATATGACCTTTACTTTATTTTGGCATGTGGTAGAAGGTTTTGAGATAGTTCTTTTTTATTAATATGACTTTAGACTGACTTCCTATCTGCTATATGTTATTTTGGACAAACATGGTTAACTGTTTGTACCTCACAGGTACTATTACTGCTTCCTTTAATAGCTGAGAAAACTGAGGGAACTAACTTGCCTGAGAGCATGCAGAAACTACTGCAGCAACTCAGCAAATCTTAAGGAAAAAAAAAGCATTGTTTCTCTGGTGTGAGAAACCAAATGTGTAAGTAAGGACCAAAATGTCTATTAGGTATTGTGAAATAGGAATGAACTGTTCAAATGGGGAGGGAAACAAAAGGGGGAAGGAAAGAAGGGAAAAGAAAAATAAGTGAAAAAAGGAAAAAAATAGAAACAACACTTTTGTATATGGGGAGGGAAGGAAGGGCTGACGGGGGTGTAGGAGAATGGGAAAAAAATCAAGTTATATCATGTGCCAGTACAAATTCTCTATGATGAATGTGACTATTATGTATATCTAAAATGTACCAATAAAATCTGATTAAATAAGAAACACTGGAGCCAGGATGTGACCACAGTCATCTGTGTCCAGAGTCCATGCTTTTAATCACTTTACTATAAATGTTCCACTCCACAACACGTGAATGTTTTTTAGAAAAAGTATTTTATCAGAAGTACTGATAATGTTTCATTGTTTTTTTATTTTTATCCCATAGTCAAGTCAGACACGCTGCAGGCAAGTGATAGGAAAGGCTGTTCGGGTATAACCTATACAACTCTTTAAGACTTCGACGAAACAACTGTGTCTGTCCCCTGCCTTAGTCCTTCTCTGTTGAAGTCTTTGAACTATGTAGGAATCTGTGGGCAAATTTATGAAATAAGCTTGAATGAACTGCATGCATCCTTAAATTTCAGAACTAGCTGGGTCTTGAAACGGTACTGTGTGAACACGTGAGCCCATAAAATAAAGGTGAAAACAAAAACAATGAGACTCTGCCTTCATGAGTGTCAGAACGATAAGTATTTTAGTGGGGAAGGAACAGCATGTGATTGAACCCCTAGTCTGGATGACATGCATTTGACTGTGTGCCCAGTCAGTAGGAACTTCTTCACTCTGTCGCATTCTGCTCCAGCTTCAGATACCAAGGCTGCTTCTGTATGATGGAATGGCAACCAAGTGCAGACTCGCAAGCTAAACGCTGGAGTGAAAATTTTCAAATTAGCTGGCAACAAGGGCCTGTTCTCTTTGGCATGAGGAAACTGGAGGCATTCAGGGTTGTCAAAAATGTTCATTTGTTGAATGAGTCAGTATTTTGTTACTGTTACCTAACCCCAGAGGATAGCCACCATAAAGCCTCCACAAAGGCGCTCATGTCTGTGGAAAAGGCTGGAGGGAG
>NW_004955517.1:3539956-3540967 GCF_000276665.1 Chinchilla lanigera | reverse complement strand
GCTGTTACAAACATGGGTGCATGTATACTGCTGTGGTATGATGTTTTTAATTCTTCCGGGAATATACCCAGAAGTGGAATAGCTGGCTTGAATGGGGGGTGTCTAATCCTAGTTTTTTGAGGAATCTCCACAGTGATTTCTACAGTAGTTGCAGCAGCCTACACTCCCCCCAAGAGTTAAGGAGGGTCTTTTTTCCCCTACAGCTCCACCAGCATTTATTATTGGTTGATTTCTTGATGATATCCATTCTTGTTATTTTAATTTGTATCTCTCAAATGACCAATGAATGACACTGAACGTTTTCTCACATATTTATTTCCCATCATTTGTATTCTTTCATCTGAGAAGTACGTGTTCATCTCAGATGCTGATTTTAGGGTTGGGTCTTTGAATTTGGGGGAGCCTGATTTTTTTTCAATGTTTTACTTGTTCTAGATAGAAGTCATTTGTCTGAGGGACAGTTGGCTAAAATTTTTTTCCACTCTGTGGGTTATCTTTTCATTTTGTTGGTGATTTCTTTTGAAGTACAAAAACTTTTCATAATATGAGATCCCAGTTGTTGATTCTTTGAAGTACTTCCTGTGCTATTTGGATTTTGTTCATGAAGTCTGTCTACCCCTCTGTCTTCAAGATTTCTACCTACTTTCTCTTCCAGTAGATTTAGTGTTTCTATGTTAATATTTAGATCCTTGATCCATTTTGACTTTAGTTTAATGCATGGTGATAGCCATGGGTCTATGTTTAGTCTTTGGCATGGGGGAAGCGAGTGTCTTTCTTCTAGAGAACATGTTTTGCCCCTTTGTCAAAGATAAGATGGCTGAGTATGTGTGTAGTTGTGTTTGAATCTATCTGTTCCACTGATCCTCAGGTCTGGTATTTTTGTTTGTTTTGTTTTGTTTTCTTTTTTGTTTTGCGAGTACTATGCTATTTTTATCACAGTACCTTTGTAGTATAATTTAGGTGATTTCATAGACATTATTTTTTTCCATGTTGGTCAAGGGCACATTTTTT
>NW_004955517.1:3524873-3534751 GCF_000276665.1 Chinchilla lanigera | reverse complement strand
AGCCAAAGACCAAAACCACATGATCATCTCATTAGATGCAGAAAAAGCTTTCGACAAGGTCCAACATGCATTTATGATTAAAACTCTACAGAAAACAGACAAACTACTAATGTCATTGGATATACTACTCTTCTTTTATCTAGTTTATGAAAGGCTTGGATCACCTTTACACCAAGTCCCTATAGCTTTAAGTTCAAACCTGTGAAACTCAACAAACATCCTTTAATCTTACTTCCTAAACTGAAAAGGAATGGCCTTTGCTTTTTTAGTCTGTCTTCTTTGATTTTAATAGGAATTTAGAATATATTTTAAAGTATGTGTGCTTTCACTAATTTTTGTGTCTAGTCATCTTTTTTGTTAGTTTGTTTGTTTTCCGGTACCAGGAATCGAACTCACGACCTTGTGCTTGCCAGGCAGGTACTGTGCCGCTGAGCTAAATCCCCAGCCCCTGTGTCTAGTCATCTTTAAAGCCATACTGTGTAGGTGCTTTCTCTTAAATCAAGTACAGCCATGCATCAGTTAAGAATGGAGATATCATCTGAGAAACGTATCATGAAATGATTATCACTGTGTGACTATCATAAGTGTACATAAACAAACATAATGGCATGCCCTACTATACACCTGGGGTATAGGTTATAGCAGTTGTCATGTATGTTGTTCACCACAAACTGAAGTGGTAGACATCATGAGACTATACTTCTGAAGAATGGCTAAACATAGGAAATGCAACCCACATAAAACCATAGTAATCCCATTTGAAAAGTTCACTCCATAACACAGATACAGGTTATCCGACTTTTCTTTCTCACTGGTTATTAGTAGCTTTTTTAAAAAGCTAAGAAATAAAAACAAATTGTGAGTTTAACTATTTCACTAAGCCAGTTAAGTTTAAATTTTTCTCCTCATGAATAAAATCAATACAGATTATTTCTTTTTAAATACAGGCTAAAATAAAGTCAACTAAGTACATTTTTTTTTTTTTTTGAAACAGGGTCTGAGTATATAATTCAGACTGGCCTTGGACTCACTATGTAGCTTGGGCAGGCCTTGAACTCGTGGTGATCCAGCTGCCTCCACTCAGACTCCTGAGTGCTGGGATAAACACATTTTAGAATCTAAAGAAGGGCAACATAGTGAACAAAAACAAACAAACAAAAAACCACCACAATCAGCATTAAGAGAGCAATCATAACGGGGTATTAAAATAATATGCTCAGGGATGTAAAAGATTTTTATGTAATACTTCAGAACCTATATAGTGAAACACAAACAAATTAGAGCCTAAGAATGGAAATATATACACACACACACACACACACACACACACACAATTATGACCAATAAATACAGTGAACGTTTAAATTTTAAATTTACTGTAGTAAAATATACATTTCCATGAATCCCTTTCAAAATAGTTCCCCTCACTAAAAACACACTTAGCCTATCATCCTTGCCACTTTCTGAAGCAATTCTAGAAATCCTCTTTCATGAGTGTCTTTAGTTGTGCCTACTGGGGCTACCTTGATGTCCTGAATTAATTAAAAACATTTACAACAATTTCTGTGAAATAAAAACATTATGGTGTTTCCTCATGCACTTTATTCACTGGATCTGACACCATGCACCCTATGCATCTTTCCTAAAGCCTAAACGACCATGAAAGGTAAATGTCTTGAATTAATTCAAGATGTGGGGGCAGTTACACAGTGCCACAAAGACATGACAGGAAACTTTCAGAACTGCTCAGAAAGTAGCAAGAATAATGGGATAAGATGTTCAGAGTGACAGGGAGAATTCTGAGGAAGATTAATGCCAATGTCTTTTACTGTAATAAATTTTTCTTAAACGTTTACCATATTTGTTGATCATATCTCTTATTATTTCAGAAATATAGCACATAAGAGTTGGACTAGTAGTATAATATGTAGAGATGAAGTAAAGTGGGATACTAAAGGTAGATACAAAAGTTCCAACACACATTGTGAGGTAATCCTCAGAGAAATAAAAGGTCAAAGAGGAAGAAACAGTGTTGAAAACAAAATAGAAATTGCTAAATATATAAGAATTTTATGTACATTCACCATGACGAAGGCACTGCATTTCAAACCTATTAGGAATGGAACCACACTACACTTAGAAATAATGTACAGCTCAAATGGCATATACCGAAGATTAAAAATAAACAAACTAAGCTTTCAACTCAGGAAGCCAGAAAAAGATACAAATAATTCCACAAAATATACAAGCAATTTAAAAATAAATGTAATCAGTAATGAAATGGGAGCAAGGAGATAGGAAAGTGTAAGCAATAATACTTAATAAAAGCTAAAGCTTTGGTAAATATGATGAAAACAATTAGAAAAGGCATAAACTAAGAATGAAAATATTTATCTGTAGCTAGAGTTAAAACATTTGAGAATTGTTAATTTGCTTAGGTTTAATAATCCTGTCTTCCTGGACAGGAGAGTAAACCCAGAACCTTCATGTTTGAGCTACTTCTCCTTTTTATTTTTTGAAACAGGATCTCCCTAAGTCACTAAGTTGCCCAGGTTCAAACTTATGATCCTCTTCCCTGAGTGTCTTAGTTACTTCTCTCATTTCTGAGACAAAATACTCAACACCCACAACTTAAGGCAGGAAAGGTTTATTTAGCTCAGTTTGTAGAGGTTTCAGTCCATAAGCAGCTAGGTCCAAGGCAGGGTAGTACATGGAAGAGGGGCAACAGTTCATAGCAGCAGAAGACAGCAAAAGCGACAAGTGAAAAAAAAGGAGAAGGATCAAGCCTCTTTCTGTCCCTTATACTGTAGGCAGGTTACCAACTGTAGGGCAGGTATGGCACTCACACCCTTAATCCCAGCATTGAACCATGAATCAATCAGAAACTGTAGATTCAGCCACCTCCAAAAAGCATCCCCATCCATGACTGCATGAGGCTTTGTGGGTATATCTAAACACAAACCATAGCATTCTACACACACACACACACACACACACACACTGCCAAAGACTCATGCACATCCCTTTACACAAAGGCATTTAGTCCATCTCCAGGAACTGCCAAAGTCCTAACAGTTTCAGCTCTGCTAAACAGTCTAAGTCCAAAGTCTCCTCTGAGATTTAAGGCATACTCTCAGCTGTAAGCCCTGTACAAATGAAAATAAAGTGAAACACTTCCAACATTCAATGGCACATGATAGACATTTCCATTTCAAAAGTTATATACAGGGTGATACAAAGGAGTAGGACCAAAGCAAGTCCAAAATCTAGCAGGGCAAACATTAAATCCTGTAGTTGCATGTGCAGCACTGGAGGCAATCTGTGGCAAATGTGAACACCAAAGGGCTTGGATGGCTTTGCCCCTACAGCATTGCTGGTGGCTGTAGTTCCCATGGCGTCTCTCCTGGACCTGCTCTGTTCCCTCACTGGAGTCTTCCTCAGACAGTCCATGTCCCTAGCTTCTCAAAACTTCCAGACTCTACACTGAACCTTTGGCTTCACGCTCACAGCTTCACATACTTCCCTCTTAGGGGTACACTAACTGGCTTCCCAGGCCTTCTGAAATCTAGGTGGAAGCCTTCCTGACCCCACAGCTCTTCCCTTCTGCATGCACCTAAAACTAGCACCATGTGGATGATGCTAAGGTCTGCTGCCAAATGCAGAAGTAGCCACCCTTTCTTCTCATTTGACTGTAGGGATTGAGTGGCTACATCACTAAGCACTTCAAACTCAATTCTGAGAAATAAATTCTTTAAGCCACCACCATTCTGGAACACAATGCAGCTGCCACCGCTCAGGAATATGATGCTCTTGAGCTTTCTTCTCAAAGCAAAGTCTTTCACTTTTCCAGTTTTGAGGTTGCAAAGGGTGGACTGCTGCTTCTTGTGATACTCTTAGGCCATCCTTTTTATTCTCCTGTCCCTTCTCAGCAATCAAAATCTCCTACCCTATCTTTGCAGTCCACAGCTTTAATGGAGTTTCCTTTCTGGCCAAACTCACAGTGCTTTTAATCATTCAGCTATGCTCTTTGCTCTTGATTCTCAACATAGATTTGGCTAAAACCCCCAACAGTAGCCATGCCACCACCTCGACATTTTACTGCCTTTAATCTTAGTCTTAGGCAAAATACAGGCAAACTTTCTGCCAAGCCATAACACTCGTCATCTGGAGTCCAACAGCCAATGCAGTCCTTCTTCCCAGCAGAAACCTCCATAAGGTACTCCTTATGGGCAGGACTTCTGTCAGCCTCCTGGCCTTCTAAACTCTGACTACAATCTCTCATTCAGTACAGTCTCAAGCATTCCAGCTCTACTTTTTCAGCTGGCATGTCCAAACCTTTCCTAACTCTTCCCTTTCCCACAAGCCAGTTCCAAAGTCTCTTGAGCCATGTGGCAAGGTGTACCTCAGCAACCAACCCACTTCTCTAGAACCAATTCTTGTTGCTGACACAAAATACCCAACACCCAAAGTTAAAGGAGAGAAGATTTATTTAGCTCACAGTTTATAGAGGTACACCACCATGCTTCACTATGTTTATTTTTACATTCCCTAGCTTTTAGAGAGGTACACTAAAATTATTGTGGAAAAAAATACCTAGACTTTCTGTCAACATATATGGGGTAGGAAACACAGATAAAAATAAGTGTCCATGACCATCATACTTGTTCTCACTGACTAATGGCTACGTGAAGATCACTATAGTATTGTATTTTTGTGTACGTTTAACATTTTTAGTAATAGAAAGCTAAAGATAACATTTTAAAAGAACTAAAATGAGCATTTGAAATCTCATAAGCATTTGAAATAAACATTTAAAACTCTGTACTAACAAAATTTTAAGCCTAGATAACAGGCACAGTAAAACATGTGTTGAACACATGGTATGTGCCAGTCTCTGTTCTGAGCCATTTACATGTATAAGCTCAAAGTTAAGCTTTAGTCTCACTATAAGACTTTGGCCATTTACTTTACTTCAGGGTACTGTTTCTTCAACCTCAAGTGCACACAGTACTACTACACTGTTGGGGTTATTGGGAAGATTAAATTGGTGCATGTTGCCTACCTAGAAGAGAGCCTAAAACATCACAAAGAGAAAAATACATATTAGTAATTACTAAAAACTGAATAGAAGAATGAGTCTTCCAAATTGTAAGGCCCACCATGTCCTGACCAAGGCTCCATATAAACAATAATATAGAAAAACACTTATCACAAGCTTGACTTAAACAGATACATCTAGCATTAAAGAAAAGTATAGCAAAACATCTCATTTCTGGATATGGATACAGAAATATTAAAATACAGTAATAAAATTTAGCATATAAAAATGCAAAATATTAAGAGAATTACACATTAACAAAAAGATTTATCCTTGTGATGTATACTTGTTAAACAATACCAAAATCTAGCCATGGACTTAGGACACGATTAAAGAGATTTCCAGGGGCTGGGGATTTAGCTCAGCGGCAAAGCGCCTGCCTGGCAAGCGCAAGGTTGTGAGTTCGGTTCCCGGTACTGGAGAAAAACCAAAAATAAATAAATAAATAAATAAATAAATAAAAATAAAGAGATTTCCAAAATAATCAATAGAAAATAGACAGTATATAATAAAGTAACACATATCCAGAACACACCTAACTACTCTTGGGAACTAAAAATAGGAAGCATCCTCTTCAACCTGAGAACCACTTATTGCCTGTAGCTCATATTATTATTTCATACTGGAAACTTAAAACCTTGACCATGAAAGATATTGTTGCACTAAATGTGCTTATTTAATTGAGTCACCAGTGCAGAGGCCAGATGCACAGATAAGCAAGTTTATTAGCTGGCAGTGGTGGGCATCCAGTACATGACCAAGCACCAACTAGAAGGGCAGAAGCGGAGAATAGTTACACAGTTTTAGTTCCAGGTCCAGTTCTGGATCTAGGGGGTGCTGATATGACTTGGTGTAGCTACAGAAATACTCCTGCAAAGCATGAGCTTAGCTTGTGACAAAGGAACAATGGTGTCTGACATTTTATGTAGGGAACAAGCAGTCTTATGACAAAGCATAGGGTGGTGCTGGGTTAGGTAACTATGACAACATTTATAAGAAACTTAAGGAAACAGAAACTTGAACTTTAAAATGGCACTAGAACACAAAATGGCATTGGTTTAGTTTTCTTTCCCCTATCTATACAATACCTGCTCTCACTGCCAGTATAAAAACAATTTAGGTGATAGCCGTGGCAGTAAAAGCAAAAGACAGAAGAATAAGCGGTAAATGGGCAACACTAGCATTATTGGCAGATAATGATATAGCCAAGTACACAAGGAACCCAGAATTACCAGAATTTGAATTCTCCTCTGTGACAGGACACAAGTTCATCAGGGGAAATTAAGTAACATCTCCATGAAATCAACAGAAACTCTACAGTACCTAGAAATAAGCTTGAAATGGAATTGGCAAAGACTACAGAAAAAATTCAAAACTGACCGAGTAAGTGGAGGCAGACATTGTATTTATGCACAGAAAAATGAAAAACTGGAAAGATGTGAATTTCCTGAAACCCATCTATGTATTCAGTGTAACCTAATCAAAACGCTAACAGTTCTGTTTTTGAAATTCTGCTTTCAAAATTACTATGAAACAGGATGGAATGGGGTGGAAGGAGAGAGGTATTTGGAAATGAGTGCGTATGTGGGGGGAAAAGGACGATTCATGGAACTTCGGGGGTGTAGCTCAGTGGCAGAGCAAGTGTTTAGCACGTGTGAGGCCCAGCACCAGGAAAAAAAAGAAAAAAATGTACACTATATGTGCTTGAAACACTTAAGAAGTAAAATAAATGTAGAGACAGCCAAATGTATTATGGAAATTTGCTTTTTCAAGACTTACTAAAAACCTACAGGAATTGAATATGGAGAGAAAAATAAACAGACTAAGGGCCAAAGTACAGCATTCAACACTAGGCCTGCATTTAGGAAAATTCAGTATACAATAAAATGGCAGTTTACGTCAGTGAGCAATGATCAGACTATTCAATAACAAATTCTGGAACCAGTTATCTGTTGGGAAAAAAAGCAACTAAAATCAGACCCTCTCCCTTACATCAAAACAAGAATAACATCCAGATAAGTAATTAAACATATTAAATAAAATTCAAAAACTCAAGAAAATATCTAAAAGCATATGAAAAAGCTCTGCTTCATTTGGAGCTGTGTGGAGTCACCTGAAACTTAATGACAAGATAAATTCTGAGCAGTGCACCATTAGGTGATTGTGTTGTTGGGCAGACATCACAGAGTGTACTTACAGAAACCTGGAGGGTAGATCCGAGTACCGCCTAACTGCACGTGCTGGTTCCTTTCACATGACTGGCGGAGCAGAGTCTGTGTAACCAGCACCAGCACAGACACCAGAGTGCTGAGTTGCACTAAGACATTACTATGCTTGAGACATCACCAGGCAATAGGAATTTTCCACTCCACTATGCATTAGCAGGGTAATCATACATAGGATTTATGGTTAAATAAAATATTGTGTAGTACATGTCCTGTATTTCTATTTTTATTCTCTAATTCAGTTTAGCTGTTTGAGATAGTTTTAAGTTTTTATTCGGATTGCTTTGCCACTTGCTACTTATTCCAGACCCCACAGTTCAAGTTTCTCTATCGTTTTTCCTATTTTACCCACCCCAGCTCATCCCCAGTACCACATACATTACTATCGCAAGGCTATTTTTGAACCTCTCATTTCATATTAGAGATCAATCTATGCATCTGATGAAGCAGTTGGAAGACTTCACATTCATAAATACATGCTAGCTCTGTGCCAGCTTCCAAATCCCTCCTGTCCAGCATTTCATTCACTTTTCTCTCCTAGAACAGATTTAATATAGTCTAGTTATTTTCTAAGTAATTTCATTCTTATGTATACTTATTCAGTCACTCATGAAATGGATACAAAGAAGGTATAGATCATAATTATAGAAAGATTAAATTCTTTTTTAAAAAGTATCTTAGAAAACATTTTTGCTCTTCTTTTCTAGTAATTTTTTCATAATTCCAGTTTTCATTGGTATGTCCATTGAATGAGATGGCTAAGCTATTCTGTAGTTCAAACTATCTTCCTCTTGTTTTTCAGTAACAATAGCAGTTTGTCTGTAAAGCAATTCTTAGTTACTTTTCTCTCCTTGCTGAGACAAAATACATAATGCTCAGAATTAAAGAAGGAAAGGTTTATTTAGCTCACAGTTTGTGGAAGCTTCAGTCCATAATCACCTGGCTCCAAGGTAGGGTGGCATGGCACAAGAGCAACACTTCAAGGTAAAAGAAGACAGAAAAAGCAACAAGAGCAAAAGGTGGGGAAGAACAAGCCTCTTTTCCTCCCTTATATTGTAAGCAGGGTATCCCCTCCCCAGAGCAGGTGTAGTGCTCACACAATCCCCATGCCCTTCTCTTGCACAGGATGAGGATGTTTACACAGTGAGGATGCTGGCCCCCAGCTGAGTCCCTCAGTTAAACTTCTAAACTTCTGAAGTTGACACAATATATCAAACATTACAATCCACTCCTTACTAACTTGACCACCAGACACATTTCTTTAAACTGGTCTCCAGATACAAAGACATGATTCTTCTTCTTAACATTTCACAACTTGAACATTGTAACAGGTTTAACAATCCTTAAGAACCAGTATTAAATCTATCAACATTATATTACATTAGAACCATAACATTCTGTCCCTGGCCCCCCAGACTCATGCACATTCCTTTATGTAAATGGCATTTAGTCCATCTGCAAGAGTTGCCAAAATTCTAACCATTTCAGCATTGCTGAAAAGTCTAAGTCCCCTCTCCTCTGAGAGGTAAGGCAAACTCTTAGTTGTAAGCACCTGTACAAATGAAAAGTTAGACACTTCCAACATTCAATGGCACAAGATAAACATTTTCATCCCAAAAGTTACAAACAGAGGAATACAAAGGAATGGGACCAAAAGCAAGTCCAAAGTCTAGCAGGGAAATTATTAAGTCCTGTAGTTCCATGTGCAGCATCTGAGGCAATATGTGGCAAATTGTGAGCTCCAAAGGCCTTGGGTGGCTCCACCCCTGTGGCACTTTTGGTGGCTATACCCCCAATGGCTTCCCTCTTAGGTCCACTTTGCTCCCTCCTTGCAGCTTTCCTTAGACAGTCCACATTCCTTGCTTCTCCAAACTTGTAGGGTCTCCAGTGCACCTTTGGCTTCTCAGTCAGAACTTCACACACTGCCCTCTCAAGGGTACGCTGCCTAGCCTCAGGCCTTCTGAAATCAAGGTGGAAGCTTTTTTAACCCCATAACTTTTTCATTCTGTGTGTACCTAAAACCAGTGCCACATGGATGATGCCAAGGTCTGCTGCAAGCTGGAGCAGTAACCAGGCTTTCCTCTCTCTTGGCTGTAGGGGTCAAGCACCTGGATTGCTGCACACTCTGAATCTGACTGTGAGGAAGAAATTCTCTAGGCCACTGCCATTCTGGAACATGGTGCTCTGTGGCTTTCTCCTCAAAGCAAAGTCAGTTTTGCAGTTTTGAGGATGCAAAGTGTGGAAACTTGTGTTTGTGATGCCTTCAGTCCTGTTTTATCTCAGTGATCAAGATCTCCTCACCTCTGGCTTTATGGTTCTCAGCTTTACTGGAGCTTCCTTTTTGGCCAAACTCACAACATTTTAAATCATCCTGCTGGATTCTTTGCTCTTGATTATCAACATAGATCTGGGTAAAATCCATAACAATAGCCATGCCACCACCTCAACATTCCACTGTCCTGAAATTTCTTTTGCTGGTCTGCCACCCTTAATCTCAGTCTCAGGCAAAGTCTCTGTATATGAGAAAAATGCAGATAAACTTTCTGCCAAGCCAT
>NW_004955517.1:3523273-3524478 GCF_000276665.1 Chinchilla lanigera | reverse complement strand
TACTTTTCTCTCATTGCTGAGACAAAATACCTGACGCTCAGAATTAAGGACAGGTTTATTTAGCTCACAGTTTGTGGAGGATATAGTCCATATTTGGCTGGTTCCAAGGCAGGGTGGAATGGCACAGGGGCAGCACTTCAAGGTAGCAGAAGACAAAAAAAGCAACAAAGGCAAAAGGTGGGGGAGAAGAAGCCTCTTCTCCTCCCTTATATTGTAAGCAGGCTATCACCCCACTAGGGTGGGTACAACACTCACACAATCTCCATGTTCTCCTCTTGCACAGGGTGAGGCTATTTATAAAGTAAGGGTCCTGGTCCCCTGTTGCACAGCTTAGTTAAACTTCTAAACTTCTCAAGTTGACAAAATGTATCAACCATTACAGATGGCTAAACTATCCTGTGGCTCAGGGGCTTGGGATTTAGCTTAGCGGCACAGCGCCTGCCTGGCAAGCACAAGGTCATGAGTTTGAGTCCCAGTACCGGAAAAAAAAAATAAAATAAAATAAAATAAATAAATATCCTGTGGCTCAAATTATCTTCCTCTTGTTTTTCAGGAACAATACCAGTTTGTCTATAAAGCAGTGCTCAGCTTGGTCAGCACTAAAGAAAATGGAAATGCTCCCATGGCAGTGGACAAAAATGGTGCTGTTCTAATTGCAGATGAATCAGACCCTGCAGAGAGTATGGCATCTCTTGTGTGACTGGAATTCTAAAAGGGAACTTCTCTGTAGACTTCTGAAGACTGAAAACTTTCTTGAGGCCTCCTTTTTTGCCAGACATTAAGTTATAAAATAACCTAGTTACTTTCTTTATTTTTTGCCACTTTATGTCTTAATGGTATCCTACCAAGCATTTGCACCTCTGTTCATTTCACACGGTGAAACACAATTTTATCTAGTTTGCACTATATGATCAGTGTTACTGCCTATAATCCAATTACTAAAGCAAATCCCAATGTGACATTCCATGACAACATTCATGCTACCTTTTTGTTCTGTACAGTGAAAATCTTTGCTGTGACAGTGAGTCTTGATTTTATTACTATTGCTGAAGCAGTTACATTCTACTAGCAGGCAGTGTACTTTTCCTTAGTCCTCCCCTCCCGTTTTTAGGCACTGTTCAAGACTGTACGCCTTCTGTACTTTAATGGAGTGGAGAAGCATTGTTTTCTTTCACAGAATAGCAGGCTATGGGGAGCTACTCAGA
>NW_004955517.1:3515494-3521348 GCF_000276665.1 Chinchilla lanigera | reverse complement strand
AGTTTGTGGAGGTTTCAGTCCATACTTGCCTGGCTCCAAGGCAGAGTGGCACATGGCAGAAGCCAACAGTTCATGGTGGCAGAAAACAGCTAAAGCAGCAAAAGCAAAAAGGGCGGGGCACAGCAAGCCTCAAGCCTCTTTCCCTCCCTTATATTGTAGGCAGGCTGCCTGCCCCAGGGTGGGTGCAGCTCTCATGCCCATAATCCCAGCATTAGACCATGAATCAATCATAAACTCGAGAAGTCTGCCCCATGATGGCATGAGGCTTTAGGTGGACATCCAGACACAAACCATAACATACCACCCCTGACCCACCCAAAGACTCATATACATCCCTTTATGCAAAAGGCATTTTATTCCATCTCTAAGAGTTGCCAAAGTCCTAACAGTTTCAGCACTGCTTAAGAGTCCAAATCCCAAGTCTCCTCCAAGATATAAGGCAAACTCTTAGGTGTGAACCCCTGTACAAATGAGAAGTTAAACATTTTCAACATTCAGTGCCACAAGGTTAAACATTACTATTCCAAAGGTCCATAGAGGATACAAAGCATTGGGACTAAAGCAAGTCCAACACCCAGCAGAGCAAACATGAAGTCTTATAGTTCCATGTGGAACATCTGAAGCAATCTGTGGTAAATTGTGAGCTCCAAATGGCTTGTGTGACTCCACCTCTATGCCACTTCTGGTGTTGTAGCTCCTAGGACTTCTCTCTTAGGCCTGCTTTGCTCCCTCTTTGCAGCTTGCCTCAGACAATCCACATTCCTGGCTTTTCCAACCTTCTGAGGGCTCCACTGCACTTTAGGTTTCTCACTTACAGCTTCACACACTGCCCTTTCAGGGGCACACTAACTGGCCACCCAGGCCTTCTGAAATCTAGATGGAAGCCTTCTTAACCTCACAAGTCTTACATTCTCCATGCACCTAAAACAAGCACCATGGGGATGATGCCAAGGTCTGCTGCCACCTGGAGCAGTAACCAGGCTTTCTTCTCTCTTGGCTATAGGAGTCGAGTGCCTGGATCACTGAGTACTCTGAACCTATTCTGAGGAATAAATTCTCTACGCCGCCACCATTCTGGCACATGGTGCGGCTGCCATTCTGGAACCTGGTGTGGCTGCCACCATTCTGGAACATGACACTCTGTGGCTTTCCCCTCAAAACAAAGTCTTTCTTCTTTGCAGTTTGAGAATGCAAAGGGTGGAGACTTACTGCTTCTTGTGAGGCCCTCAGGCCATCTTTTGTATGTCCCTGTTCCTTCTCTGCAATCAAGATCTCCTCCCCTCTTATCTTTGTAGTCCATAGCTTTATTGGAGCTTCCTTTCTGGCCACTCACATTTTAAATCATCCTGCTGGGCTTTTTGCTCTTGATTCTCAATATACGTGTGGCTAAAGGTGCCAACAATAGCCATGCCACTGCCCCAACATTCAACTGCCTTTGAAATTTCCTTTTCCAGATTAAACAGTTTGCTGCCCTTAATCGCAGTCTCAGGCAAAGTCTCTGGACAGGAGCAAAATGGAGACAGACTTTCTGCCAAGTCATGACACACATCATCTGGAGCCCAACAACCAGTGCAGTCCTTCGAAGCAGAAACCTCCTGAATCTGCTTTTTACCAGCAGGATGTCTATCAGCTTTCTGTTCTTCTGAGCTCTGACCAGAATCTCCCATACAGAACAGCCAAAGGCGTTCCAGCTCTACTCTTTCTGGCGACATCTCCGAACCTTTTCAAACTCTTCCCACAAGCTATTTCCAAAGGCTTTTGAACCACATGGTCAGGTATAGTCACAGCAACAACTCCACTTCTCTGGTACCACATTCTGTCTTGGTTACTTTTCTCTCATTGCTGAGACAAAATAACCAACGACCAGAATTAAGGAAGGAAAGGTTTATTTAGCTCACAGTTTGTGGAGGTTTCAGTCCATAATCAGCTGGCTCCAAAGCAGGGTGGCACATGGCAAACGACAACAGTTCATGGCAGTGGAAGATAGCAAAAGCAGCAAGAGCAAAAGAAGGGGAGCAGTAGCAAGCCTCTTTCCCTCTCTTATATTGTATACAGGCTGCCTGCCCCAGTGCAGGTATAGCACTCACACCCATAATCCCAGCACTGAACAATGAATCAATTATAAACCCTAGAAGCCTGCCCCATGACTGCATGAGGCTTTGGGTGGACATCTAGACACAAACCATAACAAATGCTTTTCCATAGACGGCATGGTGACAGATATTTTTGACACTTCCCAAGTCAAATTTGAGTTGTAGCTTGTGTTACAAGTATTCTGAGGTCTCAGTTCATGGAAATGTATACCCTCTGACTCAGTTCTGTAACTGTCTCTTAAATGAGTGTGTGAGTGATCAGGAAGAAAGACAGCTAGTAAATTGGATAAAACATAATAAAGGTGACTTAGAAGTTCTCTGTAAGATTTTGGGCATGATCCAAAATCCACAGATCCTAACCAACTGAGCTATAAACAACTGCTCTTGGCCCATCTTGGCAAAGTGGTCTAGACATACTTCACTGAGGAGTTATGTTCAGCAGTTCCTTGCTTTCACCAGAGTGTGTCCTCACTATTATTATTCGTTACTGGGAAAAATATGCTTGCATCTTTCCAGAGGCACAGAGTTCCAAAGGTAGTATTTTTTTGAGACACAAACACATGGCTTAACTTTAGAATGAGATCATTACCATTTGCATTCATAGGAAAGGAACTAGCTATCTCAAATTCACATATGCAGTTTTACAAAATAAGCTGGTTGTATGGATTTAACTCTAGGTAAGCAGAATGCACACATGATACAAAACTGAATTGCTGTGATCAGGTCACTTGGTCATGCTAGACATCAAAGACATCTTGTTGCCATAACAATTCTTGTACCCCTTAGCCATGACACCATCGTTTATAGTTAAACAGTTAACTTTTCACATTCAAGAAGAATAAGATGACTTGATGTTCCTAATTTTTACAGAGTGGAGCATTTAGAGTCCATTTCAAGTAGAGGACGCCACTAAGGCCCAAGAAGGATTATAGTATTCCAGGTATGGCTATCGGAGTTTTTAGCCCAGGGTGAAACTGAAATCAGTCAGGAACCTTAATTGTTTTAGAACACCACAACTGCCTTGATATGACTTGTCATAAATGCATATATACTGTATTTAAAATACACACTAATTTATCAAAGATACATAGTACTAATTCTCAAAAAAAAAAGGGAGGCTAAAACATAATTTAAGAGAAAATAATCAAAATGCAGCTCTCTTAAGAATTTAGTGGTTATACTGGAAAATGCATTTCAATTTCAAACTCTCTGTTCAAATAGTGCCAATGAATATTCATATGAAGGGAAAAATGCCTGCTTTTATCTTTACTTTTTTTTTTTTTAGGAGCTATGATTTCACTTAACCCTTTGCACTTTCCCTTACTTGTCATTTAACATACAATGTCAGCTTTACTTGTCTTTAGAAAGACTACAAAAATAGGAAGGAAGTGTACAAAATATTTGTCTATCGGTTTTAGCTGTTAAATGTTTTTTAGTATTTTTATTAAACATTTGCAAAGGGAAACATTCTCCATAGAGAATAATAATTTAAAGAAAAAATCTTGAGTTTTAAGAAATGAACATCTTAAAAAAGAGACAATTTTTTTTATTTTAAAGAGAAAAAACAATAACAAAATAACAATGAAGACAAAAGTAAAACAACACAAAAACAAAGTGATACAGGATTTCAAAACAAGATGATAGGAATTAATAGTTGTTATATTACATATTGTTATATTCAATGAAGTTGCTCAGATTACCAGATGTAAGAATGCATATATATATACACACACACACATACATACACACATATTTTTCTCTTCATTTCTTTTTTTCTCTTTTCCCTCATCCCTGTTGTTCTTTCCTATTTGAGCAGTTTCTTTCCCTTTCATAATATCTGTTGTACCTTTCAGATTTTATATACTCTTTCAGGTTCTTATACCAGGGAGGCAATATGATGTTTATATATGTAAGTCTGATTTATTTCACATAAGAGTGTGATCACAAGTTGCATCCATTTACCTGTAAAAGCCTTGAGTTTATCTTTCTTTATAGCTGAGTAATACTCCATTGTATAAAAATACCACATCTTTTTTTCTGCTCCTTAGTTGATGGACATTTGGGTTGTTTCCAAAATTTAGCTATGACAAATTATGCTGCTATACACCTAAGTGCACATATATCACTGTGGTATGAAGTTTTCAGTAAAAAGGAGACAATTTTATAAAATACCTCAACTCTCCAACATTTGGGATAGTGACTCCTTCTTAGGACATTTGAAACTAGCAAGCAGCCATTGTTTCTAAAGAATTCAGCCTTCATGTCCACTCAAGTTTCTTTTACTTCATTTTGAAATAGCTGAAATCATTAAAACTGTAAATATTTTGTTGCTTGGGTCAGCATCTTCTGGGAACTTTGTATCTATGGTATATAATCATAGAATTTTATATTTTTATATAAAGATAATTTTTTTCTAGTTTCAGGTCCATCATAGTTTCCTTGTTTTCTGTTGCTTTTTCTTTTTGTGGTGAATTCAACTTTCTGTGAACTGAGGTAGCAAGAACCATCTTTGCATTCCGAAAGAATCCAACATGTGTTATTCTTTAAGGCAGTGATTGTGACCATTGGGCTTTCCTTCTAATTCCACTGACCATTTGTGCAGTAGGAGTTAGTCATAATTAGTCACTGAACACATTTGTCACATTGACCCCTTTGGAAAAGGTGATTTTTTTAATCTGGGGTGGGAGGAGTTTTGTAACCTGAACTTTTTCCTTTTTTCTTCTGTTTAAAACTATATCTAATCATTCTATTATAGTGTTACTAAAAATGTAAATTGTGTTGCTATACATAAAAGTAAAGTATGGTTTTGATGTATTCATTAGTATGAATATTTCTATGAAAATTACTGTATCTAGTAAAATCAGATTACTAGTTGCTCCAAACACATCACATCAGTACCTTCGTGGCTATCTTCTGTCATTTTTACAGTAGTAAAATGAGTATTAGTACTGATCTTTGCACAAGTAGCAAACCAGAAAGTTCCCTTGCTGGCTCAGTTCCTTAATGTTCTTCCTAATTTAAAGAGTAAGTGATGACAAGGTTTTGTCTGTATATGGAATCAAACTTCATCTGTGTTACAGTTTCACAGCAGTGAAACAATTCTGTTTTGTCCAGCCTATCAACTGCATTTATGGCAATTTCTCCCTCTTATCATTTATTATTTAGCATGAAGGGCGTATCCTGGGAAGACTTGGAGAACCCTGGAATCTCTGTATGATCAGTACAGCTGCTTCCACTTTGAGGGAGTTCTGGCATTCCCAGGAGGGGCTCACAAGTCCTTTGATCCACCATTCTCTCTTTCAGTGGCTTCACATCAGTTGTGCAACTCTTACTACCAGGTTTTCTTCCTATAAGAGGCGCTATTACATTTTCCCTAAGTCACTTGGAATAGAAATCACACCAGTCCCTTCCAAGAGTACAAAGAACAATTACAGCACAATTGATACAAACCCAGGCTCCTTCAAATGCTACCCGTGGGACCTATAATACTCTACCAGAGAGTACACCAGAGGAGCAGGGATGATCTCCAAACCCTGCTGAGTCCACAGTATATACAGTCCGTAATTTTTTTAAAAAATTCTACTAGTTTACCAGCCTTTAAAAATGAAAACTTTTACATTCAGATACAGAGTTTACGCTCCTCTCAAAAACGTGGGTGATATTAAGAAAGCAGGCTCACGGTTGCCCACGGCCATAACCAGCAGGAGAGGAGTAGCAGCTGTCCCTTAACAGTGCGTATGCACTGTTGAGTTTACCGAGTC
>NW_004955517.1:3491343-3510839 GCF_000276665.1 Chinchilla lanigera | reverse complement strand
TCAATGCTCAGGAGACGCCTTTCTCCTGGAAATGGTTTCTGACTGGTTAAATTTTATTAGTAAGGTGAACTGCATGGTTCTGATAGTCTTGCAACTGTGACCATTTATTCCAGGTCTGTTCTTCATTTAGTGAAACAGAACCTCTCCCTGAGATGCTAAATATGATGGGTACAGAATGAAGACAGGAGCTATGTCTTACCTTATAAGAGAAATCAACAGGA
This sequence comes from Chinchilla lanigera, assembly GCF_000276665.1. Classification (NCBI taxonomy): domain Eukaryota; kingdom Metazoa; phylum Chordata; class Mammalia; order Rodentia; family Chinchillidae; genus Chinchilla; species Chinchilla lanigera. Next base: position 3,510,618 of record NW_004955517.1, on the reverse strand, counting down.
AGACAAAAAATAGCCAACATTCCCAAAGGCCTTGGGGAGGATGGTTTTCCTTTACCATGTAGAAAGACAGATGCCGACCTCTTGAGCATTAGTGTATCCACTGAGGGCTTTCGGTAACTAAAACTTGTATCATTCTTATTCTAATTTTGACTTAATATTTTTTATTTGCCTAGATGATCTTCAAGGACTTTTGTCAGTAGCCTTCTAGCCGATGGAGTGCTCTTAGATTGAAGGAGTGTATACCCTAGTTTCTAGGGGTGGACTGGGGCCAGTTCAGCTTTTAATGTTAAGCCAGACTTTTAACTATGTAGTAGAATACAAGAGAACAGAACTATTACAACCATTTGAAGATTTACTGGTAAGCATATTTTATATGCCTATCTCTACATATTTAAGCTGTATAATAAACCAAAATGATGAAAAATAATGATATTTTCACATGTGTACATTTATATATACACACACACACACACACACACACACGTATACATGGACCTGAAAGTGTATTAACAATAAATGGCAATTTATCACTGGGTCTGAATAGATTAGTATTATTAACAAAAGTGTCACAGGAGTTCAGATGAAAAGTTTCAAGGACATAATACTTAGCTGGGCCTTAAAAGATAGATAAGAACACCTTGCATGCACAAGGCTGTGGGTTTGAAACCCAGCACTACACACACACACACACACACACACACACACACACACACACACACAGATGGATACGAGGTAGGGATACAGCTCCGTAGTAGCAGGTCACTTGCCCAGCACATGAAAGTTCCAGGATCCATCCCCAGCAGCATTAAAAAGTAAATACTATAAAGATGAATAATCTTAAAGAACAAATAGATAATAAAGGACATTTTGTCTATAAGAATGTTGAAGAAAGCCATGCAAAAACAAAATTTTCATCTTACAATATGAGATGAACCTTGTTGGAGAAGGACAATGAGTTCTATGTCATGGAAGACCTGGAGTATCAACCTAAATGGCCTGGACTTTCCCTGAAAGTGAGATCCACTGAACGTGTAGGTGTATCAGTAATGTTACTGTCAATCAGTACTTCTCCCTAGGAGAGGGCAACTGGCTGGTCACAATTTTGGAAAGTGGTCAGCTGAACCTGGGACTCAGAGCAGCCATAGTTTAGCTCCATCTTGGGGCTCCCAGTGTCAGGGTGAGATGTAGACATGAGAGACACCCAGTGTTGGGGAATGGAGTTCAAGCTGGCAAAAGCCACCCAGAGTGTTTTGGGCTGAACAACTTGGGTCCCTGCTTCACAGCCAGAAACCAGGATCAGCCTGAATTTTAGTAGATTGTGAAGGTTCACTGGGAATATTGACCAGCCCACTGTAATTCTACTGCAGGCTTGCTGAAATCAACCAGCACTAATCTGGGGTCTTTCTGGCCCCTTTATCAGTGACAATAGAGACATGACCTGAAGTGAATGTTTTTTTCACTCCTTACTTTTTTTTTCTTTATTGCTTGTCTTTATTTTTATATGAGTGTGAATACTGTTTCTAGGGGTTTTTTTCTGTCTTGTTCTGTTCTTGTGTTTCTTCCTATTTTCCTTCCCTCCTATCTTTTTCACTATTTTCTCAAAGATTGCCTTTGTCCTTTAGCCTTGCTTCTAATTTTTATCTCTTCTTCTATAGCTTTCTTTTTTCCACTTGCCCCTTTCAATTTTCTCCCCTGAGAGTAAAATCACTCTATTGAGTGGATATTTATTTTATATAATTTTCTGGAATTAGATTTTATTATATTAATACAAACATTGTTTATATTGTTAAAAGTGGCAGATTAATAATTACCACAGTTTGTCATTTTCTAGGCTGTGCTTGATGCTACTATTATACTACTTTAGCCAAAAATTCTACTACTTTAGCCAAGGTGACACAGCTGCTCTTCCTTGTATGCTAAGCCTGAGGTTGCCTAACATCATAATATTATAGGCCAGTACGAAAGAATCAGAGGGTAGGACAAATTGGCAGCAACTTCTCATCCATAAAATTTTATACCCCAGAAAACAACCACTGGCTTAAAATCACAGAGAAAGTTGTGGGTTTTTTTTAAAACATTAATTGTAGTTTTTTAAATTTTTGTACGTTTTTGATTGCTTGTTTTTGTTTTTTTGTAAGTGTGAACATTGTTCTGAGTATTTTAGGGTTTTTTCCCCTTGTTTTTGTTTGCTCCTTCCTTCCTTTCTCCTGTGTTCTTCACCAGTTTCCTAAGCCTTGGGAAATCTTCCTATGTTCTTCAGCCTTGCTAAAATCTTTTTTTCCTCTTGTATTTCACTATTTTTTCCTCTTCCTTTTAAATTTTCTCCCCTTTGGGAAAAATTGCTCTATTGTATGAAAATTTAATATATATAATTTTATGATTTCTCTTAGATATTATTGTCTAACTATAAATCTTGTACTTAGGGTTAAAACTAGCAAATCATTAACCAACACAAGTTCATCATTTTCCAGTTTGTGTTTGATGCTATTGTTATTACTGACTGTGCTACTTTAGCCAAGGTAACATGTTTGCTGTGATCAACTGATCTTCTTTGTATGCTAATACCTAGATGTCTAGGGGTCATGAAGAATACTACTGCCAAGTACTAAACAACTCAGTGGTAGGCCAAACAGGCTGCAACCTTTCATCCCTAATAAGGAGAAGAGACAAGATCCTGGGACAGACTCAAAAACAAAAGTCAGCTACCCCTGCAGGACATTTTTGAAAAGTAATTATTTCTTTAAAAGGTCCTGATACTAATTTTTAAAAACTACATAACTTAAGCAATTTACAATTAAATGTAGAAAACCAATAAACAACAACAACAAAGAAAATGACAAAACATGGAAGCAAGATGCAACCCAACACCCCCAACTTGCCCAAGAAAATCCAGGGGGTGTTGAGGTGGAGAAATTAAAAGCCACCCAGCTGAACTCTCTGAAGTGGTAGTAGCAGAAGTAAAAAAAGAGACAAGTCTCTTCACAAAGCCAAAATAGAAATAATTACACAGCTAATGAAGGCAATGTTGGCCATAGTGAAGGAAATAGTGAAACTAGAGAAGATACACATTAAAAAAAAAAATACAGGAACTTAGGAAAGAGAAGGAAACCATAAATGCCCAACACAGGAAAGAACTAGATGCCATAAGACATATTCAAACACATATTCAGGAGATCAAAAATTCTATTTAAAGTATACACAGCAAAATGAACTAATATGAGGATAGACTATGAGATCTCAAACACAGGGTTGAAGTTGGTGATCATCAAATGAAAGACTTCTTAAAAATAGCAAGGGACTTGATAAAATCCAACACTCATTCATGATAGAAACCCTACAGAAAATCAGAATAGATGGTCTGTAGTGGACTGAAGTAAAGACCATCTATTCCAGATTTCTGTAGGGTTTTTATCATGGATGAGTGCTGGACTTTATCAAAAGCTTTTTCTGTGTCTATTGAGATGATCATGGGATTTCTGTCTTTTGCTCTGTTGATATGGTTTATTGCATTTATTGATTTGCATATATTGAACCATCCCTGCATTCCTGGTATGAATCCTACTTAATCCCAATCAAAATACCATTAGAATACCGCCTAGATCTACAGAAAACATTCCTAAAATTCTTCTGGAACCAGAAGAGACCTAGAATAGCAAAAGCAATCTTGGACAACAAAGGCAAGGCAGGAAGCATCAAAATCTTGACTTGATACTACAAAGCTACTGTGACAAAATCAGCATAGTACTGGCAAAAAAAAAAAAAAAAAAAAAAAAGACCTGAGAATCAATGGAACAGATTAGAAGATTCAGACACAGCTACATACACATACACTCAGCCACCTTATCTTTGACAAAGGGAACAAAAATGTCCACTGGAAGAAAGATACCCTCTTTAATAAGTGGTGCTGGAGAAACTAGCTTTGCACATGCCAAAGACTAAAACTAAACCCATGTCTATCACCATGAACTGAATAAAAGTCAAATGGATTAAAAATCTAAATATTAAAATAGAAGCACTAAATCTACTGGAAGAGAAAGTAGTAGAAATCCTGAAGACATAGGGGTATGCAGAACTTTCATGAACAAAAACAAAACTGCACAGGAAATACTTCAAGAATTAGTAACTAGGATCTCATCTTATTTTTTTTTTTTTGCACATCAAAAGAAATCACCAACAGAGTGAAAAGAAAACCTATAAATTGGGCAAAAATTTTAGCCAACTGTCCCTCAGACAAAGGACTTCTACCTAAAACATATAAATAATTTTTAAAAACTCAGGCCCCCAAAATTCAAAGACCCAATCAAAAAATGGGCATCTGACATGAATACACACTTCTCAGATGAAGAAAGACAAATGGAAAATAAATATATGAAAAAATGTTCAACATCATTGGTCATTCGAGAAATGCAAATTAAAACAACACTGAGATTCTATCTCATCCCAGAAAGAATGGCTACCATTAAGAAATCAACCAACAACAAATTCTGGAAGGGCTGTGGGGAAAAAGGAACCCTTCTTTACTGCTGGTGGCAATGCAGACTGGTGAAACCACTGTGGAAATCAATGTGGAGATTCCTCACAAAACTAGGATTAGAAATCCCACTTAACCCAGCTATTCTTGTTCTGGGTATTTTTCCAGAAGAATTAAAAACATCATACCACAATGAGATATGTCCACCCATTTTTAGCAGCACAATTTGTGCTGCTAAATTTAGCTAAATCTTGGAAACAACCCAAATGCCCATCAACAGAGGACTGGATAAAAAAGATGTGGTATTTTTATACAGTGGAGTATTACTCAGCTATAAAGAAAGATAAACTCGAGGCTTTTATAGGTAAATAGATACAACTTGAGACCATACTCTTAGGTGAAATAAATCAGACCCACATGTGTAAACATCTTCTTGTTTCCCTAGGGTAAGAACCTGAAACAGTACATAAAACCCAAAAGATACAACAGATATTGTGAAAGAGAAAGAAATTGCTCAAAGGGAAAGAACAACTTGGATGAAGGAAAGTAGGAAAAGAAAGAAGGAGGGAAAAAATATATACATATATGGATAGCTGGGATAATTGTACTGCTGATGTCTATTGGTTTATTGAGAGGAACAATTAATGCTTAAATTTTTTGACTAATTTTCCATGCTTATATTTGGTAATCTGAACAACTAATTTGAAGACAACAATATGCAATATAATAACCACTAGAGAACTCTTACTATTTTTTTAACTACATTTACATGTACTTTATTAATACATATTTGCAATACATAAGAATTACTTTCATTGTAGGGAGTTAGTACATGCACATCTTAATTCTTTTCACATCCTCTTCCCCTCTCCCCCTCTTCCCTCCAAGTTTTGGTCCCCTTCCCATTTGCAAAAGTTAACATCTTGTTTAGTGAAGCTCTGTATCATTTCTAATTTTTTTTATTATTTTTTATTCTCTAATAGTTTGATCAATCTTGCATTCTTACATATGGTAATCTGAGCAATCTTCATTAAAGATAACAAGATATAATAACCATTGTTAATTCTTATCATTTTGTTTTGAAACTCTGTATCATTTCCATTGTTTTTGTGCTGTTTTGTTTTTGTCTATGCTGTTGTTATTTTTTTAACTTCTCTCTAAAATAAAAAAATAGCAAAGGAACATGAAATATCAATCTAAAACCTGCTAAATGATGCAAAGAAGAATAATACAAGATTAACTGGAATCAATGAAAAGTTAAAAGATAGCTGAAAGGGCATTAAAAAACCTGTTCACAGTAGTAATACCGAAAAAGTTTCAAGCATGTAAAAAATTTCATATTACAGATAAGTAAGGTATATAGAACCTCAGATACTCATGGTCAGAAAAAACCTACAATGAGGCATGTAACGGTCAAGATTCCAGAAATATTAACACAAGAACAGAATATTAAAAGCTGCTAGATGAGATACAAAGTTAACACTTAAAAAGTCAATAGCCTTCCTGTACACAAGCAATAAACTCACAGAGAGAGAAATCAGGGAATATACACCCGTCATAATATCATCCAAAAAATGAAACACTTAGGAATTAATCTAACAAAGGATGTAAAGATCTGTACAGTGAAAATTACAGTACCCTAAAAAAGGAGATTTAGGAGGATATCAGAAAATGGAAATATATTCCTTGCTCTTGGATAGGAAGAACCAAAATAGCAAAAATGGCTATACTCCCAAAACTGCTATGCAGACTTAATGCAATCCCAATGAAAATACCATTAGCATACCTACAGAAAACATTCCTGAAATTCATATGGAACCAAAAAAGACCTAGAATAGCAAAAGCAACTCTGGACAACAAAGGTAAATCAGGGGGATTACAATCCCAGACCTGAAATCACACTGCAAAGCCACTGTGATAAAATCAGCATGGTACTGACAAAATGAGAGACCTGAGGATCAGTGGGACAGATTAGAAGATGCAGCCACAACCACAAACACACTCACCTACCTTATCTTTAACAAAGGGCCAAACATGTTCACTGGAAGAAAGATAGCCTCTTTAATAAATGGTGCTGGAAAAACTGGCTCTCCATATGCCAAAGACTAAAACTAGACCCATGTCTATCACAATGCACTAAACTAAAGTCAAAATGGATCAATGATATAAATATTAAATCAGAAACACTAAGTGTACTGGAAGAGAAAATAGGTAGAAATCTTGAAGACATAGGCATAGGCAGACAGTTCATGAACAAAAACCAGACTGCAAGGGAATAGTACAAAGAATCAGCACATAGGATCTCACCTTACTATAAAGCTTTTGCACAACAAAAGAAATAACCAACAAAATAAAAAGACAACCCAGAGTGGGGAAAAATTACAGCCAGCTGTCCCACAGAGGACTTATATCCACAACATGTAAAGAATTGAAAAAAATCAGACCGCCAAAATTCAAAGACCCAGTCCAAAAGTGGACATTGGAGATGAACAGGCACTTCTCAAGAAAATTTCTTCTGAGGAAATACAATTGGCAAATACATACATGAAAAAAGGTTCAACATCATTGGTCATTTGAGAGATGCAGATTAAAACAACACTGAGATTCCATCTCACTCCAGAAAGAATGGCTATCATCAAAAAAATCAACTGATAACAAATGCTACAGGGGCTGTGGAGAAAAAAGAACCCTTCTCCACTGTTGGTGTGAATGTAGAATGGTATAACCACTGTGGAAATCAGTGTGGAGATTCCTTTAAAAACTCTGATTGGAGGTCCCATTTGAACCAGCTATTCCCCTTCTGGGTGTCTTCCCAGAAGAATTAAAAACATCATACCAGAGCAATATATGTGCACCCGTGTTTATAGCAGCACAATTTGTAATAGCTAAATCTTGGAAACAACCCAAATGCTGATCCACCAAAGAATGGATAGAAAAGATGTAGTTTTTTTTTTATATATAATGGAGTGCTACTGAGCCATAAAGAAGGATAAAATGGAGTCTTTTATAGGTAATGGATGCAACTTGAGACCATACTCAGAAATAAATCAGACCCGTATGTGTAAACAATGAATTGTCTCAATGGTGTGAAAAAATGAACAAGTAAATAAGATCTGAAGTGTACAACAGATATTGTCAATTGGGAAGAAACTGTTCAAAAGAAAAGAAAAACTGTCATGGGGGAAGGGGAAATGAAGAAAGAGGAAAAAGGAAAAAAATATATGAATACACAATATAGCTAATGTTATACAGCTAGTTTCTCTTAGTTCATTAAAAAGAAAGTTTTGTGCTAATATTGTATAGACAAGATATCATGCCTATATCTTCTACTCTGAATAACTACTAGGAAGACAATAATATGCAATGTATCAACTATTGTAACTCTTAACCTGTTTTGAAACTCTGTTTCATTGTTATGTTCATGTTTCCTTCTCTCTCACTAAAATAAAATAAATAAAAGCTGCTAGAGAAAAGAAAAAAATCACATAAAGTGAAACCCATGAGAATCACAGCAGACTTCAACGTAAACGTTTAAGTGAAGGAGAACTTGCAATGAATTATTTCAAGCCCTAAAAAAATATTTCCAATACACATAAATGTATTCCTCAAGGTTCTCTTTCAAAATTGATGGAGAAACAAGATACTTAACATGGTAAAGAACACTTGAAGGAATTCATGACCAAACCAGCACTCCAAGATTCTAGAAAAAAAAGAGCAAGTCAAGCCCAAAGCTCATGGAGGAAAATATAAAGATCAGAGCAGATATTAATGCAACTGACACTAAGAAAACAATATGAAGAATCAATGAATCAAAGAGATGGTTCTTTGAAAGATTAAATAAAACAAACAAACCCTTAGGGAAACTTATCTAAAAAAGGAAAGCAAAGACTCAAATCCATGCAATTAGAAATGCAAAGGGTGAAATCACAACAAATCCTACAGAAATCTAGAAGATCCTTAATATGTACTTACCAAACCTGTACTCTAAGAAGATGTAAAAAAATAGAAGAAATGGACAGATTCTTGGATATATAGGGATTATCAAATCTGACTCAAGAATATAAAAAAAATTCTACATAACTCTGTATCAATCAAAGAAATTAAAGATATAATTAAAAACTTGAAAAGCTCAGGTCTTGACAGATACACTGCTGAATTATACAAGAAATTCAGAGGAAAACTAATGCCACTACTTTGCAAACTGTTTAATGAAACTGAAAGGGAAGCAATATTCCCAAATTGATTCCTGGAAGCAAGAATTACCCCGATACCAAAAGCAGAGAAGGGTTCAACCTAAGAAGAGAACAATAGGCCAGTCTTCCTAATGATCAGAGATGCAAAAATCCTCAATAAGATACCAGCAAACAGAATGCAGCAAATCATCAAGATTATATACAATAACCAAGCAGGATCCATCTCAGGTATACAGGGATGGTTCAACATATGCAAATCAACAAATGTAATACACCACATCAACAGAGCCAAAGACAAAACACACATGATTGTCTTAATAGATGCAGAAAAAGCATTTGACTAAGTCCAATGCTCATTCCTGATAAAAATCCTATAGAAAATTGGAATAGATAGTCTTGAAAGCCATTTATGACAAACAGCCAATATCATACAAAATGTACAAAAACTGTAAGCCTTCACTGTAAAGTCAGGAACAAGACAAAGATGTCCACTATCCCCACTCTTATTCAATATAGTTCTGGAGACATTAGCCAGAGCAATTAGACAAGACAAAGAAATAAAAGGAATAAGGATAGGAAATGAAGAAGTTAAATTATCATTATTTGTAGATGACATGATACTCTACGTAGAAGATCCCAAAAATTCCATGAAAAGACTTCTAGATTTAATTACCAAATTCAGTAGCATAACTGATATGAATTCAACACTCAAAAATTAATAGCTTTCCTGTACACAGATAACAAAGTCAAGGGAGGGGGCATCACAATCCCTAATGAAATTATACTACAAAGCTACTGTGATAGAAACAGCATGGTTCTGGAAAAAAAAACAGACCCAAGGATTCATGAAACAGACTACAAAATGCAGAAACAACTCAAAACACATTCAGCCACCTTATCTTTGACAAAGTAGCTAAACACCTTCACTGGAAGAAAGACAGCCTCTTTAAAAAATAGTGCTGGAAAAACTGGTGTTCCACACGTCAAAGCTTAGACTTCACACATGTCTCTCACAAGCACTATACTAAAATCAAAATGGATCAAAGACCTACATATTAAAACAGAAACATTAAATCTGCTGGAAGATACAATAGGTAGAACTCTTGAAGACACAGGTGTAGTCAAACACTTTATGAACAAAATGCCAACCACACAAGAAATATCACAAAGAATCAACAAGTGCAATCTTATCCTACTAAAAAGCTTTTACACTGCTAAGGAAATTACCAACAGAATGAAGAGACAACGCTCAGAGTGGGAAAAATTTTTTCCAGCTATTCCTCATACAAAGGACTAATATCTAGAATGTATAAAGAACTTAAAAAAATCAGACGCTCAAAATAATTTCTTTATTTTAAAGAGAATAATAAAAAAGAACAATAGCAAAATACTGACAACACAGACAAAAACAAAACAAATCAAAAACGATAAAAATAATAGAGTCTCAGAACAAAATGATAGGAATTAACAGTGGCTATTATATCATATATTGTTATTGTCAGTGAAGCCTCTCAGGTTACCAGATGTAAGAATACAAGATTGAACAAACAAAGAGAATAAAAAATAAAAACAAAAAAACCCATTAGAAATGATACAGTGTTTCACTAGACAAGATGGTAGGAAGTCACCAATAGTTGTTTTATTGCATATTGTTGTCTTTAAATTAGTTCAGACCCCAAATTTAAAGATCCAGTCCAAAAATGGGCACCTGAAATGAATAGACACTTCTCAGATTAAAAAATAGAGACCACAAATAAATACATGAAAAAATGTTCAACGTCACTGGTCATTCAAGAAATGCAAACTAAACACTGAGATCCCATCTCACTCCAGAAAGAATGGCTATTACCAAGAAATCAACCAGTAACAAATGCTGGAGGGGCTTTGGGGCAAAAGGGGCTGTGGGGGAAAAGGAACCCTTCTCCACTGTTGGGTGAGTGTAGACTAGTGCAACCACTGTGGAAGTCAGTGAGGAGATTCCTCAAAAAACTAGGATTAGAGGTCCCATTCAACCCAGCTATTCCCCTTGATATCTTTCAAAAAAAATTAAAAGCATCATACCACAGTGATATATGCACACCTATGTTTATGGCAGCACAATTTGGGATAGCTAACTCTTGAAAACAACCTAAAGTCCTATCAACCAATGAATGGATAAAGAAAATGTGGGGGGTTTTTATACAGTGGAGTACTACTCTACCATAAAGAAGGATAACCTTGAAATATTTCTAAGTAAATGGATGCACCTTCAGACCATACTCTTAAATAAATTGGATACACTATTTGCAAATATTGCATGGTTTCTCTGGTATGAGGAACCAAAAGTGTAAATAACAAACAACTAAAATGTATAATAGATATTGTGAAATACTAAGAAAATCTTCAAATGAGAAGGGGAACTAGTGAGGGGAGATGGGGAAAGGAAGGAAGGGAAAAAGAATAGAAAGAAAAAACAGTACTAAAGCTTTTATAAATAAGGAGTGGAAGAGGGGTTGAAGGGAGGGGAGTGAAAGGGGAAAAAAAGAATCAAGATATATCATGTACAGATACAAATTCCATATGATGAATGTTATCATTATATATTTCTAAAGTGTACCAATAAAATTAATTTTAAAAATAAATTATCTGGATCACTTTTGAAAAAAAATGAAACTTGGAAGAATCTAAATGAAGATGATGTGATGAGCTGTCCATAGATATTACTCAAGACACTGATAGTAGATATGAAACTGAAGAACTGCAGAAATATCCTGATTTGATTTTAAGATAACTGAAGTATAAACTCAAAGAAGTATAATTGAATCACAAACATAAACATTTTAAGAAATCAAGTTTATCATATAGTGGTATGTTAGAAATTGAGTAAAATTTTAAAATGTTACAGCTTAAAATGTGCAAAGAACCAGTCCACTGGTATATTTTAATTTTTGCTTTGTAATTAGTTGGTAATGCTATGCAATAAGATGATTTCCCATGAAAATTCAGATTTCTTAGGGGCTGGGGATTTAGCTCAGCGGCAAAAGCGCCTGCCTGGCAAGCACAAGGTCGTGAGTTCGGTTCCCGGTACCAGAGAAAAAACAAAAAACAAAAACAAAAACAAAACAAAACAAAATTCAGATTTCTTTTTTTCACCTGAAAATCAGCAGGTCTAGTACCTTTTATTCTAACAAGCAGCAAACTAATGGAGATAAGCAGGAATTCTACTTATAGTTTTAAAATGTTAGAATCTTTTCTAAAATAAATGGCTAAACTCTTATAGGGTTTTTGTTTGCTTGTTATTTGCTTTTTGCATTATGGAGGATTGAATTCAGAGTCTCTTCATTGACTTACATTCCCAGCCCTTTGTTAGAAATTTTTTAAAATTTTGAGTTAGGGTTTCACTAAATCACTTAAGTCTTATGTTGCTTTTTTAATATGTTCCTTCCAGCTCAAATCACTGGTGGTACACACATGACATGTACACGCAGCTTATACCATCTGATGGAATAGTCATGTATGTGCCACCAGTTTCATAGCTGCCTGTTACATATGACTTGTGACCCCATCATGAATGTTTTAAAAAAGAAAAACATTTATACTTATGCCAATTTAAATATTTTAAACAGGTATTTATCAGGAAGGAAACTGTTACGAATCAATACTTGGTTTAGGACTTTGGAGTCAGGAAAAATTGTAATTCTAACGTCAAAGGGACACACAAACATTTATTCTACAACCAACCCAAAACACAGACATTCATTCCAAGATCAGCAGTGTTCAATGAGGTCCCAGATTCCACTAGGCTTCCTTGTATCCCCACACCTTTGTGCTTTGAGAGCAATATTCCTCACAACAACTTCACAAAGTCCATACAGGAGGGAGAGCAAGTCCTTTAATCCAGGCATGAACTGAGGTCTATAGAAAAATTTGCTATTTAGCAAAAGACTCACAGTATAGTAAGGAATAAGTATTGCTAAGGATAGGAAATTATAATCAAAACCTTTCAAAAGAAATCAGTTATTTCACATATAACCTACCATAAAAATGCTTCAAAGCTATCACATGCTCTCCTTTTCTAAGCCATATGACAATTAGATTAGATTTTTGGTCTCCTGTAAATTCTTTTTGTATTAGTATTTGCAGGATACCTTATCACTATGCACAGCAATCATAAACAAGAGACAGTTCCATCCTACATGTCTACTGAAATGACAGTCCTCTCAAAGACCTGAGACCATTTCATGAGAAGTATGATCTGCCAAGCTGTTCCTTTCCCTTATAAATACAATTACAAACATAATTTTAGTACACCAGAAAGCAAGAAACCAATACTGTAGTCACACATACATGTAAAAATATATTTTAAATGCAAAGCAAAAAGAGAACACAATCTCAAATGTACATGCATGTATACTTATGCGAGATTTCTAACTGAACTTTAATAGAACACATTTTTTCACAAACATGAGCTTTGATTTTATTTAAACATTTCAAAATTAAATATATGTTTCCCAACAGCAAATGGTTTCAGTTGGTGATAACTGTACATGAAATGAAACTGCACTGAACTAAATGCTAGTTAAAACTGACACAGTAAAATACAGGTACAATAAAACTGTGCACAGGTGCATGCCATACTACTGGCCCCAAAACGTCTTGCAAGTACAGGCTTCTATTATTTATGTCGCTTGTGTGTAATTGCATTTTATACATGTCTGTTTAGTAATATTAATCCAAGACATCATTTTGAGAATATAATGAAGTGGAAAGTAGAGCAGAAAGTGTGTGTGCATCCATGTGTGTGCATGCTTTTATTGTTTTTGTGTTTCAAAAAAGTTGGTCTTTGTTAGTTGTGTTTAACTGCCATCTAGAGTTAAAATGAATCCATTTCTTTTTCACTCTACTACTCCTCTTCAAAATTTCAGTCCAATAAACCAACACACTTAACGTCTATTTTGTATCAAACAAATATTCTTCAGACAAAATTGTAAAATGATAACTTCATTTGATCAATTTTTCAAATTGTAGTAAATATTACATTCTGCTATGACCTCTAATTTGTATTTTTTTATGAGTCAAATAAAAGCAGACCCAAATAAAAACATATCCAGGAATTATTTTTCATTCATATCCATATATAAGAATGAGTAAGAATAAACTCTAAATATAGTTACTCAGTTTTCAGTTTAGGAAATTGACTACTGAAAAAGCAATAAAAAGGAGATACTTAAGACACAAATAAAATTAGAGTTTAAAACAGGACTTAACATGCAGAAATATTAGTGGCCAACCTACGGCATGCGTGCTGGAGGGGGCTGTTCATTATCAATGAAAGCTTTTAAATGTTTATCATCACTGCCTTAGGAAAGAAGCAATGCATTTTTCACATGAAGTACTAAAATTGGATAAAATATTTTCTTCATGCTGTTTTCATGAAACACATAGGTGTTTTCCTTTTCATAAAACTTTCCCAAATGCATTAAACTACTGCAGCTTTCTCTGACTGTGTGTTTACACATCATTAGATATTAACACAAAAAAGTCACAGTTCAGTAAAACTGCAACTTCTATACTTTTAAAGGAAATTACATCGAAGTTTTCAAGTGGACTCATATACCAAACAATACTGATGGAAACTGCCTGGCACAAAGAGCCCAGAATGTTTCCAGTGAACACAAGTACATAGCATTACAAAAGAAGGGAAAGGCAGGGTACAATGCTTTCCAAGTGGTCAAGTGTGGTTCAAGAAGCTTCTTCACTGCTTGCTCAACAATGAACTAATGATAAAGTTGTTACAGGATTACAAGACCAGATGGGATGAGGGAGACTTAGAGAAAAAAACAGAGGGGAAGGACATAAATGAGAAAATGCCTCCCCTGAGAAAATCCTGATTTAAACAGTCATATACTTGAAAATTATTGGGGGAAGGGCTTTATAAATTATACCCAGCTAGCAGCTTGTCAGCGTAAGGCAAAAAGACAGTGTGAACTTTAAATTACTGAAATGTAGGAGGTTAAAAAAAAAAGGAGATTCACCATACAAACAATATACAAATGATTTCCTAAAAACTACCATGTGCGTTTTTGACATAACAATTCTAAAGCTTTCTTAGCTGAAATTTGGATCTACTGAAGTTTTTCACTTACTTGCCTATGAAAGCAAAATGCAAAAGCAAATTCCCACTTGAAACTTCTAGAATTGGACATAGTTTTGTCAACACTTTCTCAGCCAAGTGTCTACAATGTATGCATAAACTGTGATAATGATTTATTGATTGCAGCATTTTATTTGATTGGACCTAGACCGACACTTGGTTCACTAACAAAAGCTCCAAAAGAGGTATCTGCTGATACAGTCTCTCTGGTCAAAATCTACTCAGCCCAATTTGCATACTTTCTCTTTGCTGGGCCGAATACCCAACATCCACACGTTAAAGAAAGTAGGAGAGGTTTATTTTGGCTTACAGTCAGTAGAGGATTCATTCAGTCCACAGTCAGTTGGTTCCAAGGCAGAGCAGCAAGGAAGAACAGCAGGGCAGAGGCAAAACAGTTCCTGACCTGAGGGTAAGAAGCAGAAGCAATCAGGGGGAGAGGGAGGGAGATATACCTTTTCAGGCCATGCCCCACTGACCTGCCAGGCTTTACCTTCCAACATCACACCCAGGTAGAAACCCCAAGTGAACTAATCCTGTATCACATACCCATGATCCACTCACCTCCCCAAAGCCCCACCTAGGAGGGCATGAGGTTTTGGGAGGACATTGAGATATACACACTAACACCAATTTAGAGTCTTTTAGATATATTTTGAGTGTAGAGTACATTGGAGTACACATACAGAACAAGTAAAATTCTAACCATTTTACTTCAGAGTGAAGAAAACTGGCATGAAACAACTGGATCCACTTCACCGAAATCTTGGAACCAGGAAACAAAAATGAACTCCATTTCAGTCATGAGCTCTTGTTTCCTAGGACCTGCGTAGGAAGAGTAACACAAAGGAGGTCCACAAAGGTGGCTTCTCTACGAACTGTTAACAGAATTGACTGATAGCACCTTGAAGTCTGAGAAGAGCCAAGCATTCTGCAGTTCTTTTAATTATTTCTCATTCTTTAAATCTCGTCATTCCCTTTTCACCCATGCCTTCCTTTTCTGTCTTCATCTCTAATTCTCCACTCTCTAGTCCCACATTCTCCAGTAATTCCTGCAGTTTATTACTGTCAGGCCTCCACTCTCAGATTCACCAGTGCCAAAAATGAAGTCTTCAAAATGAGGGAAAATAAGAAGAAAACATTCTTCCTGGCACTTCCATTCAACTAAGCCTCGCCTCAGACGCCCACAGTTTCTGTACACCATGCTTCCTTCCTGGAGCACACGCCATACCCCACCTCCTGCCACCTGACACATCTAACCACTGAAACAGATTTCCAAGCCCCATTTCTCAAAATCTATCTCATTCTTCCACAGTGCTGACTATTCCAGCTCTCTCTTGCTATCGTTTCCACCTACGTCTCCCCAGAGCCTCATGTGCTCAAACTCAGGGCTTCTGGAAAGTGACTGGATTATGGGGCTTATAGGTGACTTTCTGTTAGGAGGTGGGGTCTGGTCAGTAGAAGCAACCTGCTAGGGGCATGGCCTGCAAGGCTTTATCTCCTGCCCGCATCTGTTCCCTTTTCTGTCTGTCTGTCTGTCTGTCTGTCTGACTTTCCCTCATTCCTGGCCATCATGATTTACGCGGCTCCCCTTCTGCTATGCCCCTTGGCCATGCTACCCTGCCTTGGACTCAAACCTCTACAAACTGTGATCCAAAACAATGAGCTTCGCCTCCTTTCAGGTGCAGGTGTCAGGTATTTTGTCTCAACAAGAAAGTGACCAAGACGCCTGTCTTCTCCACTACCCTCATAGACTGCAACATACTATTACTCTCTCTTTTTAGGCTTCCTCACTTCCTCAGCCATGTGATTTCACTGCAGTGTACTGACTCACCTAGGCCCAAAAGCAACAGGCCAAGTGACTATGACTGAAACCTCCCACAATGACTGCCTCCTGTGACCATGAGAAAAACGAAATGTTCAAATACCCTAGTAGCCACAAGTTAACATCCGAAACTGCCTCCTTTATGGACTTTTTATTCCACTACAAAAATAAATTTTGCATCCTTATTGCAAAAAATACTAACATTAACAGATTGTAATTTATGTACCAGGGGTGTATTCTTCACTCAGTCATTTCTCTAAGCTTTAAGTTGCTCAGATGTAGGTATGTTTGTTTTACTATGTGTTTTCAACAACAACCATTGAGAATAGCCATGATTATTTGATTGATCACTCATGCATAGCTCAATTTGTTTTCCCTAGAGACCACTTTGGAGAAACCAAGATACAGTACAACAACCACTGATAATTTCCTGCCATTTTTGTCTATAACTCACTATTATTTGTCTATTTGTTTTCCTGAGAAACTATCTTAAAGATACCAATAGGTAAGATAACAACCATTGATAATGTCAAAGAAAACACAAAACGCTTTAAGTTTCTCAGTAATAAAAATGGAAATAGTAGCAGTTCAGCACCCTTACTCTAGACATACAAATATTAGTTCAGGTCACTCCTCCCAAGTGTCTGTGCAGAATGAGCACTCAATAAATGAGTCAGTTTATGTAATCAATCACCATCCTCCAGGTTTTGTGCATCGACCTTAAGAGCATATTAGATCTTACAAGTATTCAATAAATACATCTTTACAGAATGCCTGACTGAAAGACACAATGCCTTCAAAAACAGTAAGCCCAAAGGAATAAGACTAAGCAGGCACTGAATTCAGGGGTTAGATACTACTAACTTACTACACTATGAGCCATGTGTTACTTAATAGGTTGTGGTAATGTGAACGACAGACATTGAGTGCCTCGCTCCTAAATGCACCCAAACTTACCTTTCAAAAATGCACAAGCTGTGTGCTAATAATTACACTGTTCAGTGGCCACAGATTTTTCCTCACCAGCCAGGTGCCTCCCACAGGAAGGATCAGCTGTGGGATATGTATGTTACAAGAGAGCTACCACATCAGATCTTTAAAGTTTCTGGGGTATACGCCTGGTTACTGCTTTCCGAAAAGTTGCAAGAAATTTTCCAAGGTATTCTTTGGTTCACAGTTGAAGCAGACAATGACCTAAAACAGTCCAGATCAAAGCTGAAATAGCTGAGTTTGTTCCAACTGTGCTGCTATGCAGACTTACACAAAGCATGAAGATAAGCCAAGTGTTCTTCAGCAACATACAAAAGCTGTAACGTGCATTGTCAGCGCTGTCTCATGTAACCCATTATCAACTTAAGTAAGTGATAAGGCTGTGAAGAAGTCTATTAACTAAACAGGTCATACCCACTGAAGACAGTGCTCTCTGAAATTATAATGGATCTTCAGTGGGCACCAACTGTTTCATTCACTCTGCTGGTTCTAGGTGCTCAGGATGGGGCAGTAAATCAAAGAGACAAAAACAAAATCTATTCTTACGTGCACATTCTAGAAGAGGGTGCACCTGTAAACAAAAGAACAAGCGGCTGTACAATACATGACACGTTACTGTGCTGTGGAGGAAACATCGCACGGGGATTAGGAGCCAGAAGAGCGGGAATCTAATACTGCACTAGGGGTTCAGGAAGTGCTTGTCTGAGGATGTAACATTGTGAGTTACCAGAAACTGAACTTAAGTGTGTGGGGAAGGGCTTCGCAAGCAAAGGAAACAGTGAAGTTCAACAGTCCTCAACCGGAACTAAGTTTTCTGTGGACATGCGTTGTAGAAGGAAAAAAATGGAAAAACACCTAGATTAGAGTTCCTTTTCGCCTCTGCCAGCCGAGGAACTTTAGAAAGACAACCTTACCGCTCTAGACCCTTCCTTCCTCTGTAAACTAAAGATGCACAGTATCTCACAGCTCAGTTATTCTAAGGAACAAAACGCTCGGGCATGCCCTTGCAGCACACAGGGATTCCGAAGGGCACGTCCTGAGAGCTGTGGGACACAACGAAGGCGCTGCTGCTTTCAGGCTACGGCCCTGACGAGCGGCCGAACTCGTTTCCCTGGCCGCCCATCAAGGCTAAGGGAACCTATCTCGCGGGGCGTCGCCGGGACGAGGGCTCCACAAAGAACTCACTAAAGGCATTCCTGCTGTGCCTGGGGGGGGGGGTGCCGGCCGGGGCAGGCCCGCCCTTCCACGCTGCTCCACGGGATTCGCTGAGTGAACTCGGGGCAACGTGAACCCAAACCCTCTGGACCGCCCTGCTGAGCTTTCCCCCGCTTCCACACGCTCCCGGGGCGTTCCCGCGTCTGGGAAATGAGCTTCACCTTCTCAAGACCTTGTAAAAGCGGCGACGCCCGTTGAAAAGGGCTGCAAGTAGGACCGCCCCCCAGCGCACTTTCCCGAAGCTTCCTCAAGGCCGTTTTGGCGCGCCCTCGCGCGCACCACCTGCCACGAGACAGCTCCCGCCTCGGGGCGGAGCGAGCTCCCACCAATCGGCCGCGCGCGCCCGCTCTTCTAAAGCGGCGGTGACGTCACCCCGCCGCGCGCGCACGGACGTCGGCGCGACCCCGCCCCGGCCTGCGCGCAGGCGTCTTCCGGAGAGCCCCGGAGCGGG
>NW_004955517.1:3371421-3490163 GCF_000276665.1 Chinchilla lanigera | reverse complement strand
GAAAAAGAGGGGGAAATGCGGAGTATGTTGAGTTTACCTGATTTGTGGTGTTCTTGGGTGACTATGGCAGATTGAGAACCGTGGCTCCTGAATAAAAATGCCTGTAAGTGGAGTGTGATTTTATGCATCCTGGTATTTGAGGGGTTATTGTTGCTTCTGAGAAAACCAAGAGATTGAAGTAGTAAATGATCAAATGCTGCAAAGTTCAGCACATGTGGTACAAGTAACTTTAAATCTTTTGTTATTTACCAGAAAGTGTACAACAGCTTTGATTAAAGATGACCTCCTTGTTCACTCAAGAAATTCGTCTTTCAAAAAGACATGAGAAAATGTAAGTTTTTAAAAAGGATAATCCTGACAGAGAGGTTGTGCTGGTGTCACTGCTGAAACATACATGCTGAGAACACAAAAGTTGAAAGTTTGTTATTTTAACTTTCTGATCCTTGAGATTTTCATAGAGAGAATTTCAGTGTTTAAGAATAACCTACCAACCAAAAAAAGAATAACCAAGAGTAAAGGGTATAAATATGTTTTGTCACCTTAGATTTTGTTACTAGTTGCTAGATAAATTCATCTTTCCTCTCACACTTCCAGGTCCCCCGTTGGTATTTAGTGTACTTCTCTAAATCTCTTACCCATTTCTAGCATCATGTTCCTGTGTAAGTGACCTATATAATCGCAGGCCCCCACATTTGGTTTAAAACTCTAATGTCACCATTTTCAGTCCTTTTGTCCCAAGTCCTAAAAATTGTGTAGCCAGTCCTGCCTTTACATTTTGTATCAGTCTTCTTCCTCTGTCTGTGAGCTTTCCTGCTTTGGTTTTCTTTAATTGATTACCAGACCCTCTTCGCTGGCCTTCGAAAATATTTTTCTTACCGAAAAAAAAACTACTCAGACCTCAGTTTTAGTTGTATGTGTAAGACAATCTGTATGAAACAACATTTCTTCAAAACATTCACAACTATCAGGGAAAGAGTTAAACTTATATGTGATATTGGTGTATTTTTCCATTATTTAAGAGAGTCCATAAATGTATAAAACAAGGATTTGACCAGCAAGACACTTTTGAAGTGTATTATATATCCTAAAGTAGTTTGAAATTTCTGGTAACTTTTTGCATTTCTCTTTAGTTACTGTTTTACCTTCTTATGAGCATGTGCAGTATATATACACATTGCCTCTCACTCATATATCAAACCATCATCTTTCTCTTGGAAAAAGAGGAAAAAATATTTTTATTGCTTCTTCAAACATATGGAAGTTTAGCACAATTCTAAATGTGTAACATGAGATTCAGGGGTACTGAAGTGTTAAGCAGAAGGTTTCATATAGCAAGTTATATCAATGTATGTGTGTGGGGAGGTATATATAACTATGTGTACAAGGAGATATGTATTACAGTTTGCATTTTCACCAAAAATTAAAACATATCTTCAACATTCTAAAATAATTTCCAGAGACCAGAGGCTGAGAAATACAACCATGTACTTATGTCACATACGAAGAATGTTAATAAAAATAAATTAATTTTACCCAGATTGACTTAAAATAGCAATGGCAAAGCTTTTAGAGAGGAGTGCCCAAAACTGCGACCCAAACCCAGTTATTTATCACACAGTGCCAGTATTACTGTTAAGCCTGAATATTGCAATTTCAGTTTAGAAAAAACAACTCATACATTAACATCTTTTGTCTTAAAAGCCCAATAGCACACATGCCATAGATTCGCCACCACTGACTTAAGACTTACTGAACTACCGAAGTTTTTCATTGTCTGATTAGTTGACATAGTAATTAACTTTCAAAACAGGTTAAGTGAGAAGCAATAAAGAAATGAATTTTGTGTGTTGGTCAGGCAATACAATGCTTTCTTCTAACATTTTTTCACTTTAATCTCTACTTCTTTTAGAGTATCACAAAGATTAATGTTACTTCAACAAATGGAAAATAAATTTGGAGATCAAAACACAGAAAAGGCATGTCAGCTGCAAGCAGCTGAGATAGCTTTCAAAAGGAATCTTAGCCTTCTAAAGGTAAGTTTCCATGATGTATTTATCAAGACTTTTTCTCACCTTCTCAACAAGGTATTACATGAATTTTATGATTTTAATTTATATAGTCTTTGGAGTAGTAAGTAGAATTAATGAGACAGTTGGTTTTTTTTTCAGTTGTGGGGATTGAACCCACGGCCTTCACACAGAGCTACATCCCTAGCCCTTTTTTTGTATATTATTTTGAGACAGAATTTTACTAAATCACTAAGTTGCCCAGGCTAGGCTTGAACTTGTAATCCTTCTGCCTCTGCCTCTAAGAGTGCTGGGACTATTGGCATGCTCCACCACACCAGGCAACATCTTATTTTTAAACCCAAATTAGTAAAATAGCACTTATACATATTCTCATTTTAAATGAAAAAAAAATGAAGTTTGCATATGCTAAATACATCCAATCAACTAGAAAATCAATGACTACAGAAGGAACATTAAAGGTAACCTTTGTGGAAGGCATAAAAATAGAAGATGTATGTTTCTACTTTCCATCTTTTATTTGAAAGGAGATCCTGAAAGACCTTAAAGTGCCTGTAATATGTTTACATCCAACACAAAACTATTAAGCATTATAAAAACAAAACAATTTGATTTTTCCTTACTGGAGCTACAGTCAACACACAGAATTACTATCTATGATAACAGATTTCCCAGATCCCCTTGGATGGTTATAGAGTAGGTGGTCAAAGTCTATGATTACGCAGGGCCTCACCATTTGGCCAATGTGCCCATTTGGAGTAAAATCATATGTGTAACATTTTTGGCTGCTTGCTATACTTTGCTTCTTCCAGAATTGTGTGGCTTCATCCATAATTAAAACCCTAAAGTTTGCTTCCATTCAAGCTTCCAAGAGATCCTATGACTAAAACATTTGGTAGTAAGACTATATTATTTAAGTTATAAAGAAGTGTTTTCAGTTTTTTATTGTTAAATATTTTCATCGATAGGCATGATACAGTTATCTTCTATCCTCACTAGAGGATAAAGGAAGAGGAAAATTCAGTTATCTTCTCAGCTTCTGGCAGTTTGATCCACAGTAATTTAAGTCACAGCCATAGTGCTACCAAAGCATTCTATATTGCCATATGTCTTACTTGCCCAATGGTGTTAGCAATATTTATTTTTAAATGGAAATATATAGGATATTTTGGAATTTGCTGTGAAAAGTTAGCAAAACTAAATTAGAAGGCTTGATTGCTACCTGCCTGTAGCACATGATGTAAGTGTTGGTTTTCAAGTGTTTTCTTTTTAAGGAGCATTTAATAAATGCCCAAAGGCTGAAAGTGGAGACAACAAAATAAGTACAGTATAAATCAGACTTCTTGATCTGAAAGCATTTATAGGCTTAGTTGATGTTAAAAGGCTATAAATTCTCTGATACCAAGAACTCTGAGACTTGATGTGGTCAAACACTAAATTACATGGAAGAGATTTGGAACTATAGGGAATGAAAGTAAAAGACTGTATAAAAGAGTGTATTCTAAGAGGTCTCACAGAAGAAGCTAAGCGTCCACTATGTTTCAGTAGGCACAAAGCCAAATAGTCTATTACATTTTTTAAAAATAGCGCTACGACCAGAAAAATGAATGACCCTATTGCATTCATGGGACTGTGAGCTATTTAGTTTGGAAATGAGGTTGGATATAGGTTGTGAAACTAAAGAATTTGAGACTTGGTGTGTAGAGCTAATATAATACTAAAAGTAAGTGAAAGGAAAATATGTTTATGTAATAAATATATGAATGGATGTTTAAGAAAGATTCATTTACTGTTTAGATGCAAAATGTTTTAAAGAATGGAGAAACTGTTAGGTGCATACACCTATAATCCTAGCACTTGGGAGGCTGAGGCAGGAGGATAAACATGAGTTTGAGGGCAGCCTGGACTACATAGTGAATTCAAGGCTGGCCTGAACTACATAGCAAGACCTGGTCTTAAAAAAACAAGAATAAAGAAACTAGAGTTAAGAGGGGTAGCGAAAAAATTGCCATACAGAGACAGTCCCCAGCTTAGGATAATTTACCTTACAACCTTTCGACTTTACAGTGATGCAAAACTGATATGCATTCAGTAGATCCATATTTGGAAGTGTGGTCTTTTCTGCCTAACAGTATGCGTTTAGCTACTTTCTTGAGATGCTGAGCAATGGCAGCAAGCAGCAGCTCCCAGTCGGCCGTACCACTACAGAGAACAGCTGTACTCTGCAGTGTGTGTTGTTGCTAAGCTAAGGTTTTAAATAGGTTCGGTGTACTTACACATTTTGACTTACAATATTTTCTAATTTTGATAGATTTATGGGATGTAACCTCATCGGAAGTCGAGGAGCATCTGTGTATAAAGAAGATAATGAATCTGTTTTCATACTTTGGAAAAATTTCAATTTGATATAATAATTTCCTTGATTATCAAAGTAACATAATCCCACCATAAAAGTGAAAAGATAAAGATCTAAGATGATATTTCTGTGTCAGCCATCTTGGAGTACATTTTTGTGTATTTCTTTTTAGTCCTTGTATAACTTTATTGAGCACCTGTTGTATCACAGATACAGTCCTTGTTGCTTGAAGTGATCTCTTCCCTGCTTTTTGTTTGTTTTCTGTGAATGATTATATATGCAGTTTTTCATTCTGCTCTTCCTCATTTTTTTAAACTTTGGAAGTAATGTTAGTGGCTCTGCCGTGGATATCATTATGGAAGTAAAAGAAATAGGACTTGAATTCAGAATTTTGAATTGGGTGGGGTGTGCTAGGTATTGGACTTCGGGTCTCCCACATGCTAAACATACTCTCTACCGCTGAGCTACTTCTAGTTCTAAGAAGAGACTTTAAATGGCATCTATATGATATTAGATCTAAAGGTTTAAATTTTGTAGAATTAAGACATTGTATCAAAGATAGGTAGAAATGGGCTTGCTTTGGTCTAAGACCCTACGCTTTCAGCCTTTTCTTGCTGCCTAGCTGTTGTTCCAAGAACTTTGAAAAAAATTAATCTGGGCTAATTCTTTAACATGAGGATACCACATGGTAACTATTCCTAATACCTGTGGTCAAAAATAGATTAAGTTACATCGAGGGTAGGTACTTCGGAATTACTGCTCACACTTTATAAAATTAGTTCCATTAAAACTTGCAGTACAATACTAAGGATACGTTTTTACCAGCCATTTTTTTTATTTGTTTAGACCTTCCAAACACTATAATAAATATTAAACACTTTACTTTTTTTTAACCAGCAGTCAAACTCAGGACCTCACACTTGCCAGGCAGGTGCTATGCCTCTTTTTAAAAAATAGAGTATTAGTATATTATATGATTATATCTTTATAAGACCAAATTGAGTTAAATCTTGTGTACATAGCCGGAAAATACAAAAGATCAGATTCACATTAGCAGTAAAATTCTAAGATATCTGAGAAGCTCTTAAGGTTTATGTATGATACTGTAAAGACATTTATTACACTGAAATGTGACATGTAAAATGAAACTTAAAAGGAGACATGCCTTAAATCTGAGCACAGACACTGTTGTTTTTCTAAAATCACTTCTCCCAAAGTTACTTACATACTTTTTAAAAGTCTCAGTAGAATTTTCATAGAAAGTAATAAAATTTATGTGGAAAAATAAGTGACAATAACAGATATTTTCTTTTTTTTGGCAGTAAGGGGTCTTTGCCTGAGGTATATCCACAACCCGTTTTTATTTTTTATTTTGGTAAGCGGATTTTTTATTTTTTTTGTACTGGGAATCGAACTCATGACCTTATGCTTGCCAGGCAGGTGCTGTGCCACTGAGCTATATCCCAACCATGTGCTTGCCAGGCAGGTGCTGTGCCCCTGAGCTATATCCCCAGCCCTAGTTTTTATTTTGGAAACAGGGTCTTCAGATTCTGTGTTACTCAGCCTAGGTATGAATTTACAGTCCTCCTGCCTCAGCCTCCCAGAGTGCTAGGATTGTAGACATGCCCGCACCATGCCTAACTCATGAAGTTTTTGAAAAAACGAGTAATAAGGAAGTGGCTACTCCCATCAAATATTTGACTATATTAATAAACGGCTATGAATATAAGTGGGGAAGAAATGTCATAGTCAGGCTTCAGTCAAGAAATATAAAAGATAGTGAACTTGCTGGGGATGTAGCTTAGTAAGATAGTTTCCTAGCATGCATGAGACCCTAGGTTTGACACCCCCCCCCCGCCAGCACTACCTAAAAAAAAACCACAGTTCGAATAATTTTTTTCCCGATTAGTATGAAGTGCAATTTATCTGCCTTTAAAAGACATAAACATAATTCATATGGGTTTGGTGGTGATAGGATTTTCTTTTTATAAATATTTCTACAATGTAAACACTGATCTATCTCCCTTTTCACCTCCTGGAAAACTGTTTTGCCCAAAAAGGCAATTCTGTGGTAACATCATCTTATGGAGAAAACAGACATATATTCTCTAAGCAGAGAAAGAATAGGGAAATGCTGCCATGGGTGAGTGATGTGAATGCCTTTGTGGGGCAGATGACCATTAAAGAACCTTAAACTGCCACCCAGGATAGCCAGGGATGTAAGTGTTTTCACTAACTGCTCCTAACAAAGACAGATGAAATATACTTAATATTATGTGAAAAAGAATGCTTACTAAGGCTCAAATTGTTTCATATGTTTGCTATAAAACTTCCCTCACTGAACATTCACAGTTCCTTGTGTATTTTACACTTAAGTATATTTAAGTCAAATACTTGCTGTATTCTGAACATTCAGTAGCACAGAAGTGAATGCTTCAGGCAGTGATGGCAAACTTTGTAAAGATGAGCGCCCAGACTGCAACCTAAAACCCATGTATTTATCACAAAGTGCTTGCACTGCAGTTAAACCTGAATTGTTTTCACTTAGAAAACACAATTCATACGTTAACATCTTTTGTCTTAAAAGAAAAACGACTAACACATGTGCCGTAGGTTTACCACCACCGGCTAGGGTATTAACAATATAGATCTAGAGGCCCCATCATGTTCAGGCTCAGTGTTTTAGGGAAGAACAGTGTCATAATGGGTGGAGGCCTCTCCTGGAATATGGACAATGATTAATGATAATTGCATAGATATACTTGTTAGAGGTGGCAAAAAGTAACTCAAATATTTTTTACTCTCATTTGGTGATTGATATATGAAGACAATCTTCCCCTCAACAAATACTTGGTTACACTGAGTTATAGTTCTCAAGTTAAAAGGTGTGCTAAATACTTGATTCTCTCCTTATATTGACTTTATTTTTTCCGTTGGTTGGTTGGTTGGCTTTGTTTTTATTTTTCTTCCATGCTGGGGACGGAACCCAGAGTCTCACACGTTGTAGGTACATGCTGTGCCACTGAGCTGTACCTTTGACTCTATAGCAATGGTAGTGAACCTGTGGCACATGTGATACTGTATTTTTCTTTTAAGACAAAAGATGTTAATGTATGAGTTGTTTTTTTTCTAAAGGAAAACCTCAGTATTCAGGTTTAATTACAGTGTTGCACTTTGCAATAAATAAGTGGGTTTGGGGTTTCAGTTTGGGCACTTGTCTGTAAAAGCTTCAATATCAGTACCCTATAGTTTTTTAAAAAATAGGTTGATTCTCTAGCATTCTCTAGAGATGGACCAATGAGCTCCTGCATTGTTTTCAGTTTACCTGGAATTTGAAATGTTTCAATCTTTTACAGTTTTTTACTCTTACTTGTATTCAAATTGTCCCATTTTTATCAAGTAGAAGCTTTTTCAAGTTAGTCCTAAGTGTCTTCAACATGATCCTCACAGTCTTTGATAGTTTCCTTTCTTTCTGTTGAGTTCTTCAAGGCTCATTGGGTACATTTGGTGTCCAGACTTAGAATCGGTCATTTCTCTCTTTCCTTTCTTTCACCAGAAAATGTATTTAGAGCTCTGGGAACATAGAACTATTTTTTGCCATTTCTTTTGATTTTTTAAGAATAAAATATGAACTCCTCTTAGTACTCTCAATTTCATTATAGGATTGCAAAGTTCTTCACTTAAAACCATTGATCTTGTGTGTGTAACTTCTACCAAAAATATCAGTTCCCAAAGGATTGTCCAATACCAACATATAGAGTAATTCCACCTTACCAGTGTGAAACACATTCCAAGACAGGACCCTAGTGAAGACCTAAAGCTGCAGATAATGCCAAATCCTATTTATGTTTATTTATTTATGTACATACGAACCTGTATTAAAGCTTAATTTGTAAATTAGGAGCAATATTTATGTTACAATAACTCCTAGCATAGAACAATGATAGTATATTGTAATACAAGTGAACGTGTCGCTCTCTTAAAATACTTTATTGTCCCATGCTTGTACTTACGCTGTGTGTAGTGAGATGAAGTGAAGTGGTATAGACATTGTGACATACTAGTAGGTTGCAACATAAGGATTACTTGGACACATGTAATACTGTGACTATCTCAGAACCTAGCCAACAATTCAATGACTAATGCACAGGTAGCATACAGTGAATGAAAGATGAACCATTTCCTAGGCAGGACAGAGTGAGATGTCACAAGATTTCATCATGCTACTCAGAATAGCAAGCAAATTTATGAATTGTTTATTTCTAAATTTTTTGTTCCTCTCTCATTTTCTCCTCCCTCCATCCCCTTTTTGGTGCTAGGGATTGAACAGTGCTGGGCACATGCTCTACTACTGAGCTACATCTTCAGCCCTAGGATTTTTCTACTTAACTGTTTTTAGGCCACAGATAACCATGGGTAACGGGCTTCAGAAAGCAAAACCACAGTTTAGGGGGAAGTATAGTACTTTATTCTGTGATACAGACTTCCCTCCCATCAGCAGTGTGATTATTGGGACTGGCTTTTGAGTAAGATACCTTTTTTTTTTTCGGCACCAGGAGTCAAACTCACGACATTGCGCTTGCCAGGCAGGCGCTGTGCCGCTGAGCTAAATCCCCAGCCCCAGAAATATACCTTTATAGCCTTTTTTCCCTTAGGCTATATCTCCCTAAGAATGTTCAATAAGTACTACGTTCTAAGACCTCTTCATGTTTATGCCTCCCAACTATTAGATTTCTATCATTTGCTTTTCAATTGCTGTTTAATTTGTTCTATCATTATACAAAATTTTAAATGGTATAATGACAAATCTATAAAACAGAATAACAAGATATAATCAGGCAAGTCTAGCCTTTCTTGCCCTGCTCTTTTTTCCTTTCCCTCCTCGAAGCTTGGTGGGGTTGTTTGGTTGTTTCCAGTTTTTTTTGTATCATAGGAAATTGACAGCCTAGTTCTTTATTCATTTAATGACTCTCTAAGAGTGAACTTGAACTTTGTTAGATTCTTGGATACATAAGGGTTATGTTAGACCTTCTAGCAGAGTGTCTACTAATCAAAGGGGAGGTTCTTGTATGGAAGGACCGGGATATAACTTTTTACACAATGCTGGGATTAAATTGCTGAGGTGTTTGTATTTACCAGACAGGCTGAGGAATTCACACTTTCATCCTCTATGTACTGAGTATCAATTTTTTGAGTCTAGAGAAGAACATACATGCAGTAGTTCTTTCAAACAATTAATCCCATAATAGATATGAAGTACAATGAGATATATCCTTGGTGTGAGTCAGAATAACCCCTCCTTAAGTCCTTACTGAATGAATATAGTTATAAGGCAGTAGCACTAGAAATGATTGCTGTTTTTTTGTTTTGGAGGGGTTTTTTTTGGTACTGGGAATTGAAACCGTGATCTCGCACTTGCCAGGCAGGCACTGTGCCACTGAGTGTATCCCAGACCTCATAGCACTAGAAATGAAAAGGAAATGCTAGGACAGGTATCCTAAATGAACAATCTAGAAAACTGAAATTTTAACTGACAGGGAATAAGGAGAGTTGAAGAAAGAAGATACAGCATAGGTATCTGGGTGAATAGGATTCCTACAATGATTCACTTAGTCCATCCAGTTAGAAGATGAGCCTAGTTTTATGATTGAGAAATAAAGGTTAGGAAGAAAGGTTCGTTAACCCTCAACAGTAATAGTTAAAGCTAGGTAAGGGACAAGTCTGAAAGGAGATAAAGTAAAAATAGGAAAACAGATGTCACAGATCTTAACAAAGCCCACACTTGGAAAGAAAAGCGAGCTAACTAAAGAGAAGAACAGGAGAGGTACTACACAAAACATCTACGAAGTGACAGCGCTGATGCTAAGGAAGTTCTTCAGAGCTGTGGCAATCTTGGGGCAAAGTGTTACAGAAATGACAGTCAAATGTCTCACCATCAGCCTGCTTTCCCAAGCCACATGTCCCTGCCTGGATATGCTGCTTTTGTTGGCAAATCTGCTCTTCTATAGGAGACATTTTTCAGTGTCTTTTTATTTCCTGGTCTTTAAGAAAAACAGGATGTTTTCTTCAGTGCTCGTGATACCTAGAGCTGCCATAAACAATAACTTTGTACTATTCTTAGACTGTTAGCTTAATTGAAGGTATAATTCTTCTCTTCTCATATTTGTGTGATTTTTGAAAGCAAAAACTAATATTTCCAGGACCTTGGAAAATCAATATAACCACAGAAAAATTAGGCTTCTGTGTCTGTTGCGGCGTTGGCATCAAATGCTTTTTAGCATGTGTCTTAGCTGTAAACTTCTGGTGTGGGATAGACATGCTAATAGATCCATTTTTCATCCCTAAATTGACGTGTTCTTTTCCTTCAAATCACCTTCCTCCAGACAGCAGGTGCATTAATGGTTGTGCAACTTTGGGGAGTCCCTTTAGGGAATTTCCTGTTTTTCCCTTTTACATTTCACACCCATTCCTTGCTCCTGCCGCTACCATCTGCTGTCTTTTTTCTCCTGTTCAGCACTGGCTTCTTCACACCCCACTCCCACGCCCTTTTCCATCTCTCTCCGTCTGTCCAACAGCCCTCTGCTTAGATTGCTCCAATGTGTGTATATGGATCAAGAGAACTTTCTCTTTTCTGTCAATTTACTAAGCTCAGAGGAGAAACAAAATTTATATTGCTTTGGGCCAAGCCCCTGTGAACTTGGTGAAACATAATAAGTGGGCAAAAGACAACACGGATACTGATTTGGGAGGCAGTTCTTAAATGGGGCTCAAGTGTTCGTACAGAAATTTACAGAATCCTACATTTCTGAGCATGGACCACGCATGTTTCAAGGTAAAAAATTATACCTTACGCTTATGGTGTTTTTACAACCATAAGAGAAAATACGTGCATCTAAAAGTGAAACTACAAATTAAAACATAGGCTGAATGATACTATCCAGCAATAAAACTTAGCATTAAAAATAACTTAGAAATTTAGCCCTAAAAATTTAGTTTAGTGAAAAGATTCCTGTCATAGAATACTTCTTTTAAATAAGTATAAAACTTTAAGGTGGAATGTTGAACAAATGAATGTGTGCCATCAGTATACCATTTGCATCATTTGGAGAGACTAGAACTCTCTACTTCAGGGTTAGCAATGTAGGGCTGAGTACCTACATGTTTTTGTATCTGAATACAGTACTTGATTTTATCCATCTGGTTGTTTTGAGGTAATTTTAAAGCTGGGTTAATGCTCTGAGCATCTTTAAATGAGGCTCTTTTTGCAGGAATTTCTGGTGTTTGCCAGCAATTAAGAGTGAAGAGGCAGAACATGGAAGTACCATCACCTTTCTATTTTAAAGTTAGACACCCGCTTCTGTAGAAGTGGATTAATTGAGCTATAGGCAGTTCTCCCACCTTAGTGTCCTTCCATCATTTCAGAGAAAACATGGAGAGAAGCTGAGGTGAAAGATTGGGACACAGATACCGGTAGCACAGGTATCATTTGTAATCTATAAATACACTTTGATTTTGAAATGTTTCTGTCTGTTACAGGATATAGAAGCAGCTGAAAAGTCTCTGCAGAGCAAGATTTGCTCACATTTACCACTGGAGATAGTTTCTCTTGAGGTGAGACTCTGAAGGAACAAATGTAATTAAATAGACCCTAACCTATTAGTGGTGCATTATGACTTAAATACTGGTCATATGCTTGTATTTCCCAGATTGACTTATTCAGTAAAATAAACAAGATGTGTTGGGTTTATCTTGACTTTTTTTTTTTTTTTGGTTCTGGAGATGAAACCCAGGAGTGCTAAGCTACATTCTCAAAGCATTTTTTTGTCTTAAATTTTAGTCAGGGTCTCCCCTAAGTTGCCCAGGCCGGGCTTGAACTTGAAGTTCTCTTACTTAAGCCTTCCATGTACCTAGGGTTATTGTGCCCAGCTCTGACTGATCTTTTTATATGTCCATAGGTACCATGTCATAAACAGTGAGTAATTAGTGTCTTGAAAAAAGTTTATCTAGTGATAATTTTATGACATGCTATTTTTTCTCATTACAGCAATAACTGTCTTCTTAAACGTAACAATGTACTTTAAGTCTTAAGGTGACAGCATGTCCAAAGTGCTTTCCCTCTTAGAATTGTTACAAGTAGCACTCAGTCCCTTCACAAATTGTAACTAGTTATTTAAATGCATAGTATCAAACAATATAGTGTGACTTTTGTCTTTTTTATTTAGCTGAGTTCTAGAACAGATTGGGATACTGGCTGGCAAAAATAAACCATATTTGGTATATGTGTCTGTAATGAGTGGGAATTTTACTACATACAGAGTAGGTTTTTTTTATATCTTAATGACCTTTTTTCAAATACAATTTTGCTTAATGCCCTGCTCTATATATATGAGTAGACTCAAAACTAAAGGCTAGGAATTTGCCCCTCAATTTTCTGTGTCTTCTAAGATAGGAAGAAAAGGCAGTGATTGAAGACAGCTGTGGCTTGCTCATGTCATCGTCTTTGTTCAGTCTCCGGCCCCTTACTCTGGCACGTAAAGGGGCCACACAGTAGGGGTCAGCCCAGCTGTGAATAGTGGAAAAACTCCCAGCCAGGCCTCCAAGGTATTTTTCTTAACTAGTCTTGCGTAGCAGGATGACCTGTATTTTAAGTAGATTAGGCTATCTCTCAGACCACATGCGTAGATAGACATTTAGAATCCTTTACCATTTCAACTGTCAAACTGCTGTACCTTTTTTTGTTGGTTGGTTGGTTGGTTCCATTTCAACTGTCAAACTGCTGTACCTTTTTTTGTTGATTGGTTGGTTGGTTGGTTTGAGACGGTCTCACGCTGTAGTTCAGGCTAGCCTTATATTCACTATGTAGCCCAAGCTGGCCTTAAACTTGTGGCAGTCCAAGTGCTGGAATTACAGGCATGCGCCACCACACCCAGCTTGCTGTATCTTTTAAATTCCCAGGGAGTAATTAGGTGTTCTTAATGCTATGGAACTCATTGGCTGAATTTCCCAAATGGGATTGATAGTGTTGACATAATATAAAGTGCTGTCCTGTAACCCAGAATTTTGGCAGTATACTTCTCTTTGACCACCTTAGGGCAGTCACCCGAAGAACTCATTAAAGCTCCTACCTAAGGCATGGTGTCACTGCATGAACTTTTATAGCTTACAGACCACTAGAGTCAGATCAGTAGTAAGACAGTACCTTACATTCCAAGCTATTTCTACTAAAAATGTTTATATTATACTGATAGTTTCTTATCACATAAAGAACTTTGAGAAAAATGAGTTTGTCCAATCAAGTTTTGGTTTTAGTTTTTGGTTTTTGTGTTTTTGAGTTGTTCTTTTTTTTTTTTTTTTTTTTTTTTGAGATAGGGTCTCACTGTGTAGTTCAGGCTGGTCATGAACTTACTGTGTAGCCCAGGCTGTCCTCAAACTCAAACAGTGATCCTCCTGCCTCAGCTTCGCAAGTACTGGGATTATAGACATGTGCCACCATGCCCAGCCTATCAAGTATTCTTTTAAAAGATATAGTGGATACATATTTTGTACATTCCTAAGGGTCCTCTGCAGGATTGGTTAGATTTCCTTTCCTAGTCTCACCCCACATCAAATCACTGTATATTAGTTCTGAAGAATTTATGTCTCATCATTTTATTGTAATAATTTCAATGTGTGTAACCATTTGGTAGAGAATCTGGGACATTAAAAATATTTAATAATTTATAAATCATGATACCACTGGCAGTGATCACAAGGTTGGCCACAAGAGGGCGTTTAAAATCACAATAAAATTCTAAAACCTGTAATTCTGCCAGGCACTGGTTTTACTGAGAAATTGAGAATTAACACTAGTAAGTAGCCAGATTTTTTTTTCTAAAATTAACATAAAATATTCTGTAGAGGAAATGCATTCTACATATATGTGTGTGTATGTGTGTATACATGCACACACACACACTTAAGTGAATAAACATTTAGACTATTATGAAGAGCCAAGTTCAATTGCTTGATACGCTTTTTTACTTTTGGATTTTTTTTTTTCAGACTCGTTACTGGGCATCAGTAGAAGAATATATTCCCAAATGGGAACAGTTTCTTTTAGGACAAGCACCATATCCTATGGGTGTTGAAAATCAAAAAGAAGCAGAAAACACCGTTCTAAATGAGGCGTAGTGATATCATCTTCACAGGCTTTGCCGCTGAAAAAACCTCCTTAATGAAGTTCATTTTTAAAGAGCTTGTAGGTAATTGCAGGAACTATAGGAATTGAATGTTGATACTGTTTCATTACCTCTAAATGACAATGAAGATACGAGAATGTATTGACAAGTTTCTGATTATCCCTACTACTCAGGATCATCAAGTTGCTTGCTACCAAACCCATGGGAACTGTTAAAAACAAATGTTAAAGTGTTATTAAATAAATTATTAGATCAGTATATGTGTTGTTTAAAATATTTCATCATTATCATCTAAAAATGTTAATTCAGATTTTAAGAATCCTTACCTATTTTATTATGGGGACAAGGTGCAGGGTCTCAGTCATTATGTGCTTTCCATTACAGTTTCTTTTAACAAATGAAAAGACAGTGACACTTAGCTGCTTTAATATACAGTATAAGTCCTTACCAAAAGATAGATTCCTAGGATTTTGTGCCTCACAGATAATCAAACCTCTGAGAGTTCTAAAGATGGAAAGACCAGAACTACAAAGCATTCGTAAGTGGCTGGTTTTGCAAAAGGAGACCTATTAGAGCCAGGAATGGTCCTCGGACATTAAGGCTTGCCACCCTGTGAATGCACATAGCCCCCCCCATCTTTTCATCTTTAAACATGCTCTTCCCTCTTCCTTCTGTTTTCCATTATTTCTGAAAAAAACTGACAGCATTGAGTCACAACCCTGAACAATTTTAAGATTCCTCAGTCCACCACTGAGGAAAAAAAGTGATAAATTTTCTAATTTACAGAGCCAGCCTCTACTATAAAAGTATTTCTGTGCTATATTACAATGAATTGTTTCAAATTGCAAACTGGTGTTTTTAAGAGAAGACAATAGGCCAAACTAAAAGATAAAATACCACTACCACAAACAGAAACTATCTTGAAATGTCCACTGTGGTGGTAAATTGCTTTAAACGACCATCTTGGAAATACCCTGTCTAGTGGGTGTTGGTGTGGGTAACAATAGTGTTGTTTTCATAATATGTGCTGGCAGATTAGCACACTTCTCTACAGTGTTAACAGTTGTAATTAAGAAATAAACAACACAAAGTGTCAGTCCGATGACAATCTCATCCATAGTGTCACAATAAAAAATGTCACAAAATATTAGAACTGTTACATAACTATAAAAAGTATCAGCTTAAAAGCCAAGAGCCTTTTTAAAAAAGAAGACCACAAGGAAAAAATAGGAAAACTGATGTAGCGGACAGAAAAATTTTATACCTTCTTAAGAATGCTCTGTCATGAAAATAAATTGATAATTTTTTTTTGTGTTACATTACAGTTTGGTTTCTAGCCATCCAGTTGATAAGGCAGGAGAATGCGGGCTTTTTTAGCAGCTTTGAATTGGTAAACAGATTTAGATGTAGTAGAAAGGAACATGAGGAAGATGGTTTTTTTTTTTTTTAACATCCAATCTTTCTCAGCATATGCACATAAGAAGGTGAATGAAGCAATGTGAAACTTATTTCTCTTTAGTCAAGTGAAAAAAAGGCTAAACATTTGTTAGCTGGTAAAATATTGTGTCAAGCAAGTAGGCACATTCCAAAATTAAACAGTGGTTGATACGTTAACGTCCTCAAATATTTGAGCATACACTTCCTTTCAGATCTGTAAATTAAATCACCAGTAGGTTGGATTAAAATACAAAATGAATGGCAACTAACCACCTTAGAAAAGGTTTGGATTTTTTCTCCCCTAAATTGGCTAACTTGCTGTTTTTGTTGTTTTCTTTTAAGTATAAGTCTAATATACTCTGGGTTATAATTTAAGGCGGAAGTGAAAGTATTTTCAGGTTTCAGCTGTACCATCTTTCCTATTTTAGTTAATATTTAAAGACCTCCTGGAAATGACTTTATTCCTGGTCCCACAGAGCTCTCCTGCCCAACCCTGCCTTGTAGACAGTAGCAGATTGCAACACATGGTGTCTGTTTCAAAAAAAAAAATCCCATAGGGACCTGAATAGCCCATTAAGGGGTTTATATTCCTCATGAGTTTTATATGAATTCCATTGGAATTACATTCCAATTAATTTTATGTGAGTTTCCAAACATTTCCTGGGAGGAATAACATATAAAGTATATTTTTTTCTACCATTAGTAGAAATCAGAAGAAAAAAGAAATACCATCTAGTCATACCTTCTGCTCCAAATCAGTGTAACTACCATGCTGCATTGGATCCACTCGCTATCTGCCATGAAAACTATGAATTTGGGTTTTTATAACAATTATAGAGCTTTCAAAATAAAAATCATTCAGAGATTTTTTTTCCCAAATTATTTCTTGGATTGTTTTGACTGCATAAATATTCAAAGCTCATTTTCTTCTGAAACTCTTGTAGTCTATGAAATTATTAAACTATAAAATGCTGAAGATCAGAAGACACTTCCATGTTCTTCCAAACTTCAAAATTGTAAATTTTAAGTGGTAAGGAATACTCTGGAAACCAGACATCTGGTCTTTCTTGTGCAGAGGGAACAGCGTGAATGGACGTCACATGGACACAGTTTTTCTTTCCATTTTATTTTGTCGACTTACGGCTTAGATGAGGATGATGATCTGTAACTTCCTTTATACTTTTGATGTTTTTACATCATTCACCTTTTTTAATTCAAAAACGAATAAACTGAATATGTAGGCATATTTATTTTCGAATATAAATTAAACATTTAGAGATTATTTTTGTGTGAGAGAGAATGGGAGTGTGAGAGGCAGAAAGAGGAGCAGGTTTTGACATGACCAATTTCAGAGGAAGATACCAGGCTCTAAGTCCCACGGTGAGCTAGGTTTGAGTGCATAAAATTTAATGGAAAAGGCCAATGAATTTGGTTATCTACAAAATATATTTTCCATTTATTAATTCTTTGTATCCTAACCCAGTTAACAACTTTCTGTGTTTTTTTAAGGAAATCAGTTACTGAAAACAAAACAATTTTTAATCTGTGGAATCTGCCTTTTCAAGATTTGCTCTACACAGTTGTTGCATATTTTTAAAACCATCTTCTCCGTTCTTCAACCATCATCTGCTTTTAAACTCTTCCACTTTAGTTAGGGTACTGAGACGTCACTCTTTGAGCGTTGTGAACCAGAACCTGTGCTTGGTAACAACCAGGGGATGGCTGCCTGCAGGAAAGGGTCTAGAGAAGAGGGAGGTGACAAGCAAAGAGATTACTTGAGAATATTTCAGGCTGGAACAAAGGGCTCCATCCACCTCCCATGTTTTTGTTTCTCTTATAATTTAGAAGTTAATTTGTCTACATAGGAAATTTAATTCCCATTACTAATAAAAGACTGTTTAGAGTTTCCTGAGACAAACATGGGGACATGTCAAACTTCAGCAATTAAAGGAGAGGATTGATTTGTGGATTTGACACTTAGTATTGTGCTTGCCCTTTCTAAATGGAACTGAGATTATATCCTTACTAAAATCCAAGAAAAGGAAAAAGAATCCAACAAAGCCAGAGGCACAGAATGCTTCCGGACATCATCTTACCATGCAGGGTCAAGTTTCCCTGCTTTCTCCTAAGTTACAGCAGTGCTTTAAAATTCTTGTGGTTTTTAAAAACTCAAAATTCATTTCTCGGACCAAGACAGAGACAGAAATGCTGTGAACATAGACTGTGTACACTAAAATAGTGTTGAGAGACAACCATAACATGTACTTGTTTTAGAATGTGACGATTTGATGTGTTTCTTTTTTATGATGATTGGTCATTTAAGCTCCAAAGTTGAAGTATTTTTTTTAATATGCTTCCCTAAGGTTAAGTTTCAATGTAGAAATTTTTTGATATTTTACCCAATACCACTTTAGTGATAATATAGTCAAAGGGAAACAAAATGCTGTTTATATATTTTGCCTAGTACATTTCTATTTTCTTTTATCTCCCAAAATTAAATAATAACAACAACAGCAATGCAGTACAGGGGATTGAACCCAGAACCTTTGCACTGAGCTTTGCTGTGTAGCAGGCACAGTTCTAAGTACCAAAAATACAGCAAGGAATAATAAAACAAAGAATAAATCCACATTCGCGTGGAATTTGGTCAGGCAGAGGCAGCAGACGGAAGGGACTGAAGGTAAAGAGGACAACAACAACAAAAATATGTGGTATATTAGGTGGTGAGAAAGAGTCATGCAGTATAAGCATCCAAAATACCAATGCAAGAAAACAAAGCAGGCTTCGTCGTCATCCTCATCGCTCAGATGTTACAGTTAGAGCAGAACCCTTTTTTCCTTTTCAGTGATCTGGAATTGAGGCTTCTCAGTGAGACAAAACTTCCACAGCTACTAGTTTGGAAGCTTTATAATGAATAATTTTATGATAAAGAAAACAAAAGTAAATTCCCACTATTCTGATACCTGCTACAAGTTGGACAAAGCCTGGAGACATAAAACTAAGTGAAATAAGCTCAACACCAAGGAACTCATACTGTGACTCTCACGTACCTAGAATAATCAAATTCATAGAGGTCAGAAAATAAAATTGTGGTTGAACTCTGTGGAAGAGCACAGAGTTTCAGTTAGGGAACACACAAAATCTCAAGATAGATGAAGAAAGGGATACACATGATGTCAACATGTGTCCTGTCACTACAACATGTTGAGAAGTTATTAAAATGGCAAATGTTATGCTATATACCATAACCACAATAAAAAGTTCCTTATGAAACTAACTTGAACATATCCATGATATAAACTGCTTGGTTTAAATCTTGTTATTGGTGATAAATACATACAAACAAGGTTAATTCCTTCTAACAAGTCAGTGACATCATACATATGATTGTGGTTCTTCCTATAAGATTACAGTAGAACAGTTTCTGTCCTTTTTCAATTGCTGGGACAAAATATTTGACATAGAAATTTACAGAAGCAGAGGTTATTCACGGTTTCAGAGGATTCAGTCTATGCTCACTGGTTCCAAGGCAGAAACATCACAGCTGAGGAAGGCTGCTCAACCCTGGCATGGCAGCCAGGAAGCAGAGAGCAGGGGAAGAGCCAGAGAGCAAGGGGCCAGGGACCAGTCATCATCCTCAGGGTCATGGCCTTGAGCCACACAGACTCACCCAAAAATGTGCTTAACTATTCTAGACCTCTCTTCACCCAATCAACTTGACAGTCAAGGCTGTCGTAGGAGCCAAACACTTCCTGTCGCCTCATACCAACTATACTGTCTTTCATGCTGTTACTTCAGAGTGTTTGTCTACTTACTTAGAAAAGTTTTCTGAACAACAGCGTGCCGTGTTTTGCCGGCAGCAGCCTGATCACCATGTCCCCCGAGCGTATCATTTTCTCTTGCACTTGATTAGGTGCTTGTTCTTTTGCTCACCAAGGCCCTAGGAGCGGTAGGCTACCCTCTTCGTACACCATACAGCCTACGTGAGTAGTACGCACTATTTTGTTTGTGTGAGTACACTCTACAATGTACTTATACTCACATGATGATGAAATTATATGACAGACTGCTCAGCACGTAGCCCCATCAGTAACGATGCTCTGTACTCTGTATTTTTAAACATGTGAATGCCACCCTTTTGAAAGACTGGTACTCTGGGTATTTTTGTTGTTTTTATTTTTTGTGATACTGGAGATTGAACCTAGGGCCTCACACATGCTAGGCAAGTGCTCTACCACTGAGCTGTATCCCCAGCCCTCTTTTATTATTTTGAGACAGAATCATGCTAAGTGGCCCAGGCTAGGGATCCTCAAATTCATGATCCCCCTGCTTTGGACTCTTGAATAACTGGAATGATAGACATGTGCTACATTGCCTGACTTCGGATATTTATTTACAACTAGGAAATTCCTTACAAAGTTGTAATCCCAGCCAGCCACTAACTACTGCTCAGTTTCCTTAATGCGTAGAATTAGACCTACCTTGTCCCACAGAACTTAGTGCAACCATGGAAATGTCCTATATCTACACTCTCCAATAAAGCAGCCACCCACATGTGGCTACTGAGTACTGAAATCATGCAAGTATAACAGAAAACTTAAATCGTTTTTTGGTTTGGTTTTTTTTTTGGTTTTTTTCTGGTACCAGGAATCAAACTCACGACCTTGCGCTTGCCAGGCAGGCGCTGTGCCGCTGAGCTAAATCCCCAGCCCCAGAAAACTTAAATCTTAATTTCAATTTTTGTTTGGAACGAACTGAGTATATGAATCTACTTTTTCTACTGTAAATTTTGTGGAACTTAAATAGAGATCAAGTATTTCTAATGAAAATTTAGCATCCTAATGTAGGCAAGCTGTAAGTGTAAAATACGCATTGGATTTCAAAGACAGTATAAAGGAAATAATGTGGCCTGTTAATAACTTATTGACTACATACTGAAATATTTGCAAAGTATTAGGTAAACACAATGTATTTAAATTAACTTGTTTATTTTTATAAGGGAGCTATTAGCAATTCAAAATTCAAAATTGCACCTGTGACCTGCATTATATTTTTACCAACTTGCATGAAACTAGACAATTTCTAAGAACCTTTGTAATTCTCTCAGGAATTTAATAAACATTTATTAAACCCACCTTAATATTTACCTTTGTAGCCTTCAATTGATGAGTTTTGGGGAAAACTTATGGTAAGATAGTTGGGATTTCCATAGTTCACTTCTAACAGAATGCTAAAGCAGAAGAAACATAAGTGAAAGTTTGTAAGAGCAAAGTGTGGTTTTGTCCTCAGAGCTATATTCAGATGTGTGTTCATTTTTAGGACTCTAGGTTCAAATACAATGCCTGGAAAACACTTGACACTCAGTATTTTTGGCTGAATAGTGAAACCAGGATTTGCATTTTGAACAGAGTCTTAAAGTCTATTTGATGAGAACATTTATTAAAGATGAAACAGCATGAAGCCACACGCCAGATAAAATAATTGGGCATTAGTTTTCTTATGGTGCAAGATAAAAAGAAGCTGGATCCTGAAATCAAAGGTTCGTTTTTCCACTGAGGACCTTGATAATCCTTGAAAGTAATGTTAATACTTGGTGATAACAAAGCATCTTTCCTAGGAAATGTACATTGTAGATAATACTATTAATCATCAAATTATAGACGGTGAAGCAAAAGCAGTGTGATATTAAGTGACTGTCGAAGTCACACCAGGGGCTCCCTGCTTATACATGGAGACCCAGCATTCTTAGTTTTCCTTCTCTCTTGTTCCCTCTACCGCACCAACGGGTTCTCCTGAGGAACCATAGAGAAGCAATTACCAGTTAAAATTAAGTTGAAAGGAAACACTGCTTTCACAGAGTGTGAATTTTAACTGCATAAATGTAACAGGCTGAGAGTCCAAATGGAATTACCATCATTGTCATTAACTAGTTGAAAACTCTGAGGAAAGACCTTTGCATTAAGTGTCAGTCAAAATTAACATTTTTTTAAAAAACAGGTATACCAGATGGTCAAAGTGCCCTGACCTGCTGCTATTGGAAACACCAGTGACGAGGGAAATGATGCTGGTTTTTGCATCAATTTGGTGACTGCTCCCTTATCAAGTAGATCTTGCTTTATTTACACCCCTACATGTTGGTAAAATGCAGAAACTTCTATAAGTAGAACAAAGCTTCCTTTTACTTCATCTTCCCCTTCATTCCTGTGCCTTTTGAACCCGGAACTTTTGCACTGAGCTGCGTCTTCAGTCCTTTTTATGTTTTGAGATAAGATCTAGCTAAGTCATTAAGTGGCCTGGGTGGGGCTTGAATTTATAATCCTCCTGCCTCAGCCTACCAGAGTATTGGGGTTACAGGCCTGGGCCACATGCCTGGCTGATGCTGGCTACCTTTGCAACCCTTTTTCCAACCTCTCTGCTTGATCTCTGAGCTCCAGCCACATCAGCTTTCTTTCTGCTGCTGACCTTTATGTCTGTGCTTTCGAACATGCTGATTCATTAGTTTGGGAGGCTCTTGTCTCCTTCACTCCATTCAGGTTTGTGTTCAACTATCACCTCTTAGTAGAGGCGTTCCCTGATGAGCTCTTTAAAAAAGACACATCCTCCTCTTGTGTCCTATACCCCTGTCATCTTACCTGCTTCCTGTTCATAGAACATGACACAGGTTTTTTTGTTTGTTTGTTTGTTTTTATTTTTTTGTTGTTTTTCTCTGGTACTGGGAACTGAACTCACAACCTTGCACTTGCCAGGCAGGCACTTTGACGCTGAGCTAAATCCCCAGCCCAAACGTGACACAGTTGTGTTGTCTATTTCTCCTTTTCTTTTCCCCACATATCATCTGGTACCTAGAAGGCACTTGAAAAATGTGTTTTGTTATTATCAAGTATACTAAAGATCTTGGGGAGATACCTTTTCACACTCTCCTGGTAGGAACGGAAACAGGTGGAGCCCCTTTGGGGGCAATTTTTTTAGCACAGAAGTTCCTAGCTATCCATGCATGGCTTGAGTTATCCCACAATCAACACTGGCCCAAAACTATGAAATGGAAAAATTTCAGAAATAGACAATTCTTTTTTTTTTTTTTTTTTTTTTTTGTGGTAGGGTCTCATTGTGTAGTGCAGGAGGGCCTTGAACTCACTTATGTATCCCAGTCTGGCCTCAAACTCAGTAATCCTCCTGCATCAGCCTCCAGAGTGCTGGGATTATAGGCATGTGCCACCATGCCTGGAAAGAAATAGACTTCCTAAGTTTTAAATTTCACAGCCTTCTCAGTAGGGTGATAAAATCTCACAGCATCTCACTTCATCCTCCCCAAGACGTGACTACAGCGTATCCACACTGTATGTGGTGCACACCTATCACTCAGTCACCTTCTCAGTATCAGATCAACTTCATGATATTGCAATACTGTGTTTGAGTAACTGTTTTAGTTACTTTTCTCATTACTGAGACACAATACCCAGAACCCAAAGTTAAAGAAGGAAAGGTTTATTTGGCTCACAGTTTGTAGAAGTTTTAGTCTGTAATTGGCTGGCTCCAAGGCAGGGTGGCACGGCAGACGGGCATCACAGAGGAGAAACAGTCCATGGCAGACAGAAGGCAGCAAAGCAAGCAAGGGACCTTAGCAGCTTGTCTGTGCCTCTTCAATATTTTACCTACACCACCGGGATTAGGGCAGGTCCCTAACCAATCAGTGGACAAATTTAGCCATCACACACCTCTAATCCCAGCACCCTTAATCCTCTCATGGCACCTTGAGTCAGTCACACACTCTAGGTCCAGCCACCTCTGAAAACACCCCACCTGTGATTGCATGAGGCTCTGATGGGACATTAGATACAAGTTACATATCAGTAACCATCAGGTCATAGTCTAATATTGAGCCACAAAGGCTCCGGTACCACCTCATTGCCTCTCACCTGTGAGTTTTGTGCTCTCTTACCTCTTCACAAGGACAAGCACAGTAAGGTGTGTGAGCCCACAGTCACATAACTTTATTATAGACATTCGTTGTTAATGTCTTGTTATGTCTAATGGAAAATTAAACTTTATTATACTGAAGGACCTATCTGGAAAATAATTAGCCTTACAGAGCAGCCACTGAGCACAAAAATAGTGATGGCAGGTAAGGCAAAGATAGGCTGACTGGGACCGGCATCTTTGATCTCAGTTTTGAAGGCTGATTATTTTCTGGCTAGGTCTTAATGTGAGGGAAAGAAGATAGGTATGTATGTCAGTCAGCCTTGTCATGATGATGGATACCTGAGATAATCTCTAAAGACAGAAGGATTGTTCTGGCTGATTGTTTTAGAGATTCTAGTCTCCAAACCCTTCCTGGCCACACCCCAGTGACCCACATCATCCAACCAGACCCTGTCTCAAACACCAACTTGGTTATAAGCTCTGTCATCCAATCACACCTTGCAAAAGCCCCACCTATAACTGTGTGAGGTTTTAGGGAAACATCTAGATATAAACCATAACAGATGGGGTGTGGGAAAGAAAAGAAGGGAGCTAAGGTCCCATGATCCCACCTCCCACTAGGCTGCACCTTTTGAAGGTCCCACCGCTCCAAGAGCACCCAGCTGGGTGTTTAATACATGAGCATCACATTATGTGTTTAATACATGAGCATCTGGGGGGCATACAAGTCTCACACTATAACATGTATGTTTAGTGAAAAACAGTATCCGTCCACTGGTGGTCTTAGAACCTATCCCTTACA
Organism: Chinchilla lanigera; assembly: GCF_000276665.1. NCBI lineage: Eukaryota > Metazoa > Chordata > Mammalia > Rodentia > Chinchillidae > Chinchilla > Chinchilla lanigera. Next base: position 3,465,443 of record NW_004955517.1, on the reverse strand, counting down.
GATAAGGGGGAACTACTGTAGCTACAAATCCTGAAAATGTATACACCAAATGATCCTCCCTTTTCACTCTATCCTCAAGAAACATTGACACAGTTAGTTAGACAATAAGGCATACACAGGAATGCTTACTAAAGCTTGGTTTGTAATATTTTTAAAAATACAGAAGCACTTGGATATCCTTAGCAAAGAACTGGATGAGGTCTCATTGTTCAGCCATACCATGAAATATAATGAAATTGTGAAGTTTGTCTACGTGGGAGAGTGTGGACACCTCTCCAAGACACACTTTTAAATGAAAAGGGGCAACCTGCAGATTCAGGGTAACATGTACTAACAACAGACATATGCATATTAGTGCCACTGTGTCTTACAAAGAGCAAATATGTATTTATAAATTGGATAGCACAAAAGCAGGTAGACTGTCACAGGGACTTTACCTTTACTACTTTAATACTTCACAGCTAACACATGAATACATGTATAAATTTTCTCTTAAAGTATAAGGAAATTAACTGAGAAAATTGGGATAGGGCTGGTATTCAGAACAGAGCTAACAGCAAGAAATCATGGAATAGTTCAGCATATTTGAAAAATAACTAGGTATTGCTGCAGCATAAAGCCTGAAGCAAGAGCCAGGTGTGATGGCATACACCCATAGTTCAACCCGGTCAATGTAGTGATGCCCCATCCCAAAATTTTAAAAGGGTAAATGAAGGTTCTGGGTCTGATCCTCAATACTGCAAAATGAAAAAGAATTCGGGCAAGGAGAGACAGAAATTGAGACTGGACAGCTGTCTGAGCCAGACTGCAAGTGGCCTTGTGTGCCAGACCGAGTGTTGTGGACGTTACCCATTGATTCCACACATTCTTCCATGGTTCTGAGGTACGTTAGAGCTTAGAGGGCTGTGGAAAGTTTCTACATAGTCAGGGTTTATGTTATGTTTCTTTTTAAAGGTTTCCTAAATCACTGAGTCATCACCTCTGCAAAACCTTCTCTGTAAGTTCCTTTCATGATGTATTAAGGTTGCCTCACTAAAACTTTACGTCATACAGCATGAACAACATCTGATACAACACACATAGCATGCACAACAACAAAGACTGACTATGGCACCTAACAGATTACCCGTGTCCTACTTCTTCTGGGATGTCAGGGTAAAAAATTAAATTGAAAGACAGATAATGGTGCTCGTCTGTAAAGATGTTCTCAACCTCTATCTTCAGCTTCTTTACAGGTTACAACATTCAGTCCATTAGGTAGCACATTTGTATGCCAAGTATTTGAGTTCATCTGGTTCATGCCGAAGCTAAGATAACAAGCAAGGACAGATCTCTCTCTCATGGAGCGTATAGCCCAGGCATAGAAACAGGTATCAGATGAACTCAGAGAAATGTAAACTCTAACACTAGTGAGTTCTATCATCCGTCGTGGCTTTGTCACATAATGGGTGAGTATGGCAGAGAGGTCAGGGAAGGCTGCAATAAGGAAGCAGAGATCGAATTTAAAGGAAGAAAGGGAAAAAGTAGAAGTGGTGCTAGGTGAGGTGGTAAATTTTTCACGACAGATAGAACGTATATCCGAAGGCCCTGGGGCTAGAAATGTGCAATGTTGATATTTCGTCAGAGATTTAAGAAAACAGTTGTTGGAAAATTTCTTGCTGTTCCCTAATTTCCTGACCTGTACAAAGAAGGAAGGAGCCTAAGCAGATCACATGCCTAAGCACTGGACCTTGCCACCCTGCCTCATATGATTCTTTTTAATTGGCGGGCAGAGCTCCATCATTCCATTATCTATTTGAAGGTGAAACTCTTAAACCAAGGCTGCATCTTGTCTAGTCTGAGTTGCTTAGTAAAGTACCACAAAGGGTTAAATAAACAGCATCTGAGATTGAACATTGTGTGTGTTCATAAAGTGAGAACATTCTGATACTAGAAAACAAGAGTGTCAAAGCACTTTTTAGCTCTACATAGAAGAAATAAGTGGCTAGTTGAAGAAATTTGTATTTTATTGTATCTTTTTGGTGTCTATAGAAACTGCCTGTCTACCAAAACCATAGTTTTCTCCTATTCTCCAAGCAAAATATGTCAATGCTCTCAACAATAACTTTCCAAAATGTTTTCCATGGCAACCCCTATTAAGAAATGAATTTTACACTGTGGCTTACTACAGAGAGATATATAGACACATAAATAAACAAATTTTATGAAATAGTCAACTGAGGGAGTTGGGATATGGATTGGCTATTATGGTAACAAATAATTATTAATTTCATCCACGATGATACTATTTACATTGCGATTAAGAAAATATCTATCTATATTTTTGAAAGATACATATTGAAGTATACTGGGGTGAAATGAAGAAATAATATTTGCTTTAAAATATATCAGAAGAGAAGGGGCAGGGAAGGGGGAGGGAAGGAGGTGGAGAGAGAGAGCCAATGGGGGCAGGGGAGGGGAGGGAGGGAGGTGGGAGAGAGAGCCGATGTAATAATAGCAACGTGTAGACACCAGTGTGGTAAAATGCAAAAGCTTCACTGTTCTGTCTGGGGCATGGGTATGTCAGGGTTGGTTATACAGGTTGAATATTCCTCATCACAAATACTTGGGATCAGCATGGTTTCAGATTTTGGATGGGGAGGATATTTGCATTACATAAAAGGATATGCTAGGATAGAATCCAATTCTAAACACGAAATTCATTTATTTTTATATATGCCTTATACATAGAGCTTGAAGGTAGCTTTACATGCCTGTGTTTTTATGGCGAACTATCACATGAGGGCAGGTGCAGGGTTTTCTATTTGTAGGGTCTTGTCAGCATCCAAAAAGCTTTGGATTGAGAAGCACTTTGGATATTGGATTTTCAGATCTGGGACATTCAACCTGTCCTAGTCTTTCTACTTTTCTATATTCTGAAAACTTTTATAATAATAAATTAAGTTCAAATGAAATAAATCTACTCTTACTTTTACTACATGCCCTCTGATATTTTCTGTTCTTTTAACAACTACATAATAAAGGTAAAAAGCATGCTGAGGGTGAGCCGCAGGTGGAGTCCAGGAGCACCAAAGCTTGGAATGTGTGGTCGAGGATATCAGCCGCAGCCTCCCTTCTGCCCACGCAGATCCTTCTAACACAAAAGACACTCTCGGTCATTTGACTGCAAATCAAAACAGAAAGCCTCATTCTCTTCCGTGTTCCCAGCTTCCAAAAATGTACCACTGCTTGACATTTCCATAGATGTCTCTTTAAGTTCAATGTAAATAGCTGCTGCTACTTTGGAAGTGCCTGATAATGTCTATCACAGTATAGGGATGTATGCTTCTCTGGTGACATCTAAATGTTGATCTTGTAAATTCTGCAGCAACACATAATGTAGTATAAAGACATGCCAAATAGCATCAAAGACTTTTTTAAAAAAAAAAAATCAGGGTTTAATCTAAATGTAAATTTAAAGGAAAACAAATTATAAAATGTGTTTCAATGACTTCAGCTCATTAATTTTCCCCATTGATAATTTTTTGAACTTTGAGCATAAAGGTTGTTAAAGGCTTTATATCTGTTGTCACTTATAGTTGCTAACTTACAAAGCAAGTTAACCATATAAAATATTTAAAAATTTTAAAGACAAATTCTATTTTTGTAGTAAGTAGGTATTTCCAGCATAAAAATGTGTATGCTGAGTGTTTTCATTGTGCTGAAATGTGAATTTTTTTTTAAATGCCAGGATCCAAAAGATGAGTATATATCACTTTCTACCTCCTTCTTGCTGATCGGAGGAGAAAATGCCTGTCAGAGCTGACCCCACCCCACCCCACCTTGCGTAGCGCATTGGGTAGCAGACACTTGGCACTTACAGTCACATCACTTCCACCACCCCACCCTTCACAACTGCAACTTGATTTTCTTCAGAAACCATTTTTTCTAAGCCACTGAGTGGTTTGGGAAAGCTAACCCACCTGAGTTTATAATTCCAGGGGAAATACTGAAAAAGATTTAAAGTAGTCATGCTAATCTCCACGCTCTTGATTGGTTAGGAATGGACACATGACACCCTTCTGACCAATGGGGAAGGAAAATAAGTTGGCCAGGGAGGGTTCTGGGAAGCTTCTCTTGCTCCAAAGAGAAAGACGATGCATCTATCTGGACACTGTTAGAGCTGCACAGGAGCCTGGAACCTCACAGCATCTTCCTACCAGCCTGGAGGAAAACCTCACAAGGATGAAGAGCTATCTGAGACTCCCATCCAAACAGACTGGAACCCCTCTTTCTCGATTTCTTGTAATATTAAATGCTCAATTTATTGTTTCATTCATTTCTGTACCACTTGTAGCTAAGAGCTCTAAATGATACATTCACTTTATAGGATTTGAGACAAAACTTCAAATACATCATTTACTAAGTCATTTGTAAAAATAAACTAAGAGGAGATCTGTGCAACACCAAAACAGCTTGTTATTTCCGTTCAAAACCAAAGCAAAAATATGTGAGTTAATACAGATTCAAGGAAAAATTCTAATGGTGTAAATCTCTGAAAAGTTTAGAGAACCTGTAGCAAATGAAGTTGAACAGAGAGGAAGAAAAAGTAGACAAGTGGAGCAATGTCTAGGTTAGCTCTATTAGAACAAGGGGGGAGGACCTCACACGCCTCAGTTTTACACATCATTATCCCCAATGCTTTTGGAGGCATGAATATAAGATGTCAGCTGCTACCAAGAAAGATCTTAGCATCCTGACTAATTATGAGACAAGCTGTACTCTAAAAAGCCTGTCCAAATGGTTAAGGTTCTGAACACATACACAAGATGAGCTGACCTATATATTTCATTACATGATATTATAGTATATATGAGCAGGCAGTTTGTGAAGTTAAGTATCTGCAGAGGAAGAGATACTGATCCAATCTCATGCCTGAAGAGAAAGAAAATAAGGAATGAAGATGGGATTTTGGCAACATATTTTATGGTGAAGAGGAGACTAAGCCACTCTCATTTCATAATCAACAAGCAATTACTGCACAAAGATCTAGTAGGCTGGCTGTATCATTTTCTACCTGTCTTTATCAACAAGTACACAATCACCTCGTTCCATTTCTAATGTTTAGAAAGGTGTGCCTGGTGGAAGAAAAGGTAGGTAGAACTTGGTTTCCATTTCAGGGGGTAACGTGAAGATAATATGTTTTGACTCTAAAAACATCTTGAGCTCCTTGAAAGGATCTATGCAATTTTAAAATGAGAATAATGATGTATTTTATGTAAAAGAGATATGCTTGGCTTGTGATATTTAAAGCAAAATTATCACAGCATATGTTTGTTTTATATGATCTAGGAAGTGACATTCGATTTTAGAACATTGCCTGGCACATAGTAGGCATGCAGATACTGCTTGAAGGAATATTTGTTAACTAATTGCTAGGAAAAAAAATTAAAAGGATGAAAACATATCTGCATAAGGGTAAAAAGCCTTTTTTAATTTCTAAAACTTCTAAATAAATACAGTTTCTTTTGTGTGTTATAACATTAGAATAAATTATTTCTATTATTACCTTTGAGGTTTTTTTTAAAGCTGACAAATTTTTGAACTAGCAAATATATTTTTAAACAGTTTCTAAAACTAAATTAAGCTTGATAATTACGTGTAAATTGAGACACGAGTGGCAATTCTATTTAAACTCTAAATCCATCCTATACTTGTCAGTATTCTTAATACAACATTTGAATTTTAGAAGAATTTGAATGGAGATGATGTTTAAGCATATCCTCCTGCTATGGAAGCCTCCATGGATTTATTTCACATATGCTTTTCTTTTTTTAAATTTTATATGGAACCTAGCAGTTCAGCAACATTTTCATTAATAGGACAAGATATTATAAATCCCATTAGAAAATACACAAAATTCGTTTAATTCCAATCTGACCCACACATGTACTATTTCTCAAAAACTTATCAAATCCAAGCCTTTGAAAATGCATACACTGTAACAGATTTTTTAAAAACATGATGGAAAATATATACCACCCAGCTAAACACTGTCTCGATTTAGAATCGAGGCCTATATGTTTCTATTTCCATAGTGACTATTGCTGTGGAATCGACATGTTTTAATTTAGATATGAAATTATAAACATCATTTGGAGACAGAATTTATTTTTTTCTCCTACAATTTCTGAAAATTGATCAGTCTAAGTGTTGAACAGAAGCAAATTCTGGAGCAGGACTGAAAAAGTAGTTGGCTTAGGGGGCACTTGTGACTAATAAAAGGTGAATTCTCACGGGAACTTGTGGCTTTTTAATCCTTAAAAATCATTGTGAATGTTTATACTTTATAAACTAAAATGAAGAAGGGATTCCTAATCAGACCGCTCTCAGAAACATTTAAATTATGCTAACATTTAATTGTCTAAGGAAAAAAACATCACTGTCATTAGTTAAGTACAGATTCTGCAGACATTTTTGCCTATTTTTCCTAAAAGTGTTAGAATGTTTGCTCATCGATTATCTAAGAGGAGTACTATAGTTAGGGTGTGATTTGCATTTAGGTCAAATACAAATTAGTAACCCAAATCAGCAATGAAAAAGAAACAAGTATATTTTATCCATTTATTAATTTTGTCTGTGATCTTTTTTGATCCCCAACTGTCCCTGAGCTCTTACAAGTTAGACCAGGGTGGGGAGGGATGGGAGGCCCCGAGGTGCTGGGGGGAAGAGAAGACACAGGCCCTGGCAGAGCACAGAGGAAGGAGGCAGGGCTGGTGCAGAGGTCCCGGGTTTCTGCTAAAGGAAAACGTACAACCTAAAAGCGGAAGCTGCTCCCTAGAACACATGCACACATGCCCCTCAGACACCTGTGTTGAACACACTGGAATCACACGCCGCCCCCCCGCCCCCCACACCCCTTGGCCCATAAGCAGATACCACTCCCTGCCTCATGACCTGAGCTACTGGAAACCCACACTAATTACGGTAACCCTGGTAGCTTTTCACTTTGGATGAATGAGATCAGAAAACCTTCATTAATTCAACCTCTCCAACTCTCTGCTTGCACTTTTGTTTTCTCTCTTAAGAGTAGAGCTAAACCAAGTTGATACAACTCAAGGATTGTTAGAACAGCCCCACTTTCAGAAGGCAGCCCCCTGGCCCAGAGATGGCCTGCAGTGCAAAGATGCTGAGTCTGCAGAGCGGAAGCCATGAGAGGCAGCAGGTGTGACGGGAGAAAAAGATAGCAAGACATTATATTGTTTAATGAAGGATTCATCAGATTTATCAATGAAGCAGAAATCAAAAAGCTACTATTATAGGCTCAGATATCTCTGAAAGCGCTCAGGTGTTTGCTGAAGAGCCACAGTAAATGTGCGGCATACTCTGAATGCATACCCTTTTTAGTACTGTTGGGCCTGTCCCTGAAGCGTGCCGGCCAGCAGGCCAGGAAGAACAACTAGGCAGACCAGAGAGACAAGATTCATTTGACAGTTACTGAGCACCCACTGTGTGTGAGGTCCTATTCTGGGAGCTGAAGAATGTGGCAGGGAAGAGAACGTGTGAAGACCCTTGCCCTGATGGGGTTCCCACTGGCCTAACAGGGGGAGACAGACAACTAAGCAAGGAAAAGAGATGGGGAACACCTGTGGGAGGGAGAGGGCAAGAGAAAGAGGATAGCTGTGTTAGAGTTTCGTATCTCAAATAGGTAGCAGAGGAAGGCCTACGAGAGCTCTGAGCAAGGACATGCAGGAAAAGATGAACCCCGGAGAGGACAGTTCCAGAGGAAAGCACGCAACTGCAGATCTCCCCGGGCAGGAGCTGCCTGGCATCAGGGAGGCCAGTGGAGCTGAAGGAGGCCGATGAGCTCAGATATGGCAATGTACAGGGCTTTGTAAGGGGCACTGGGGTTTTCCTCTGGTCCATGGGCAAGCACTAGGGTTTGGACCAGAAAAGTGGCAGATCAAATGTTTCCAACACATATTCGTTCAGCATCTACCTTGGGCCAGGCACTGTGCTGAGCTACACTTGGGTGCTGGTGAAAGCACCAGTGAACAAGGTAGACTCAGTCCCTGCCCGCATGGACTTCATATGTAGTGAGAAAACAAGCAACATAGCCCACAAAAGCAATTTCTAGCTGTGAGAATGGCCCCACTCCCAAATACCCAGATCCTTGCATAATGTTAGATGCGGTACAGGGAAGACCCAGGGAAGTTTACTTTGTGTATGGGCACCAGGAAGACTTTTCTGTAACTGGGTGAGTGGCACGCTTGTAATCCCAGCTATTTGGGAGGCTGAGGCAGGAAAACTGCAAATTCAAGGCCAGCCTGGGCAACTCAGGGAGATCCTATCTCAACATAAAAAATAAAAAAGGGCAAGGAATATAGTTCAGTCATAGAGTACTTGCCTAGCATGTATAAGACCCTGGGTTCAGTTTCCAGTACAGCAGAAAGCAAGCAAGGGAGAGAAGGAAAGAACGTGGGAGGAAAGGGGGTTACAGAGAGAGAGACAGAGACAGAGTCAGAGAGAGACAGAGACAGAGAGAGTCAGAGAGAGAGAGAGCGAACAAGCGAGATAGAGCCTGCTCTGTGGAGGTGACATTTGACAGCAGTCTGAATGGATGCAGGGCAGCTGGCTAAATATAAAGTAGGGGAAAAGAGTGCATCAGGCAGAGGGAACTGCATGTTCAAGAAACAAAAGGACAGGGGGAAAGCAGTGTGACTACCCTCCAGAGCGTCGGGAAGAAGGTGCACAGCGCCAGACCAGGCTGCTGAAGGGACCTAAACATGCAATGGGTGATGAAAGGCAGAAAAAATGTCAGACATCACAAAAGAGGTAGGGATAAAAAGCTTTGGGTTTTAAAGAAAGGTAATTCACGAGGGTTGTTAGGGAGGAGCTACATTTTGAGGATGCACACATAGAATCTGGCCAGGTCTAGACGAGAAGGTTTCACTGGGATGGAGGTGGAAAAGATGTAGCTGAGTGGTTCACTTCGAATTCCTATTCTGCCAGTCAACGCCAGGGTCATAATGGAGCCCTTATTTTCCCCAACTGAAATGGTAAGGTGTACCTTGCAGGTTTGGGAGAAAAATAACATGTAGGAAAGTCCCTGTACATAGCAAATGCCAAATACTCCAGCTAGGATAGAATACATATATTCTGTTCCCTCCAGCTTCTACTCCCCGGCTAGAACAGGCAGTAGCTGCGTTCTGAGCCTGGCGCATCATTTTCAAGACACAAGAGGAGCTTAACTTTACTCATACCTTCAGCCTACTTTTGTTGAGTGCCTACAACATCCCAGGCATGGAGTTCAGTGCTGCACACACCCTGGGGACAGTGTGGCCCTGCACTGTGGCACTTGCATTGCACTCAGGAGCAAACTAGAAAGGAGTAAGGAAATGGCTTGTAATACTACGAAGGAAAAGAATGAAAGAAATGTGGAATGCTGGAGGCAGGGGAAAAGGGAGGAAATCTAGAATGGCTAGAGAAGCGAGAGATGAAGGCTCTTTATGGTGATAAGCTTCTGTGTAAGCTAATCTTAGGCCAAGTGTCACTACACAGTCCACATTATTTGACTCCTTCATTTCCAGGAAAGGCTTTTCTACAGTATGTTCCTTCCCAGGAGGAGAAGGACGCAGCCACGGAAGAGTGAAGTAGAGGGGGAAGAAAGATGTCTGTCTTTGGACTGAGTAAAGGAAACAGCGTGTGTAAAATACCAGAGGTGAAGCTGGGTGTGGTATTTGAGGCCAGAGGGGCTACACAGGGAGGACTTGACTCAGAAAAATAAATCAGGAGTAAGCAAGGCCATCAGCCACCACTGTAGAACTTGTGGGTGGGAACCATGGCACATTCTTGTAATCTGAGCTACTGAGGCTGAGGCAGGAGGTTCATAAATTCAAGGCCAGCCTGAGAAACTTGGAAAGATTCTGTCTCAAAATAAAAAATAAATAGGGATGGAGACGTAACTCGGTGGTAGACCTCCAGGTCCACCCCTCTACCCCACCAGTAACACGGATAAATAAGTAAAAATAACTCTGTAGGGAAATAGAAAACTCTCTAACAGACACTTTGGCAGATTCTCCCAGAGGACAGAATATATGACACTGCCTGCCAAAGCTATTGATTTCCTGTGATCTAACCAGAAGGGAGGCAATGTGTACCTTAAGCTTAGAACAGCCACTTGTGAGTTCCACAAAGCACCCCTCTAGGGAAGCGATTGCAGACATCAGTACATTCTTTTTCAAACACAATATTCCTTTGCAGTAGGTAGTCAGTGGTCTTATGTCAACTTTATAGATTTGAGAGAAAACCGTAGAGAACCTCTGCGTCTTCTTCAAATTAATCCTAGACCTACAGTTTAAATCCCACTTTACTCTGGCTCACTCGAACATTCAGCTCTGCTCTGCCCTTCTCCCCAGAGAAGTCCCGCACATTTCATTATAGATGTTTAAGGTATGAGAAATTTATGTGAGAGGAAATTCCAGCGCAGAGGACAGTTTCACTGAAAGCCGCCACGCGTTTTCATGAATCAGCCGCAGTGATCGGAGAACTTCGGCTTCTTGCGTTTTCCCCCCGAACGCCGTGCCATGACTGAACTTGGTAGCACATTCTGGTTGTTACAGCACATCCCAGCTGGTGCTAACCTGCGAGAACCTCATCTTATAGGTCAAAGTTTGCGAGCCCATATGAGGAGCTGGGAGCACATTCTTCGCAGTATTCAAAGTTGAGGAAGTAACTTGAAAGAATTCTGGTCTACAAAGCGGTTCTGTTTGTTTTCTGATGTCTCTTAAGTATCAGCAGGGCAATATAATGCACTGGCCATACTTTTTGGTCGAACCACCAGGGGATTCAATGTTCGTAGAACCCAATCCTTCCCCTTACTTGTCCTTACCATTTTTTTTTTCTATTTGTTACTTTGTCTATTTGTATTGTTAACCTGCTTGAATCTACGGGCTCCTAGATAAAATGATATTAATTCACTTTTGGAAATAAAAAGATAAGTAAAATTTATTGCCCTAAGTGTACACTGGCTTTTAGGATTTGTGTTCTTTCATAAACAAAACTCAGAACTCTAGGTGAAAACCCAAGAAGCCAGCCTTCCTTCTACTTCAGGGCCTGACCTCAGGCAACAATCTAAAGTCTATACTGAGAGGTCTTCTTTTTTAGTAGACCACATTTAACAAGTTGTTCCTACATAATGGAATGCTGAAGGGGAAAACACCAAACTGTTCTGAGAACCCTGAGCAAAGTAATCCTACATCTTTCTGATTGTGTGCATTTTAACCCTTCTCTCCCTTGATCGATGGGACAGCTCCAGACTTTGCAGGTCCTCCCTCAAACACATTTTTATTTGAAATGTAAATGTGGGGTGTGGACAGGATTTTCTGCTTCCAAATCCTTTTTAAAGAAACAAATTGAAGCACTGAATGAGTTAGCCATATCTACCTGAAAGATCCTTAAGACTGCAAGAAGGGATTTGGGTCAAAAATCAAAATGCTGGAAAGGAAAATCCAATCTTAAGCTTCAGCTCTAAAAGCCCAGTGGGTCATGAGTGGAAAGATCACTAGCTTGAATCTTCAGTTGCAAGGCACAGAAGACAACTCTGGCCAATTTATGTGGCAAAGAAGTTCACTGGATTTATGAGGGAGAGCTCACAGAGAAAGAGAAGGTTGTAAGCCAGGTACAGGTTGGAAGGGCAGGAATTTGTGTAAGTAACAGGTTAATCCACAGCCTCTTTAGAATGAATGATCATCCATTATGTGCAGTTTTGTCCCCTAGCACAAGGGTGGGATTCCAGAGAAAGCGCTCCGACCTAGATGGACCCATGTCTGTGCCTGAGGGTGAATATGGAGTGGGGGTGCTGTGCCTTACAGTCCCGATATCTGTGCTAGGTGGAAGCAGCAGCTCCCCCAAAACTAAATCTGAATGCTGGTTACCAGAAGAAGGAAAGTGGAGGCTGGACAGGAGAAAACAGACAACCAAATCATCCTTACGCTTACAGACTGTTCATTAACCCCGGACATTGGCACTAAGGCATCGTACAGACATGATCGCTCCACGAGCTCATGTAACAGTTCCCTCTACCGTTCCCCTCTCCTGACACCACAGCTAGGTCTCTGACTTCTGTGACTTCAGGAAGTGTGAGAGAAAGAGTGGTATCCTGGAAAGCTCTCACCCAAAGTCTGTTAAGAGTCTCAAGTTCCTAAGACAAGCAACCACCTCCTTGTGGAAAAATATGGCCTACCCAATATAACTGTTAAACAGTCACATTTAAGTCAAGGATGTGTTGCTTCGGTGATTCCATCTGGAGACTTGGCTGGGAAATGCACGGTTTAAAAACATGGCAGCAGTATCTCTTTCTATAAAATTTTTCACTTTGATCAATTACCATTCCATTCGGTGGGAAAACGGTATGTGGGTCAAGGCCTACACCGCCCACTTCCTGGGGGAGCTCTTTGTTTCCTGCGGCCCAGCTTGGAAATCTCCTTCACTGAGTCCCAAGCAGATTTGAGTTATACCAACCGATGGGAAATTTGGAGCAGTGGAGGAGGGGAGGCTTGTTATTAAATCCAAGGGTATCCATTTGAGGGGTCAACTGAAGTAGCATGGATGCTTTTCTCAGTCTTGGGGTGCATCAGGGACTTTACTTGCGCCAGTGCTTGTACTGACCTCCTATTTCTAACAGCCTTAACCCAGATGGTCTTATCCAGTCACCCTCTTTTATTTCCTTCCTGGTGTTTATTAGTCTCTAAACATTGTTTTGCAGTTTTTGGCTCGTTTATCACTGTCTTCCACCAGTAGGATGGAAAATCTATAAAGTCACAGTCTGTCTTGCTCACAGCTGTATTGCCAGTACCATGCTTGACACATAGCAGGCCTTCAATAAGCATTTGTTTCAAGGGAGAATTCCTGCGATGGAGAACAAAATGGCTTCCTGGAAGCCTGGGCTGGCTAACGTTCCTCTCTGGGGAGGTTCACAGAAAGCTGATGGCCAACTCTTACTTACATGGTATATGCCAAGGGTGGGACACAGAAAAGCCACAAGTAGCCAGCAAAGCAGGTGCAGTGTCTGTCCTTGCAGTGCTCACAGTACCTGCTAAAGAGCACTGCATCCTAAGAGTATCTGCCTGGCAATAACAGTAGGAAGAGTAAACAGCTACAACGTATTGAACATCAGTGTGCCAGGCACTTCAGGCATCTTATCCCACTTAAATCTTTCAAACAACCCTCGTAATATTAAAGACTGTAAAGATTAAGCAATAGGTCTCAGAATGTTAAGAGCAATCACCCACAGCCATGCAGCTGAAGAGTGTTGAAACTGGCTGGTCTGTGCAAATCCAAAGCTTATGATGCCTCTTCTACAGCCCACTGCTCCCCTCAGAAAGCAGCTGCTGATTACATCTTTCCACCCTAAGACATTTCCAGCTTCAGAGATCAACCACTTTTTTCCCGAAATGTAAAATGCTGACCAGATGACCTTCCAGTGGTAATCTTCACAATCATTTACCACCGTGTCTGTGTGGATCAGGCGTTCGGCTTGTACCACCACCTTGAATTACCCTAACAGCACCAGCATGGGGTGGTAGATGTTCTGGTGGGGCTCACTGTGCATCAGAAACATCTGAGACTTAGAGAAGGTGAACCTCTGAGTCTCACAGCTTCTCTGAGGCAGAACTAGGTGAAAGTCAGATCTGCTGCTATTTGCCTTGACCCACGCAGCCAGCGGGGTCCTGAGAGGGGGTGATGGGAGATTAAGAAAAAACTATAGACACATACTAAAGGGAAAGCTGGGACTGGGTGGGGCCAGACCTCTCTAATGGAGAGGCAGTGACAACCCAGCATGGTCTCCTTTTTATTTATACACTGTAAAAAGGTGGGAAGTACGCAATGGAGTCTAAAGTGCAAGGTCTCAGTGTTTTGCTGAGAACACTGGAAGCGAAACGTTCTCAGAGCTATCTGTGCTGTAGTTAACAGGGAAGAACACCAAGGCCAGACACATGCTAGACTGGCCTTGCTCTGGTCTCAGCAATTTGTATACATGGCTGACTTCTGGAGCTCTGTGTTCTTGGCGCTGGCCTTGCTCTAGCCCCAAATGTGTGATCGATCTCCATCTTAGCCGCTCCCCATAGGTATTAGATGTTGCCACACCAAATAACCTCTAGTTGCCATCAGTTCACATTATTGTTCCCTGTGTTCTTGCGCTTTGGCTGCCTGGGGTGTCTTTATCTCCTCCAGTCCTGCATAGCTAACATCTGCTGCTCTCTGATGTCTCAACCCAGAGCTGAGTGAGGCATCTTGGACTTCCTTTCTTCTGCCAAGTGTCAGTCAGTAACCTTCAGGTTAGAGCACAAGTTTGGGTTAAAAGAACAAGTATTTGTGAAATTCCTTTTTGTGTTCAGTTTTGATCACACCAGGGTCCACTGAGATAAAGGACTAGGTCTCAATTCCTCTAGCTCTCCTCCAACATTCAGATCAGGAAGGTCTTGCCTTACATTTGCACAACACGGGCCCACACCAGAGACTTCAGTGAACACCCCCCCTACTAACAAAGTTCCCTGCTCTGGTGAAAGTCCTTGGTAGGACTGTCATGTGCCCCCTGTGGATCAGGTGTACAGTCCTGAGCCATTGCCTGTGGCCAGGAAGATGTGCTCTGATTGGCCAGGGATGAGTCACATGCCCATGGTGGGAGGGATGCAATAGCTCCCACCTTAACCATATGGACTGAGAGGGTAGGAGAGGGGTGACTTCTCCAGAGGAAATGTTGGATGTTGGTACCAGATGGGAGAATGATGATCAGTAGGCAAAAATAACAGATGTCCACTACATACACCAAACCAGACTGGATTGAATGCCGAATTTCATCTTCATAACCAAGCATTGTGTGTAGATTTCTGTTGTGTGTATCGTTCTCCCCTACCAAACCCTAAACTCATCCAGGGCAGGGACTACATATGTCTTCCTCTTCTTTGTAACCTCAGCACCCAGTAGAGTGCCTGAAAATAAGAGGTGCTCAAGCCATATTTGTTGAGTGAATGATCAAGTGTATTAATTAATTTACAAAGAGCTGGTGATGTCATTTCATCTTTCAAAGGCAATAGCATGGTGAGGTAGTGAAAAAGTACACACCACCTTGTACCACCACCTTGAATTACCCTAACAGCACCAGCACGGGGTGGTAGATGAAGTACGAGCCAAAGCCAGAAGTGTTTTTGGAAGTATAGTCTGGGAAGCCACCTGCATCAGCTTAATATGCAGATTCATGGGCCACAGATGAGGTTCGTTAATTTGGCATCTCAGTAAATGAGGCCCAGGAATTTGCATTTTTAGCAAAAGCTTTATGTGATTATTGTGCACATTCTTGTTAGAACTGTAGCACAACCATCTGAGGATAAATCCCAGCTCCACTGTATTCTAGTTCTT
Organism: Chinchilla lanigera; assembly: GCF_000276665.1. Classification (NCBI taxonomy): domain Eukaryota; kingdom Metazoa; phylum Chordata; class Mammalia; order Rodentia; family Chinchillidae; genus Chinchilla; species Chinchilla lanigera. Next base: position 3,450,044 of record NW_004955517.1, on the reverse strand, counting down.
GGTACTATGGGGAGTCAGACCCCCTCAGTAACTCAGTTTGCTGCCCTTTAAAATGGGACAAAGAAAAATAAATAAATACGGGATAAAATGGGGCAAAGGAGGGCTGAGGGCATAGTTCAGTGGTAGAGCATGCACAAGGCACTGGGTTCAACTCCCAGCACTATAAATCAATAAATAAAACCTGAGCCAAGGAAACCACCTAATACATAAGTAATGAGGAATCAACAAGATACCACAGGTGATTTTTTTATAGGCTACTGCACTGAAGTTTTTCTTGCTTAAGTTTTTTTTAGTATTGAGCTTTTGGAATGATTAGTAAGTACCAGGTCCCATAGTTATACATGTTTATCCATTTCCTCCACACCACAGCCCTAAGAGATAGATGAGAACACTTCAGATCCTCATTTTGCAGATGAGGAAACACACAAAGTCTTTTGAGGGGGTAGGTAGTTAAGTCAGGATTTGAACTCAGCTGCTCCGATGTCAGATCCACGTTCCTAACTATTTGCTTTCTCCTTGTAGGCAATTCATCGGCCACGGAGGCTGGGCACAATAGTGAGAATATTGACACTTTGAGGAAAAAGAGCTCCAAATAAGAGCTAGGACTGCAAAGACTGAAGAAAAGAGAGGAACAGTGAGGGTCCGGTCAGATCCTGTGGCTTTGACAGGATGCCCTGCGGAAGAACCAAGTATACCAGAGTCTACATAGCACAGAGAAGCCTTTTTTCTTCTCTCTTTCCTGAAGCATGCTGTTCTAGATTCTTCAATACCTGTGTGCTTTGAACACCAGGAGTAGTCGTTCATCCTAGATGACTTTTTAAATTTTGAGTTGGTTCGCTTCTTTGGCCTGCCTTACTTCTAGACACCCATATACTTTTTCCCGTGAAGTACGAGCAAAGCCAGAAGTGCTAGCCAAGCCCTCAGAAATGTGATCGCTGCTACCAAGGATTTGAGAGCAAGATTACAAAACCTAGAAGCAAGATTGCGAAGCTGCACTCTAGCATCTGAGGTGGCACCTGTGCCATCCGAAACGATGGGTAAATAAAGCCAAAGGGAGCCACTGGCTTTGTTCTGAGCTTCTCGGCTGGTGGGCTACCCTTCCATCCCCTCTCACAACCAGACTCCGTTCACCTGGCTGGGCTGAACATAGAATGTGCAGGAGCCTTCTGACCCTTCCACTGTTGGGGCACCAGGACGGTTATGTTTAATTAAGACACACTCTGTCTCACACAGCCACACTCCCTTGACCTCATTTGTTCGAAACAGGAAACATTAAAGTAAGGCAGTTTCTTAAGCCAAATGAGTAAGTATGAAAAATAATTGAGATACTTATTGACGAAGCCAAGCGCACTCAATACCTTCCTTCCTCACCACCTATGTTCCATGCTGAATGAGGAAGCCATCACCTGATGGGGAAGGAGTTCTGAATGGTCACTAGGAGAAAGGAGAATAGTAATCCTGAATGTGTGCCGGCCACATATGGTGTCCCTACGGGGACAGGGGGCCAGAAGGGGGAAGAGGGGCTGCTGAACGCCAGCGGCTAATCACCAGATTATGAGAGCTTTTAGGGAACTCTCAAATGTGAGCCTGGTAACATTTTTCACTCACTAAAGAAACATCCGGGGAGTGGGGGTGGGCGGCAAGACCTTCACATCGGGGCCTCCGGAGGCCTGAGGCCAGCGGCAGAAGTTTGCTTCACGCAGGACGGCCCACTTTCCAGCTTCTTTCCTAACTCTTGGCCTGCTGAGTTCTTCACACTGCCTGTCCACTGTCCACCAAGGGGCCTGGCCACGGCTCCCTTTTCTCGAGCTATGTACTTTCAACCAGTTTTGAGCAGCCCCATTTCAGATTGGCCTTTTTATGTTTGATATAAAGAATAGTTGTTGGCCAATTTCATCTTTTCATCGCTGTTCTCTAGGCCTGAATCCAAGCAGTTTGTCAGATGCTCATTAACTCCCCCTTTGGCTCTTTCTAGTGTGTCTCCTAAGCTCATTGTGCCAAGAACTAACGCTTTCTTTTACACGATTCTCTTTCTCTGCTCCATCAGGGAGACAAATTACTTTCCAAAAGGGATCGCCAGGGATGGTTTAATGAGAATTTCTTTGGGGCTAGGCATGGAACGCAATGTAGTTAACATTCGGTGGACTTAATTGGACTTTTCTTTTCTGCCTCTTTTAAAAAAAACCTGAAGCTATCCTGTTAATCTCTCATTTGTAATCAATTGTGTTGACTAAACAAAAGTCTAGGTCGTCTTTTCTTCCTGTCCCAGACAATCCTTTGTTGCCTCTAAATGCCTCATTCTTGAGTGATCCTGGTCGTGTAGATGGGCCCCATTGTTGACAGTTCATTATTGCGCTTTTGTCCATTTAATCTTTCTTGCTGTGTTTTGCATGTGCATGCCTTAATGAGCTCCGTTGGCAATTAACATGTTTCTAGGAGCAAACTGGTTGCTCAGACGTTTGAGAGGGAAGTGCAGGGAAAAGGGCAACGCAGCTGCCTTGAGGTTGTTTATTTCCCAGCGTTTTCTCAAGACTCCTGTCCTCTCTTTGGCAGCCCCTCGCCCTCCCGCTTCCCGGCCCTCCCTCTCCCCTCCCTCAGCCCACTTACCACCTGCACACCTAGGCACCTGGCTTCGTCACTCCTGGGCTGGGCTGTGGGAGCCCTCCACCTTCTCTTGGGCCATGCAGTGAAATGGGGCCCTTACAGACCCACTTGTGCAGCCAAGGCAGGGACCAGCACAGTACCCCCCAAAATGTGTCTGGATGCTGGCAACTTCTCTGTGTCACTCTTTACAGAGAGGAACCTCTAACCCGCCTAAGGCAAGAGGACTGTACAATCTGTTATGTACAAGGCTGTGGCTTTGGAAGAAGGCTTTTTTTTTGAGTCTTCCTGGCAAGATTGCTGAAGTGTGAGCAGTCATGGGCAGAACAAACATCTTGTAGGGGAAAAGATAATTGGAGTCTTTTTTTGTGTCTGTGACAGGATTCCCCTCCCCCACAGTTTGATTTAAAAAATCTTTTTCAGGGTGGCCCCTTCGATTTAATCAAGGTTAGAATATTAATATGCAGCTGATGACTACCTTGTTTAAGTCATTTATTAATATTGTAAACCACGAGTCATGCAAACAGTTTAGTATTAAGCAGGAAAAAAAAGTCAGAAAACAGAGCCCTTCACCCATCAATTCCGATGCACGGTGAATAGCTAAGAAGGATTCCACCAAGACGGCTACTGAGAGGGCTTGCGCTGGCTTCAGAGCATGTGCCGGCTGTGCAAGGTGTTCCCTAACTCAGGCCCGGGGTCCTTTTCCTCCTGCCACGACTTTTCAGGTGAAGGAATCCTTTCCTGAATCCGACGCTTGAGAGAAACAGACATCTTAAACCCAGGACTGACTTCCAACCCAAGGAAAGCAGAGCTAACCCTTGTAGATGCAGAACTGTTTACCTACAATTACCGTCGGATGTGAAGTAACACCTTCTCAGGTGAGAGCGATTGACAGAAGCTGGTGTGAAGGTTAAGTAACAATCAGTTATGAGCAAACAACCTCAAGCAGGTTGGAGTGTGCAGGGAGCTGTGCACACCCCTCTTCCTGACGGCAGAGATGAGCAATCCCAGAGGGAAACGCCTCCCACTCCACCTGTGAACTTTATTTTATTTGCTCCCTAGTCTGCAAGGAGACAATTCCCGCCCCTCTTCAGTACTGTCAACCTGGAAACACATTTTCCCACTGAAGGAGATGGATGACCCTTTTAACCTCTGTCCTGTGGTACTTGTTTCAGAACACCGCCTCAAAGAAATTTCTCTCACCTGATGATGGTTGGAAAGGTCTCTTGCTGTATCCTGTGCCCTCTCCTTTCTTTTCTCCTTCTTTTTGTTGTTTTTGGGTTGTTTGGTTTTTTGAGACAGGTTCTAGCTCTGTAGTTCAGGCTCGCCTTGAACTCCCTATGTGGTCCAGGCTGACTTGGAACTCAAGATGACCCTCCTGCTTCAGCCTCTGGGGTGCTAGGATTACAGGCCTGGACCACCACACCCTTTCTTTCTTTCTTTCTTTTTTTTTTTTTTCTTAAGAGAACTTGACCCTGATTTCCACGTGCAGGCCAACTTCCCCTTCCCCACTTCTCTAAGAGGATGCCAGGGCAGGAGGCTTGTGCTGTGTGCCTTGCCTGAAGTCCTGGAGCTACTGCGAAGGTGGGCTAGCGTTCATTCCCTGCTCTCCCAGAAGCACACCTGACAAGGACCCGCCTGGGAAAAAGGAAAAGCTCTAGGTGGAGACGACTTTCACACGCAGTGGTCAAGTGTCCCAGCACCGAAGGGCCGCTGTGAGGGAGCAGGTGCTAACCTCTCATGCCCGAGGCGGCCCCTGGGGGTACAGACGTCTGAGGGCAGCGAGGCATCCACAGGCTCAGCCTCCAGGTCCTTTTCACCCACCCTGGGGTTTCCTGGGCTTTATACTTGCACTGCGATTTTGGAGTTAAATCTGCATATTGCTTTGGGTCCCAGTCTCCCCACAGCAAACTGCAGCCAGGACGAGATAACATTTAAATTCCCCCTCGCTTCCTCGTCCCCCTCCCCTGGCTGCGCCTTCCCAGACTTGGGGGGAGGGAGGGGAGAAATACAAAAAAACGAGGACGCTCTCCTTTCAGGAAATGGAATTCTAATGTACGTGTTCCTATTTCTGAATCGGAGGTACTAAAAATACCCGCGCGGCAGCCTGAGGAAGCTGTCGCGGGCCTCTGTGCAAACAAAATCGACAGTTCTCCTTCCCCGCGCAATGGGTCTGCGAATTGGGCGGGGGCCGGGCGCAGAACCCGGACTGAGATCAGGACAGAGCTCGGGCCCTATCCCAGCCTCTCGCCCGGGGCCCCATTGCGAGACTCCGCTTCCACCGATTAGAACCGTAGGCGCCGTTGGCTTCCTGGGTAATCCCGGAGTTGGAACGCCTGCTCTGCGCAGCCCGCCCGCCGACCCGGGTGTGCCTGGTAGACGGTCTCGGCCTCTATTTCTTCGTGCGGAGAGTGGGTACACTCACCGCCAGCCGCAGGTTGCGGTCCACAGCCCGGCAACGTGTTCAGGGCCTGGCTGGACCCGAGAGCTCAGGAAGTGAGAGCCTCTCCCCTGCGGGAGCCCGTGTCTCGGGCCGAGCGCCTGCCGTCTACCGCGCCGGGGAGCCCGCTTTCAGGTCCCTTTCAGAGCCGCTGGGGCGGCTCCCCTCGCTTTAACCGCCCTCTGTCCCTGCAGCCCCGCCCGTGGAAGCCCGCTCGGGGTCAGTGCCCGGCGATCCCGGCCGCGTGGGCGCGGACGCCTGGCCCCGCGCCGCAGTTCCTCCCGGCGCTGCGGAACATTGTTCCGGGCGACGTGGGGTGAATCGCGGCGCGGATATTAGAAGTGTGCTGGGGGGGCGACGCCCGGCACGACGCGCCAGTAATCCGAGCTCTTGATTATCCCGATTCGGATCAAACGGGGCGGTGGCGGCCGGCCCCCTCCTGGGAATGATTAGATGATTAATGTAATGCTGTTTGAAGGGTCTCTGTTTTCTCTTAATTTGGGTCATTACTTAGAAAGCAAGCGTGAGATCATTTCATCAGCGTGCTCGGCGGCGGAGATAGCTATTCAGGAAATGGGCTGACTGCGCGGTAATCAGAACCCGGAGGCGGCCGCGGAGACTCGGGGAGCCCGGCGCGCCCTCCCGCGGCAGGGCGCAGGGCGCAGGGCGCCGGGGAGCGGGTCCCGGACCGGGCGCGAAGGCCGGGGAGCCCAGGAGCTCCGGCTGGGCTGGGGGCCGTCATCCCCCAGCCCTCGCTCCCAGGGGCGATGGGGAACGTGGTTGCTCTCTCTAGTAAGTCGCCCAGAGAAGGGACGTGCCCAGGAGCGAGCGCCCTGGGGAGACACTGCCCGGCCTTTCCCCTTGCGCCATTGCCTCTCTGCTCCAGGACGCACCCCAAAGCGGCACCCCAACCAACATACAGCTGCTATTAACCCTTAAGAATATTTTCTTACTCCAATAAGAATCCCAAGCGTCTGAACCACCACCAAATAAAAACGTGGCACCCCGCGGAGGACGAGGTAGGCCTTTTTGCTCTCGCTCCTGGGTCCCTGAACACAAGCACTGCAGAAACACCGGTTGGGCCTCACCCTAGCTGCACTGCTCCAAAAGAAGCCTCTCTCGCGAGGGGAAACGCTACGACTATCTGTCTGTAGTGGCTGAACTGACCTGGCTGCGAGGGGGAGGGGAGGGGAAGAAGACGCGCACTAACGCTGTGTTTATTGAGTCACATGTGTGTATATATTCCGTGTGCGCTCGTACAGGAGGAATTACATGGCCGTACAAACATGGCTGGGGGCTCCGTGCTCCTCTGGGGCGCTCACGGTGCAGGCTGGGGTTAAAACTCAGCCGCTCGAGAAGCCGAGGCCTGGGGTTAAATACGATTCCACGCACTGAATTTAAATAAATTTCCTGAATATACAAAGGTGGGAACCGCGCATTTGTTGCCAGTCATCGAGGAAACGTTTAACTTTCCAAAAATATGCTGGTTTCGATAAATAGATTTTAGCCTCTCTGCTATAGTTTTTTTTTTTTTTCCCTTTTAATTTTAGAAATAAGTTTATACGTGTGATCTGTTTGGGGGCGGCGAAGGGTAGGAAGAGGGCAAGGCAGCAGCTCTCAGCTCTGCACTGTCCTGGTCAGGTCCTTTGCGGAGGGAGCGGCGGGGCCCACGCTGTCGTGGAGCTTGCGCACATGTTTCTTTAAGTCAAAGTTTCTGCAAAAACCTTTGCCGCAAGTGGCACACGTGAAAGGCTTCTTGTCGTTGTGGGTGTGCATGTGGAAGGTCAGATTGTAGACCTGGTGGAAGGCCTTGTTGCAGATGGTGCATTTGTACTGCTTCTCGCCGCTGTGGGTCAGTTTGTGGTTCTTGTAGTTCCCTACAGGAGACCAAAAACAAAATAAAAAAAGTAGGGGTATGGAGTGGCACGAAGGGGCCGGGGCGTCCCGGGGGCGGCTCAGGTGCCTGAGCAAAGAAGGCGACGCTTGGCTAGGCGGGCGCGACCTCTTCGAGCAAAGAAGTTGTCAAACTTCGTTTGCGTCAAGTCCAGGGCTCTCCCGAGAGGACCGGGGCGGTCCTGCGGAGCCTGCCCGAGCCCTGCCCCACGGGTCCCAAGGCCGGCGAAGCGTCCCTCCCGCGGCGCTCCAGAGACGCCGCGGGCCTTCCCCTAGCTACTGCCTCGCTCGAAGAAATTCGCACGAACCCGAGCTCTATGCCTTTCCCCTCCCTTCTCGTTTTTTAATGTCACTCTAGTCCCCCACTGACCACCTGGAGATCCAAAGTGCTCTGGAGAGCCCTAGCCAGGGATAGGGTCGGGGACGCTGAGGGCTGAGTCGTGTTCCCGGAATCTTAAGTTATTCCCAGGAGAATAACGTTTTGACTAGGCTGTTTTTCTTTTTCATTTTAAAGAGGCAGTACCATACACACAGAACCTGTCTCCCTCTTCTAGCTCCTTTCCTTCTGCCCACTGCCTTTCACCACCCTCCCAGATTTGCTCTCCCTGCGCCCGCTTGAGTCCAGCGAGCTCTACTTTACCCAGGGCGGAGAGCTTCCCTCTGTTCCCAGCGCAGAACCCGATTCCGAAGAACTGCAGCGCCCTAGCCTGCGGGCTTTTGTGCTGCGCCTCTAGACCCCTTTCTTCCTGTCCCCAGCCAAGACCCGCTGAGTGCCGAGACGAGGTGAGCAGAAGGCCGCCTGGGCGCGTTACCTTTTTGGTGAAAGCCTTTGCCGCAAAATTCGCAGACGAAGGGCTTGTAGCCCGCGTGGATGCGGATGTGCGTGTTGAGCGTGGAGCTGCGATTGAAGGCTTTGCCGCACTGGTTGCATTTGTGCGGCTTTTCCTGCGGAGAGGGGTGCGCACACAGTAAGGCTGAGACCTTGGCCCGGAGAGGCCACCTCGGGGACACCTCCAAGAGTCACGTCATCCCCAAGAAGGGTAAGGGAGGTCCTTGGGCGTCCTGTCCCCCGGAGCTGTTGCTCAGACTGGGAGGGGCGGGTTACGCGCGGGCCGGGCCTTACCCCGGGGCCACGTACCTGGGTGTGGATAATTTTGTGTCTGCAGAGCGTGCTGGCTTGGCGAAAGCCTTTGCCGCAGACTTTGCACACGAAGGGTCTGGCTCCGGTGTGGACTGGCATGTGGCGGGTGAGGTTATAGTGGGCGTTAAACACCTATGGAAAGACAAGAGGAGCCTTGGTCCACGTCCCACCGAAACCCCAAAACCCCCCGGGGAAGGCCACCTTGCCCACCGCCCCACTAGAAGAACCCCCTTCAGAAGCTAGAGTTCTGCTTCAAAGTGAGCGGCTCAACTGCTTCTGACCCCAAAAGGCGTGGCAGCTGTCAGCGGCACCCCCATTTCACAGAACAGGAAACTGAGGCCCACCTAGGTACTCAATTTCCGGACGCAGCTACTGGAGAGCTCCTCGGCTTGGGAATGTATGGTTCAAGGCTGCCGGGGGAAGCAGCCTTGACTGGTCGCCCCTCCCGACCCGACGGCCCTGGGCCTCACCTTGCCGCACACCTCGCAGGTGAAGTTTTTGGGTTTGCCGTCCGCAGAGCCCCCGGGCAGCTTGCTGTGGCCCTTGACGCCCCCGCGCTCGGCGGTCAGGCCCGAGTTCTCCTTCAGCACCTGCTCCAGCGGCGCGGCCAACCGCTCCTTGTGCGGATAGGGAGCCGGATGCGGGAACTTGTCCGCCGCCAGGCCGGCCAGCTTGGCGTTCTCCAGCAGGAAGAGCTTGGGGTGCGCAGCCAGGGCTGCGGGGGCCTGCGCGTTGAGGAGGCCGGACGGGAAGAGGTGGCCTCCGAGGAGCTCGGAAGGCGGGTAGGCTGTCGAGTCCAGGTAGTTGAAGTAGTAGAGCGAGCCGCTGGCCGGCAGCCCCACCGCCTGGTTGATGACCTGCGGCTTGATGACCCTGCCCGCGGGCAGCGCAGACGGCGCGAGGCCCAGCTCGGCCTTGCAGCACAAGCCACAGTTGGTTTTGCACAAGCCGCTGGCGCCGCACACTGGGCCCCCCCCGCCGCCGCCGCCTCCTCCGCCGCCGCCGCCGCCGCCGCCCGCCCGGAGACTGCTTTTCCAGAGCTCCGAGTAACTGAGTAGAGTCTTGGACGGCACCTCGTAGCCTAGGGGCTGCAGCGGGATCATGCAGGGCAGCGGCGAGCAGAGGTTCAGCAGTTTCTTGCTGTGGCCGCTGTCCGCCTCGAGCGCGCCGGGCCGGGGCTCGAAGGGCACGCGGGGCTCCGACGTCTTGGCCATGATGCGCTCGATGGAGAAGGCCAGCGTCTTGGAGGTGGCCGGCGACGCTCCGGCGCGCGGGCAGGCCGGGGGCACCATGGTCTCCAGGGAAGCCGAGCTGGCCATGGCGCGCGGGGCCGAGCCGAGCCGGGCTGGGCCGGGGCACAGCCGCTGTCCTCTAGGTCTGCATTCCGGAAAAGGCAGGGGGGAAAACCGCAATTTAATAAGCACCTAGTCGGGCCCGGGTCACCCATTTGCATTCAAATGAACACGGGCAGGACAAAGTGCACCCAAGGGTACCACCTTACCGCCCATTAGCCCGCGCGGGAAGGAGCCCACCAGCCCTGCCCTGGGACGCGGAAAGCGGGAAGAGAGGGAGGGCTCGCAGAGGCGGGGGAAGGAGTCTCCAGGGAAGCCCCTGCGCCCTTCCCTGGACCCAGGCCTCCGCCGCGCCGAGCGCCGGACGCTGCAGGGGCGAAGTTAGGGACCCGGAGAGCCACCTCGCGCTTACCTCTTTCCGCCAGCGCCAAGGAGACGCGTTCCGAGCCATGCAGCGTCTCGCTGTCACATTTTGATGGCAAACATCTTCCCCTCCGCGTGAGATCACTGTCTTTTACACTCAGCTGACATCACATGAAGTCACTTGAAGTGGAGTGACACGGGCGGCGGCGGCTCCCAGCGGACCCCGTGCTCCCCCGCGCCTGCGGCCGCGCCGCCACCGCCCCTCAAACTTTAAAAGGAGGCAACTGGCTCCCGCGCTCCCTGCTCGGGAAAGTGCGAGCGGCTTGCGAATCGGGAAGGAGGGAAGAGACGGCGGGGGGAGGGGAGAATCGTGATGGTTTTGCCGGTGGAAGGAAGGGGGGGCACCCAAACTTAAACCTAGGCAGAGTTCCGTGCGTGATTCACAACTTTGGGGGCCTACAGGTTTGGGGGACGCGGGGCGGGGGGCCCAGTCACGCTGCCCCAAAGGGCCCCTGGGTGTCCGTCTGGTACGCGAAGTCCCTCAGCCTTCTGCAGCCGCGCTGGGCATCTTGCTAATAAACTGCCATTTACCCACGGAGCCGGCGCCAGCCCCGAACACGCGCAAATGATAATTACCTCATTAGGATGTGGCGCATGGACGCGAGCACAGCGTTCGGGGGGGGGTGTGCTTGTTAATGGGGAAATATTAATTTATGCAAAAGCAACGAGCTCGCCTTGGCTGGCGTCGGAGGTCGGGACAGAGCTCCCGCCGCCCAAGGACGACCTCGCGGCGTCCGGAAGAGCAAGGCCGCGCGCCGGCATCCGTGCGCTCCCAGTTTTCTGGCGGGCTCCCTGCCCGAGGCTGGGGAAGTCTGTGCCGAGAGCCGGAGGACTATTTGAGACCCTAATCGATCAGAACTGCTGAACTGTGATCAGGTTTCCGAGGCCAAGGAGGGCTCTGCGGCTGGTTTAGGGCTGCGTGCGGGGAGGACTCGGAGGGCAGTTCTCCCGCTGACGGGTACTTACTGTTTGTATAATTGAGACGGTCCAATCTCCACCTGTTTAAGGAGCAGATTGAAACAGCAGAACCTCCCCTGGATCCTATTAAAACGTTTTTCCTCCTAAGGCCATTCAGTCGAACCAATTTTCCGAAGTGATTCATAGAGCTGAATTCTGCCAAGGCAGCTCTTTCACTTTTAGCCACTAAAGCACCGCGTGGAACCGGGTTTTGTGTTTTTCTAAAATAAAGAGAAGGATTATCAGAGGGGAGAGGGAGGGGGCCTGAAGGGGGGCGGGCAGAGACTTAGTATGGCCAGAGGTACAAGCAGAGGGAAGAAAAGACCCTTTTCTAGACAGGCCCCAAGTAAGTTCGGAGGAATTCAGCGTTTTGTGCCTGGCGCACAAAAGCAGCGCGCTCCGAGCTTGGTTTGGAGGGGCTGAATTCATCTGTTTGCAGACCGGTCCACCTCGTATCACAACAAACTGCTCAAAGACGCTCCCTCACTCTCAACAGGCCGGGCGCTCTTGGCGACAACAAAAGTGGTCGGTGGAGACTGAGGGTTGGGGGTGGCAGCTAGCAAGAGAGGGAGCGAGAGAATTAGGTTTAGGCAAGGAAGGGGGGTGCAGGGATTTTTGAAAACTTTTGGCCGGTTTTGTTCGCCGGACAATTATATCTTGCCAGCCGGCTTTTGCAAGACCACGAGCTTTGTAGCCGCAACCACAGTTTAAGAGGATTATGGTGGGTATAATATGAGCAAACAGGGTTGAGGGTTTGATAAGTGAATTCCAGAGATAGTGTGGGTGGAGGTAAACCCTCTTCCTTGCTAGGAACAGGTCTTGAAGGACTGAGTATCTGTCCCTACCCCAGACCCCTTCCAGCGACAAGACCTCTCCGGAAAACCATCAAAGGACAGGGCAAGGAAACTCTGCTTTAACACAGGCTTAACTCCCTTCTCTTTGTAGAATTTCTCTTTCCTAGCCACCCATCCAGTGGTGGCTCCTGTGACATGCCATTTCAGACCGGATGTGGATATGATAGGTACAGGACAAGTATATTTGAAAAGCAAAGAGAGCAGAAGAAAGACAGGTCTCTGAGGAAAAATGGCTTGAAGGGGGCTCCCACGTAGGTTAATGTTCTCATTTTGCCAAGCGCTGGAACTGCCCCCCCCCACCAATTCAGCAGCCCCAAACCTGCTTCCTCAAGGTCCTGCCCCGCTTCTAGATCTCTAAACTAGAGAGAGGCTTGCCACTCGGAGGAGAACAATTTCACCCAGCCCATTTCATTTAGGACAGGTTAGAGAGACTGAATTCCGGAGCCAGCGTGCCCCATCGTTCGGTTAGTGGGAACACAAGTGCTCTGACGACTCCCCTTCCCACCAACAGGAAACAAGCCACTCACCCCAACATTGAAACCATATCAAAACATCGCAGCCTCCCAAAGCCTGAATTTCTATCCCGTTCGCCACCAGCCACCAGCATTGCACCCCAACCCGTGTTCCAAATTGGGTAGTTGTTGATCTCCGCAGCAGCTGAGAGATGGGCTGGTTTGAAAGCTGCATCGGCTGAAAGGCTTCCAAGGGCTTCCTGAGAACCTGCCTTGCCTTTCCTAGTGCCTTCCGAGCCTGCATAAGCCATCTCTCTCTCCCCAGCATCACAAAGGAGTGCTACCTCCACAGAAAGCAAACATTTGGGTAAAAACAAGTTGCCCCTAATGTGTCTCTCCTTCCAAATGTTGGGTGAATACACTGGCTTTTATGAAAGTATTTAATTAGCTTCCACAAACTTCTTCCCTCGCCTGCAGATTATATTGAAGTGGAGGGTTGGAAACTATTTTACACCTTGCCACTCACATGTTAATTAATCTCTATCTAACCCTAATTGCAGTTTATTCAAGCACCGCTCAACAGCTCACCCACACAATAAACACTGATCCTACTTTTATACATATTACTTCACGTTAACACATTGAGTAATTAACTCCAGTACCAACTAATAGTGCAAACAAATATTTTCTGTAAACGAGATGATTTCAGGCAGAATAATAGAAGACTTGGGAGCTGTGGGACGCAGTGCTGAGGTTTCCATTCGCTGCCCCCAACCCTCCAAACTCACTCTCCTAGGAAGCGGTTTTTCTGAAGGCTGAAATGCCTTTTTTTATATTTTAAAAGAAGGACTGTAGAAATTAAAGCCGCCGGATTTTAGGAAGTTGGTGGAAGGCTTCTGTGGGATCAGGGATGACTTTCTCTACCCGCACATTTTCACTGGAGGGAACGTGCCAAATAACTTGACATTCAGGGCAACAGGAGGCTCCAAGGTGAAGCAGATATTTCAGGGTTGTGTGCCGTTGGCGGCACATAAAGTCCCCTGAAACCTCCTGCTCTAAGGAAGCCCTGTGGTTCAAAGCCATGATTTTCCAGCAGGCTGGGCAGAGGTCGCGGTGGCCTTCTGGAACTCCACCTTGTCTCCCGAGGCAGGCAGGTGTGCAAGCCGACCATGAGGCCGGCGGTCACAGCCCGCGACAGACCTCCTAGGCCGCAGTCAGCGCTCAGCCTCCGGGGCTGGATTCCTAGAGGCGCGGAGACCCCCGGGAGCCCCGGGCCCAGCTCTAGGGCGGGTTCGGCCGCCCTCGGCTCTCGCCGCGGGCCCTAGACCCGACCCGGAAGCGGCAGTCCGCAGCCCTAGGCCTCAGCTCCAGGCCTCCCGCTCGAAGGCCCTAGCCAAAGGCCAGACGCTTCTGCGTCGTTGCCATCTGGCTTTCGCTGGGGCCTGAACCCCGCCGAAAGCCCCTTCCCACCCTGCAGAGCGGGTGCCGAGGCCAGTCCGCCTGCGGCTCTTGGGGCCTGGCTTGGGCGCCACCTCTGCGACCCGCGGCCCTGCGAAGCCACACCCGCCGGGCGCCTAGCACACCACAGATCTGGGATCCGGGCACCACCCCAAGGAGCGCAGGGTTTTAATTGAAAGCGCAGTTTTAAGCACAGCTGGCGGCTGTCTATTGATTTCATAGGAGCCTGTCTTGTAGGAAGCATATTAAATATGACTGACCGGGCTGGAGCAGACCCCTCCTCCCGCCCCTTCCTTTGGCCATTTCAGGGTCACTAACCCGAACCACTGTAATGATGACTTCTGTTTTAAAAACACTTTTTTTAAATGCCAGAAATCGCCCACACTTTAGGGCAAATTATTTAGCTGAGGCTTTCCTGCAGTGCAGGCGGTCTCACAGGAAATCCCTTTCTTGTGCAAAAACTGACACGTTTGCCCTACTCCTTACACCTAGGAAGGCAAGGCGAGCATTTCCTCCAAAAAGGCGCCGCGGCTCAGCCCTGATCATTTGTACCTCATAGTTCTGAGTGACAAGGGGCACTTGTAAGTAAGTTTTCAAACATCATTATTTTAAAGATCTTATTTAAATACGTAATATATCGCCTTCTGCCACCTCCCCAGGGAGTGGATCTGCGTAGGGGAAGACCGCAGGCTCAGGGTTGCCAAGTTTGGGGACTGTCGCCAAGGGCGGATTTGACGTCCTTCACCCCGCCCTGCTGTGGCTTGTTAGGGGTGGTGGTGGGGAGTTAACCCCAAACCAAACCTACTTTATGGGTTTAAGGAGTGTGCTTCCCACTCCAGCCCCTCCATTCCCTTCCTCCCCCTCTCTCTGTCTCCTCTATCTCTTCCTCCCTCCTTCCTTCCCTCCTTCCTTCCTTCCTTCCTTCCTTCCTTCCTTCCTTCCTTCCTTCCTTCCTTCCTTCCTTCCTTCTCCCCTCCTTTAAAAGGAACATTTAAAATCTGATTTACAGTACTTAGTGTCGGCTTAACCGCTGCTGAAAATAGATTGACTTCTAAAGAGAAATTCTCCTGCGATCCTCTTTAGCACCCCAGGAAGCAGTTTCTTGAAAACACTCGAGCAGCCTTGCCTGTGGCGGGCTGGTCCCGGGCGCAGGGGCCTCGGCCTTCCCTCAGCGTCGTTCTCGGGATTAGTGCCGTGGAGAGACAAAGAGCCCCAGACACCCTTGGCCCAGAGAAGCCGGGAGCGCCCGGAGAGATCCCGCGTTCCGGGTATCACACGGCCGAAGGCCTGGCCCACGACGGATGGAGGGGCCCAACCCGCTGCTTCTGCCCTCAACCTGGTGGAGGCCGCGGCGCGCACAGCTAGGACGGTCGTGCGCCGACCCATTGCACCCGAGCCTCCCTTCGCATCGCTCCTGGCGTTCAGGGACAGGTCTGCAAATCTCGTGGCACCCACAGCCTGGGTTTCGCCCTGGGCAGAAGAGGCGCCAATAGTCAAAGGCCGACGGCTTTGCAGCCCGCGGCGGAGGCGGGGGCAGTGATACAAACCTATCATGATTTCCGGGATCCTCCCCACACCCTCCGCGATCACGTCCGAGGACAGTCGCTGTGTCGGAAATTTAGGCAGTACCCAGGATCCTAGGCCAAAGGGAGTCTCCCAAAAGAGCAGATCAGCAGTCTCTACCGGTGCAAGTTTGGAGCACTCCCCTCTGTGCCCTGGATGCATATATAATCACAAACATATATATGCATATCGTATATATGCATATGTATGCACATCGTGTATATGCAGGCTTGTGTGTATAAATACTATCGACAATCCTAGAAATGTCATTTAATTAGGAATCTGATCCAATACTGGTGCGCAGCAATTTGCACGCGGACGTGTCATCCTTCCAGGTGCAACGTGGGAAGGAAGTGCACCTGGGTTTTCCTCTTGCCACCTGATTTTGGTGTGCAACCCGAAGGAAATAATTACTAATAAAATTAATATATATATATTATAGACACAAATATAGATGCACATATATGGCTTTATGTAGACACATATATTTGAAGTAAAAAGGCATTTTATGATTGGTTAACTCTACGTAGTAGGGAGATGTTGATTTCTGATTTGCTGGGAAGGCGGCTTAGGATCTTGGGCATTATTTAACTTGGCAGCTGGTTAAGCTCTGTGGTGGAGCCTGCCCAAAGGTATTAGCGTTAAGTGCTGAGAGCAGGAGTTAAGCCGGCATGGAAAAGGAGGACCCAGAGGGAGCAAAGGGTGAGACAAACTGATTTGAGATTCCCTAAACTTCTGCAAGTTTGCTGAGGGCATAGGTCAGAGCTGGATGGTGCTCTGCATAAGAGCTCCGAACCTGGCAAACCGCAGCTCTGCTGTGCTTGTGTTTTGTTTAGTTTTGATAAGAACTTCCTCTGCGTGCTACACACGGAAAAGTTCTTCTCTGCCCTTGTCTCCGCAGCTCTCCTGCGCTCAACTGAATCCCATTCCATTTTTTCTTTCACAATTGCTCAGCACTGCTGCTCGAATGGATCAGTCTGTTTCTTCTTTCATCCTTGTCTTCCTGGCACACACAGACTCTCTCCTCTGGAGATGAAGCCCAGGTTGCAGTTGATAACTTATGGCTATTATACCTAAGGCCTATCAGATGCCAGACTCAATGCTAAATTAAACATGTACCCCAGTCTTCATATCATCCTGTGAAGTCAGTGTGTTTAATCAACATGCTTATCATACAGAGGCAAAAATTGAGGTTCTTGGAGGCTAGGTAGCTCATCCAAGTTCACATAACTGCAAAGAGGTGTTTTCAGAACCCGACTCTGATACGGTACAATTAGCCTGTACTGTTGCTGGAGAGTAAGTTGGGGTGAACTCTTCAGAAAATCGGTTGGCAGTATCTACGAAGGTTAAGTATTTGCATTACTTACAACCTGGCCATTTCCCTCTTAAGTGTATCTCTAGGAGAAATGTGTATCTATGTTCATCAAAAGACACGCACTGGAATGCTCATAACAGCTCTATGTGAAATATCCCGAAGTTGGAAATTTTCTGAATAATCATCAGAAGTGGAATCCACAAATAAACACTAGCATGTTCACAAAGTGAAATACCAGGCATCAATAAGACTCCATAACTACTGCTGTGCTCAAGAGTGTGAAGAAGTCTCACAAACATGATGCTGAGCAAAAGCAGCCAGACCCAAATACTTGATACTGCACGATTCCATTTTTAAAGAGTTCCAAAACAGGCGAAATGCGGCGGTGTGGGGGCTTTGAAGGTGCTGATACAGGTCTGTTTCCTGACCTGGGTTCTAGTGTGTGAACGTGCACTGAGCTGTGAACACTTATTTGTGTACTTCTCTATGTATGTTCTACTTCTGTACATCTGTTAAGCGCACTTACTTGCTTACATTTCTATAGATGCACTATAATAGCGATGTATCTGTTACATGAATGGATAATCAGCACAGTCTTGCCTGACTCCTTGCTGGCCTCCGTTTCCCAAATAGACACCACTCTCCTCCTGCCTCTTGAGCAATTCTCCTCTCATTTCTTCCTTTGGACCAGTCACATCAATTAACTGGTTACTCATATAGACGTTTAAAAACAAGCAGCATCTACACTTCTAACACAGTTGTTTTTGGAGTTGGGCCGTTGATCCAGCTTCCCAGGGGACCCGCAAGGGGCTCAAGCACGTTTAATCAGGAGAGCTCATCTGAAGGGGTCTTCTCAGTACAGCCTCGGCAGAGGAGTGGCAGATGTG
Organism: Chinchilla lanigera; assembly: GCF_000276665.1. Taxonomy (NCBI): domain Eukaryota; kingdom Metazoa; phylum Chordata; class Mammalia; order Rodentia; family Chinchillidae; genus Chinchilla; species Chinchilla lanigera. The sequence continues at coordinate 3,432,768 of NW_004955517.1, read as the reverse complement.
AACTTGGACCTGGCCCTTGGTCCAGGGCTCAGGTTAGGGATGGCCTCCAACTTTCCAGAGATACTCTGTAGGTGCCTTTGGAAGGTGGAGGAGCTGGCTGATGGCAAAAGGACAGGGCATGGGATGTTTGTAGGAACTGGCATTAATAGAAAGCCTTGGCAAGTCTTTAGAGCGCAGCTCACTGGGGCTTGGCCCTAGACAGACCAGCAGAAAAAAGACAGACTCTTGGCTCTCTGGCAAGTGACCCAGTTAGCAGAACTAGCAGTTTTACTCTGGGAGAGGATGGGGAAGTTTATTTTAGCGGGGAGAAAAGCCTTGGAACACAGAAACCAAAGCAGATCCTTGATAATCCCTTGTGCAAATTCCTGGTGAATTCTACCAGGGGCACAAATTGCAAATCTGACCTCAGCCTTTTAAGACAGACACCAAAACCTACAACTAAAGCATTTGGGCAGGTGTAAGGGGGAGGTAAGTGCTGGTGTTCTAACTCAGGCTAAAAAGAGAACTGTTTTGTTCTGAAAAACTGAGAAAAGATAGGACTCACAGCAGTAGCAATTTTTAGCTGTTTTCACTAGGTACAATCTAGATGCCATGGGTATGGTGCTTACTAAGGTACATACAACGCCTGTCCTCCGGGAATGTGCATTCTGCCATTCAACCAGGAGGCTGCACAGACTGCCTTCTGAATAAGTGCCAGATATTGGAAGATTTTTATTTTTTATTTTTTTGTGGTACAAGGGCTTGAAACCAGAGGCATTGGAAGATTTATAACGGCCATGGCTAAAGTAACATAAGACCCTCAAGGGATGGAATGGAGGGAAAAAATTAATACAAAACAAAAAGTCCAATGGACAAAACAAACAAGACAAAACAAAACCAAAATAAAACATTAACAACAACAACAAAAACCTAAAGAATTCCTGGCAGTGAGGTTTAAATATTTAAGAAACTTTTCACTCCAGTAGAAGTTACAGTCAGAAATAATGAGTAACAAACATTCTCATGCTAGGTAGGTCAACTAACCATTCGGCAACTCATTGCCTGGTGCCTTTTGTAGACTGATTTCTGGTCCAGGTGGACCTGGGTCTCCTTGGAGAGTGGCGTTTCTCAGAATGTGATGACTCAGCCTGCAATTCCTTTCTGGGGTTTGTAGTGCTGTTTGTTCTCTTCTGGTCTCCTGGTCTTTGAGGCATGTGGGTTCTGGAATCAGATCAAGTCAGAAGTCCAGCTCATCAGCTTGTTGAGCCTTGTAAGCAGGTCACTGAGCTTCCCTACAATGAGAAAATGCACAGCAATCGCTCAGTACTGGTGACTGGCCAGCGGAGAGCCCTCAGTGAGCATTTGCTATTGTTGAGATAACTACTATTATTGAGAACAGCAGTCCTCCAGATAGACAAGACAAGGAGAGGGAGGAAGAGGGAAAAAAATAAAGAAACATTCTTATTCCACTCTTTGTTTTACTTGTTTTTGTATATAAGGTCAATTTTTTTTCTGATTTAAAAAATAATCAATGGAGAACTTTTGGGAAATGTGTAGGAATTCAAAAAAAAAAAAAAAAAAAAAAGAAAATGAAAATTATGCATGCACTTACCACCCAAAAATCAGACAATTCTTTGGTGTATATTCTTTCTATGCATTCACAAGACTGATACCATACGATATATACAGCTTTATAATCTGCTTTTCCATTTGATATAGCATGAATATTTTCCTGTGTTTTAAATATGCTAATACGACACAATTTTAATGTCTCTGTAGTATTTCACTATATATCTTTAGCATGAGTTAAATAGTCCTTTGCTGTTGGATATTTAGGTTGTTTATACTTTTTTTGCAATAGCTCCATCAGGAACATTCTCACATATGAATTCTGTGCATAGCTAATTCCCGTAGGACAAATTCCCAGAAGTAGCATTACTATAGCAAGAGATATGCACATTTTTAAAGCTTTAGATACCAACTGACGAATTGCCCTTCAGAAATGGGGGTACATGTTTATCCCCACTCCAACCAGCAGGACGTGACAATTCCTCTTTCCCAGAACCTTTACTAACACTAGGCATAATCACTTTAAAAATCTAACCAATTTGATAGGTCCCAAATGGTATCTTATTGCTATTTCTGCCCATGTGTTCTTGCCCAGGGCAGACTCAGTTGCCAAATTGTGGAGAACTTGGAATGTACAAATCATGGTGCAGACCTGGGTGACAGAAGAGAGGAAGACATATGGAAAAGAGAGAGAGAGAGAGACAGAGACAGAGACAGAGAGAACACACCATCCAGTGAAAGAGACCAGTGTCACATCTCTTTTGATATTAAAATGTTTCCAGACTGATATAGGCTTTGAGTAGTCTCTTGAGAAGCACTCTTCTTCTGTTGTAGGTCAGAACTCCTTGTCAGAATGGGCTGCTGATCTCTTTGAAAGCTTTTGTCCTGTGTCCTGAACATGGGTGTTGACCTGCAGCCAAAGTCCTAGCCCAGGGAGTGGGAGCCTCAGGCTGATGAGGCCAAGGTGGTCTGCTCCTCTCCAAAGCGCCCTGAACAACTGTGCTCTGGCGCGGCTAGATGTTTTGCAAATTCAAGCTCACTGGCCAGGGTGAGGGTCACTCCTGCGAACAGCTGGCCAGTTCAAACTTCTCTCCACATCTAGGAAAAATATCAGAACTACTAGAAATGAGAACAGAGTCCTGGTCATACTGTACACATGGGGAAAAAGGCACAAAGAGGAAGATTATTTCCCCTGTAAATGCTAGATTTTCCTCCTGAGTTTGAGCTTCCTTCCGCAAGAGAATGGCATGAGTTAGTAACCATTCTGATTCTTGCTGAATTTCTCCCATAATTAAAAAAACAACTAGTCGTGCATGGGGGCACATGACTGTAATCCTGCACTTGGGAGGCTGAGGCAGGAGGATCATTGGGTATTCAAGGCCAGTCTGGGCTACAGAGTGAGTTCAAAGCCAGCCTGAACTGCATAGCAAAATCCTGTCTCAACAAAACAAAACAAAACACTAAATCTTATTATAAGGCATTTTCAACATATGTAAAAGTACAGAATAATAGTCCATCTCCTGGCCCTGAAAGATCCATCCATGTATGTTCTCATGTTGCTCCCTCATATTATTCTAATGCAAGTCCCAGACATAATCTTTTTATCGTCCATACATACTTTCAGGTTCATCACCTAAAACACTAACAGTAATACCTTGACATCGTCAGACAACCACATTTATAATTTCTTATAATTTTAAAAAACTTACTTAAGCAAAAAAATTGTTCAAATCATGATCAGTGAAGGTGATAAGTACATTACCATACACTGTAATGGATGGTTCTAGCTTTTAAATCTTTGTTTCCTTGCTGTTTACATCTTGAAAAGAAATCCAATTTTTTTTTTTTTTTTTTTTTTTTTTTTTTCCTGTAGTTTCCTACAGCCTGGGTTTTGCTGACAGCATTCCCCGAGGTGGCAGCAATTTAAAGCCGTGCTTGCTAAGATGCTACCGTCTTCCTTGGACATTTGAGAGTTGATCTTGATTTTTAAGCCCTCTGGCTTGTGAACCCCAGAAGTGCAGAGATTTGTTGCAGAATCAAATAATGGAAAGAATTATGCCCCCGCTTCTCTATATTTTTGGCACGCACCCCTTGAAACTCAGTTTGGAGCACTGGGTTTTGTCATACTTTTTTTTGCCCCGTTCCCTGCCTGTGTTTAGTGTCCAAGGACAGGGCAGGCCTCCCATTGGCTTAAAATATGGACCTTTCCCCAGGGTCCTGTGGACATCCTTGGTACAAATGGGGCTTTTAGTACTGACTGTAGTTAACAAGCAGACTGACTATCTCTACCCTACAGTTCCCAAATACATGCTGACGCTTTCTCTCTCTTTACTGTTTGTCAGCGGAAGAGAAGAAAGCCTTTTCAGATTTTCCCCTGGACACTGAGAAAATACTTATTTCATTTCCAGAACAAAAACTTCCCGTGGACCCCCACCCTGCCACAGGTCCCTCATGGGTGGCAGTGGAGGTGTACAAAGCAATGTACAGGAGAAGCTTGACATTCTACAAATAAGAGCTGGCTTGGGGAATGAGAGAGGAACTCCAGCAAGTACTTAACAACTATCCCTGTTGTTAAGTTAGACTTGAGCATCTGCTTATTTTATACACTTTAGAGCGGTATTGTCTTTTGATTTGCATTTGTAGATGAAGCTCTCAATTAGAGAACATAAGAACTAAATTAATATTGGTCATCTATGGGCTTATTAGTAGAACAGAATTTTGTGTTTCCTGAATTTTTGCATGCAATAATCATAATTAGTAACACATATTTCCAGAGTTCAAAATATAATGCAGTATTTGGTGGAAATCAAATTCTTTCCTACTCTAAATTTCTAGTGTCTCTGTTTTTTTGCTTTGTTTATTTGAGACATACAGCCCAGGCTGGCTTCACATTCTCAGTGATCCTTCTACCTCAGCCTCCCTAGTATTGATTTTTTTTTTTCATTTTTCTCCCCTGGTATCGGGAATCGAACTCACAACCTTGCTTTTGCCAGGCAGGCGCTGTGCCACTGAGCTAAATCCCCAGCCCCAGCCTCCTTAGTATTGAGATAACAGGAGTGTGCCAATTTCTAGTTTCTTTCCCCAGAAATGGTTACTAACTTTCTGCTATGCAGTTATTAACTATTATTAGTATTTCAGTAATGTGACTCTATCAGGCGTCTTCATTCTCATCTTCAGATGAAGCAAATGAGGCTTGGTGGGTGTTAGCAATTAGTCCAGGCCAAATGTTTAGTTGAGTGACATGGTGGAAACATATCTGGATAGCTCAGACCCCAGGCTAGTAACTATAGTAGTTACCTAAAAACACAAAAATATGGCATACTATTATATTTTGGAGAATTAGTATTCTCCAAAATGAACTATAAACTATGATTTGTTGAATTGTTTTGGCCAGTTTTATACGTGGATTGTATTTCAAGAAAATAAGTGTATAGCTTATGTGGTTTGTATAAAAAGGGACAGGAAGGGCTAGAGGTATTGTAGTGTGCTTGCTGAGCCTGTGGGATGCCTTGGGTTCAATCCCAGCACCTCAACATACATACATGCATACAGACAGACAGACAGACAGATAAACAAATATGAACAGAAAAGAATACTATTTTCATCTTACCCATAAGGAAATTAGGGTACAAGTCAAAGGTAAAGCAAAGAGTGAGATGGGAAAGAGAAAGATCTGTGGCAGAGCTTTTCAACCGTTGTGTATGTGTGTGTGTGCACATGCACACAGATGTGTGTGTTTGTGTGTGTGTGTGTGGGCATGCATAACATTACTCAGCTTTAAAGAAAAGGAGCTGGGTGTGGTGTTGCACACCTGTAATCCCAGCACTCCAGAGGCTGAGGCAGAAGGATTGCCATGAGTTGGAGGCCAGCCTGGGCTACATAGTGAGTTCAAAACCAGCCTGAACTACATAGCGAGACCCTGTCTCAAAAAATAAAACAAAACAAAAAACCACAAAACCCCAAAAAGAATTTAAAATATAATTATATATTTTTTTGGTTTTTCTGGTTTTTCTCCGGTACTGGGAACCGAACTCACGACCTTGCACTTGCCAGGCAGGTGCTTTGCCGCTGAGCTAAATCCCCAGCCCCCAGAATTTAAAATATTAAAAAAATAAAAGTAAACAAAGAGGAAGGAAATTTGTCATTTACAACAACATGAATGGACCAGGAGGATATTATGCTAAATGAAATAAGCCAGGCACAGACAGACAAATAGTGCATAATCTCACTTACGTGGAACCTAACAATGCCAAATTCATAGGAGTAGAAAGCAGAACAATAGCTATCAGGAGCCAGGAGGCAGGGGAAACAGGGATATTGGTCAAAGTGTACAAAGTTTCAGAAGTAATTCAGGTCCAAATTCAAATTGTAGAGGAGAGAGAGGAGGAGGAACCACATTTGCTTTATCCGTTCGCCCATTGGTGGACATCAGTATCTTGGCTATTGTGAGAAATGCTGCAGTGAACGTGGGAGTGCAGAAATCTCTGGCACGCTTCTTTCCTAAGCATCACACAAGATCTCGGGGCAGCTCTAATAACTAAGGGAATTGAGAAACACTGATGAGTGTTGAGATAGCACCACTGTAGCGTTGCCACTGTAATACGGTAAGGAAATACCTGTGATTAGTACTAGTGATGAAGCTGTACAGACTACAAATACTAGTGTAATTTTCAGCTTCCTTCCGTGGCACCCCCATTCAAATGCACAGACCTCCAGAGTTCTACTGAGCCAGCACTCCGGGGTAAGATGCCTCCCTTATCGCAGGACCCAAGCAAAGGCGGGAGAGTGACTCTGAACATTTATCCTGCACTTGTTACTAGAACTCATAATTTAATGCTACATTTTATCTTTGCAGGTGCTGATTCTATTGGGACAATTGACAAAGCAGATAAACTTTCAACTATAATCTTTAAAGAGCTTTTAATTTGAAAATGTAGTAAATGACCATGATCAAAACAATCAAACAACATAAAATGTTAGGCGCTGAGAAACAAATCTTTCTGCTTTCTTCTCCAGAGCTGACCACTCTTTCCAGTTTCTTCGGAGTCCCTCTGACTCAGTCAGGAGAAACTGACTGCAGGCAGGGACTTGTAGAGGACACAGTTCCCCGGAGGCTGCAACACCTGGGAAGGGAAAATGGAGCGAGCGGCAGCGGAGGCAACCACAGGACAGCGCTGCAGGGGCTGCCGCAGTTGGGCCCGTGACCCATCCCTGGATGCCTCAGCCTGTCCTGAGGCCACAGAGAGAGTCCTCTAATGCTGCTATGCCTCTGGGTCCTGCTCTCAAGAGTTAAAAGTTCCTGTCATCACTACTGCATTCTAGCAGCCAGGAGTGGCTGGATTCCCTTCCCAACCTTCCTTCTCTATTCCTCTGAGAGCGTTTCCTGGCTCACCTCCCAAGTGAACGCCTCCGCTAGAATCCTCCTCTAAGTGTCCATCTCTAGAGACACCCAAATGAAGGCAGTCACGGGGAAGAGGGGAGATATGGAAGAAACAACTTACTGATGAATGCTTTCCTTCAATAAGTGATTACTATCGAGCTTCTCAGTCAAAGGAAAGTACGAGACTATGAACAAATGTGGACCATGAACTAACTCTTCTTCAAGTAGCAAAAGTAAGTACTAAAAGCAGATCTGCCTTTTCAACGCCGAACTTTCCTTGGGAAGGAGTGCGAACCCGCCTCCCAAGGGCAGGGACCTGACTCCTCACTGCTTTGCCCAGAGCCTCAGACAGGGGGTGGCTCGGGAGAGCTTGTGAAGTAGCCCAACACCAGCGTTTACTGAGTGGTCAGCATTGTGCTTTTCTTGCCTTTTGTGTACACATTAATGCGTGCAGTCTTGATAACTCAGTGAGCTGATAGCAATAAGGAACGCTTTGCCTATTGTCCTGGTTAGTTCTAAGTTGTAGATGCGGAGGCTGAAGACTGGCAGTGAAGGAATGTGCTCCAGGTGCTGAGCTCATGACTGTCAGCAGGCACGTGAGTTCTGGGTCATCCTGGCTCCAGCACCTATGCCGTCCACCTCCCCCTGTGTATAGCGCCTGCCTTACCGGTCACTCACTGCTCTACAAATCCTGCAGTCCCTTGCCTTCGTCTTTTCTTCAATACTTACAAGGAATGGTTTGAGCCCCTGACCTTTGCAATACCAAGATTCAGGACTCTCAGCCTCCCTAGAAACGTGGGTCCTCGTTCTTTAGTATTTTGTGGGGGAAATGGGCACTTGCTCAATGTCCATGTGCGCTGAATCCCTCGTTCTGCCTGTGCTTGCACCTCCCTTTGTGGAAGGCCCTTTCCTGGGAGAGGACTCGTTACAGAGGTTTGGTGATGAAATGGGATCGAAGCCATGTCAGTTTGTTTCCTGTTTTTCTTTTTTGTGGTGCTCAGGATTCAACCCAGGGCCTTTGCACTGAGCTACATCTTCAGTCCTTTTAATATTTTTTAAAAAAATCGTCAGACAGAGCCCTAAGTTACTAAGTTGACCAGGCTGGGCTCAAATTTGTGATCCTCCTGTCTCAGCCTCCCAGAGCACTGGGATTATAGCTGTGTGTCACCATACCCAGCTAAATTTGTTTCCTTGCAGTGGAAGAATGTATCCCAATTTCAGAGATCTTAAAAATGAAAAAAGTTTTGCTGTAGAATGGGTGAAATGTGGTATAAGAATTGACTAGAAGTTGCAGAAGAAGGTAATCAGAGATGGTTTTCCTTGTTGTTCAGAAAGAGCCCCATTTCCTTAATTTGGATATCATTAGTGTATTTTAAACTCTTCATAGTCATTTTATCAGAACTGTTCAAGTACTGTGAGTTTTGGAGAAAAAGACATCTCCTTATCCTGCCAGAAATCACTTCATAGAAGTTCAACTTTCAATATCATAAAACCAGAAATTGTCACTTAATTAACGATCCAAAGAGTCCAAATTTTCCAAATACATTCAATGTCAGTACTCTCCATATGTTCTGGAATTTTTACTCTATAATCTTGATGTTTGCTTTTTTCAAGGATACTCTTCATTCAAAGCCAACTAATTGAACCAAAAGATACTGTGGGGGAACTTATGCTTATAGCCACATTCCGAGAGGCATTTGAAGAAACCAAGGGAGGTGTCTAAGTCAGTGATCCCTTTTATAACAATATAGTGATATCAGAGTTTGAAATGTAGCAATAGCTTCCATATAAACTCTCCTTGAATTTGCACCAAATATCACAGCACTTGTCTTATTATTGCCCTCAATTTCCCTTTAAACACATCCTAGAATTTCCAACACCGCCTGTGAAATTTGTACTATCTTTAATCACATGCTTCCTGTCTTAAGCAAAACCTTGTTTATTCTTTGCAATTGTGTTCAGCACCTAGGAAAAAAGCCAAGTTCTCTCTTATGGACAGGAGAAGATATGCCAACTTAACCGTGTTTACAATTGCTTTTTGCCATCCCAACATCAATTCTTAGGAAATGAAGAGTTTTTATTTGTGTACTTTTGGCTATTGTTACTTTTGCCTTCCTCTTATTTTGTGATTAATTGTGATCACTTTATCCCTCTGCTAGCTGGTGGCCATGATTAATTTGTTGTTGTTTTTCTGTGACCTTCAATGTTCTGTCGTCAGGGTAGAGAACTCCGCTGGCAGACTGCATCCTCATCGGCCCTTTCTTCGTGTTTTGTTTAGATACGAGTGCAGATTGACAGCTCTACATGAAGTAAATGCTTTCATAAGAAGGAAAACAGATGATAATTTTAGTTTTTAGATGAAGAAGCAAAACAACCTTGAATAAATGATGAATATTGATTTTTAAAAAAATTGTTTATCAAGAAGTACAGAATTGTGCATAATTTGATCTCATTTCACATGTATCTGCTGGAAATTGGCCACAAAGCAACACACTTACTTTGGATCTCAAGATGTAAATGAAATGAACTTATTAAATATTGTGCTCATTGTTTGGTAGGGTTTCTAAACTTCTTATAGAGACTCAACCTTGTGACAGCATGACTGTTCAGCCTGTATTGGAAACCGGGGCCACTATTGCGGGGCGGTAGGGCGGGGCGCCATGATGTTCTCGGCATCCTTTTGAATTCTTCTTTTTTAATAGACAGAATGTATTGGAATAAATTTAGTTTATGCTTTCTTGGTCGTGATCATTCTCAAGTGTGCCTATCTGACGTTCACCCATTCAGTTCCAGCACCATTTACTGAGAGCCTGCTAAATCCCAGGCACCAGACTGGCATACACAAAGGGACACACAATCCCTGACCTCAAGTTGTTGGCTGTGTAGCAGGAAGACAGACTCATCAACAGATAGCTGAAGACGGTGCGGTTGGACTGTTGCTGGATCTGGGCTGTCTCAGCAGTTCTTCAGTCACACGTTTTTCAAGCAGGACCTGGTCACTTCCACAGATGGCTCATTCCCTCCATTATGCTTGCTCCATCCTAATTTCATCCTGGGTTTTCGTTTTACCTTCCTTTGCCCCTGTTTCTTCCTTGGCCAGAAAAATCTCCTGAGAGACATCATTGCTGAAGTACACATCACACCCCTTCCCAGAGAAATACAGAAAGTCTGTACGTGCGAACTTACAAACAACCCAGTAGTAAATGCAGAATGGGATTTGCCAGATATTAGGCTCTGATGATCCCCACTTGTGTAAATATGTAATACATATGACACACACTGCCTAAGCCTTGAACATATTTGAAGATTATTATCCCATCTGTCAGCAGCGGCTACTTAAGGGAAATGGGTTGGTGAGGAGAAGCCTGAACTTTTTGTCTCATACAATCCTATTGTCTTTGATATTTTTAACTTAAAAAATTTCTTCCAGTGTGTGGGAAAAATAAAAGTATTGGGTAGCTCTTGGTTCTGCAGAGTAATGGACCCAAGCTGAAGGAACTGTTGTCCTCCTTTGACACCTGTCCTCTCTTCTTACCCTAATCTTCCCCGAGCCCCTGCATCCCTCTCCTGGAAGCTTCCTCCCCTGGCACTGAGCAGACCCTGCAACGTGTTAGGTCAGGCTGTGCTTGCTGAGCGTTCCCTGTGTGGCTGGGAATGCACAGGAGGAAGTGCCATCAAGGCCTGCTTCCTCTGGGGAGCCTTCCCCATCCTCCCTCCTCTGAGGCTTCGGTCATTTAGCCTACAGGGGACTTCACACCACCTGATCGAAAGGTTCTAAGGGAAGGGCACTGGCTCTGTTCATCTGTGCGCTGGCAGCCTCTGTTCATTGTTAATCTACCTTTAGGGCAGGTGAGCTGGCGGCGCCGGAAGTGGAGAAGGAGACAGGAAGCGTGCAACGATGAGAGTAAGCTGTGCAGGAAGAGGGCGTGACTACTGTGAGGGAGACATCCGGAGCACCATGAAGGTCTACAGGGAGGAAATGGGTGCTGAGTAAGAGTAGAGCACGAAAAGCCTTCCTTGGAGAAGGCAGTTACGCGGGACTTGAAGAATGAGACGCAGTGGTTCAGGAGAGGATTCCAGATGAGAAGACCTGGAATGCTCAGCAGGAAGGGAGAGGGGGTGGGTGTAGATGATCCCGAGGGCGCGGGGGGACAGAAGAGGTGGGAGGGGTAGGCAAGGTCCATTCCTGTGTTTCATCTTCTGAAGTTTGCACCTCATGCTATGAAAACGGTGGGGGCAAATGCACGCTTTCATTTACAGTGGGGCCACCCATCTGTCTTTGAGAAGGGTCATGCCCCGGAGGGCAGTGAGTGGGTTGGAGACCGTCAGGGTACTTCCGGCATGGGGTCCGGCCACGGTGCCCTCAACTAGGGCGGACTGGTCATGAATCGTGGGATGCATTTCTATCAGGTTAACGTTTTGCTTGAAATCTCTGCTCATCTGGCACGTTTCCTCTGGCCTCTTTCCCTCCAGGCTTCAAATGGCTCTAGAGTTTTTGGCTTTAAAAAAAGGGAAAAGGACAAACAAAACACTTCACAAAAGAGGCTCTCCAAATTGCCAATGCAGTACATTTGTTAAAAGACAAACAGTTCTACTTTTGTTAGCAGTGAATTACAGTTATGATCTACCACTCCACTTACCAGAACGGTGAGATGATGGAGTGACAATGCCTAATGTTGCCGGCGACGGGGAACATCAGGGGCTCTGACACCCTGCTGGCCAGGGCACAGCTGCCTTTGCGTTCTGCACGTGCCTGCATGACTGGCAGCATCTTCTAGCGATACTCTCACCGTTTGTATGGCCTGTTTCTTCCTTTTTTTTTTTTTTGGCTAGTCTCTCTAGACTAATGCTTCTGTATGGAGCTGTGTGATCTTTCGGCAAGTTGGTTTAATGTTTTGGCCTTCATTTCTCCACCTATAATGAAGAGAATACTATTTCTCTCTTCTTATGATTGTTAGGAGACTTAAGTGGTGCAATACCTGCAGAATACCACAGAATAGTTGCTCAATAAATGGGTTCTAATGGAACCCTTCCAAGAGCAGCAAGTTCTGCTGCTGCTTTGCACCTGTGTACCTCAAGAACTAAACTCAGTGGGATGCACTGTCCAGAGGGGTCAACCTGGTTCACTGACAAAGAAAGCACTCAGGGCTGCGTGTGTTTGATTTCTTTCAAACCTGGGTGATTGTATTGCTGACAGGGACTGGAGCATCAGAGGAGCACTCCGTAGCTTAGAGAAGCTTGTAAAATGCTTTAACAAATATATAAGAATCATATATAATTGGCACACACTTTGTTTGAATGCAAACACTGCTGTTAAAGTGGTGCTTGAAAACAGTTTGTTGGCCTTCCCTTCATACAGGAGAAACATTTCTCTCGTTTACACGACTCACTTGCTTAGCAAACCCTTATTTATCCTATAATGCGAGCATAATCTGCCCAACATGTCCAAATGCCCACAGATCCTGAATTAGTGGAGTCTGAATTAATGGCATTCCAGGCAGTCTCTCACGGAGAACTGTAAGCATTTGGAAATGACTCACTCCGACCGTGTCAAGGACACTCCAGAAGAATCACCTCTTCCCTCCCCTTTTCCATCTCTTCCTGCTGCTTGTGTTTCAGTTCTGGCTGTCAGAGACAGAGGACGACAGACCCAAATGTATATTCTTACGACATTTGAATAGGTATTTATTGAGAAGCCACAGTTTCCCACACTCTCATAACTGTAGGCTTTATATAAGGCAAAAGCAAGATGGATCCACTACTTTACACAGACAGAACGAGCTCCGCAGCAGACCCCAGGGTCGCGCAGTCACAGACCAAATGCAGGGTACATGGTGGATGTAAAAAACAGGGTGGAACAAAATAATTTAAATTATGGTTATAATCTCCTGAAGGAAACACCTTTATCTTCTTATAAACACATTTGTAGTCTAGGATTGTAATTTAAATATTCAGTTTTTTTTTAACACACAGGGTTATTGAAACAAAAGCAAAAGGTAACATTTAACAGGATAAACTTTGACAGGAGACAGTTACTCTGCACGGCGCTAGGTGCTAATCGTGACAGGATAGCCCCCTTGCCGAGGCGATGAGAACCAGTCCGTTGGTGTGTAGCTTTCTCTTTTCTTTTTTGGCTATGTAGGTAAATGAAAAGCTGGGCTACCAGGAACACAGGGGTCCAGTTTTATTTTAGTTTTAGGGGAACAGAAAGAACCAAAAGTTAGCTGTTGGAGCCTGGCTTTTGGTTTCTCAATAAAAACCAAGCAGATCTATGTGCTTCATTAAATTAATTTATTTATGTACTCATTAAAATAACTGGCATCCACATACATGAACGAAGAAGTTAAAGTACTCAGCATACTTGCCCTTACACCCTCGTACCACCGACACACACAGTACTGAGTATGAAGCATCATTATACTTGGCCAAGAATGCGGACGGGCCTAAGAGCTGGACTACGTGTTCTCCACGAACGGCATTTAAAGAATGGTGCTCCATATTGCTTGTAAACATACAGACATGGAAATAAGAAAATCAGTAGATCTGAAGGTCATTTGCTAATCTTGGTACCACATAGCTAAAATGACAGTTGTACTGGTCAACATCTCATGGGCATGGTAGAGGACAGAAAATTCCCTAGTGGGGTTAACTAACAGACTAAGGACATGCAGTGATTCCAGGACTGTGTCCCGGTGGACTCCAGGCCCGAGGGCTCTAGTCGTCTTCCTCGTCCTCCTCATCGCTGTCCTTCATGCTGATGCCCTGCAGGCCCCCGCCCTCGCTCACGGACGCCGTGGCCTCCTCCACGGTGAGCCGGTTCCGGATGGTCTCGTAGGTCTTGCTGTTGAGGGTGGAATCCAGGACCCCTTGCAATCGGAAATCTCTGTAGGTTTTCTAAGGAGGGAAAAGATGCAGTGATCAGGGAGAGCTCAGCTCCGGGTGGAGAGGGAGGATGCAAAGCAGGTGTGTGTGAGAAGACCGGACTTCGGCTAATGTCACTCTGCCTTCAGTGCCAAGTAAAAGGCCATCCTACTCAGATTGCATTTTGTACTGAAAACTGAGCCTCACTGAATGACAGAAAATGAGAAATTGTGACAGGATAAACTGTATTAGATGAGACAAAGCAAAGAACATAAGTGTGTGTTTATTCAGTTCTGTAGAGGGAAATGTTCCATAATTGTTTTGGTACTTTTTTTTTTTTTTTAAGTCTGCTTCTTTCTCTTAGGTTAGTGTAACACACTGTGATTGACAGTGCGAGGGGCTGTAGCATATAAATGATGGATCCAGTGATTATGGTATTTGTGATTTCTGTTGCAGTCTCGTCTTTAGGATTTTTGAGTCTTCTAATTGCGTGAACCGGATCCCTCTGTCTTGTTCACAAGATAGACATATGCATGTTGGTATATGAAACCTATCATGGGCAGCAACAATGACGGGAAAGATGGAGCGCTAATGCCTCATCAATATGTTGCAGGCATGTGACTCAGTTCTCATCTCCTTGGGAAAGAACTGTATCTATTCCGTTCACAACTTTATGCACTCAGGGAAGAAACTTGGCTCTTTTTCAAGAACAATGGTTGGGTTGTACTGAACCACAAGTTCTTTCTTTGTTCCTTCAGGCAATTTCTCTCGGATTTCCTTAGGTATCCTGAGGACTGTTTTTTTTTTTTTTTTTTTTTCTAGAAATCCCTTCGTGTTAATTGAACATGACCAGAAGCATCTGGCTGTTGTCTACTTCATAATTTATTTTTTTTAAAAAAGGCCCCTTTCTAACTACAACTCTTGTCACACTGCATATCATTTCAGCTACTGATTCTGCTGTTTGCTTCTCCTATTGCGATAAGAAACTTGACAAAGGGGCAAAAGAAAGAAAGTTAACGTATTCCAATACCACTCCCACCATTATTTTTAATAATCCTTCTAATGCGGTGGTAGTTCAGCCATCGCAAGGTCAGCTGCCTTCGGAGATTACACGTCGCAGTGACTCTAGAGATAATGAATGAGCAAGTGCAGCTTGGCTCTGGGCAGCCCAACACCGTAAGACTGTGGGAAGGATGACCATGTGCTCCCTTTGTACTTTGCCCACTCTGCCAGCATGATTACTCCTAGTCCCTCTTGCCCTCTTAAAAGTAACCTGGCTGAGGCACTCAATCATAAGGTCATCCTAAATCCTGGATCAAGCTGCAGGCTCTCAAGAGGAGGAAGCGGCCAGGCAGCTGCTTGGACTGTTTCTCTACCTTGATGGGGAAAGGCAAGAGGCTGAGTCCGTGGGGTAGACCAGCCAGGTCATTAGCTGAAATTTCTGAACTTTTTAATCAGTGGTTGCATGGCAATTTTCAGTAACACCATTGTTGCCAAAACAGGATGGGAAAAATACAGGTAAATGTGCTTGAGTGTTCTGCCTGGAATTTGAATTCCAGGATATGACCTGGAGCCTAATGCATAAGGGCAGGCCACCTCTAGCCATTTTTGAATCTTCCATCTGGTCATGTGCAAGGAGAGGCTCACCTCGTCTTCATCCAGTGTTGGGTGAATGAAGGCATGCTTCCTGGGTAATGAATGGATGTATGAGTAAACAGAGTAGCTGCTGAGGGAGCAGAGGAAGCCAGGTATCTTTGGAAATGGGCCCTGCAGAAGGAGACCTCTTGGTCCTGTACTTGGTACTAGGAGGTGAATTCTGCTTCCTATCTCTGTGGGGTGGCCTTAGTGAAGCAAGGACTGATTTTGGTGAGGGGAAGAGATTCCTTCAGCAGTGACATTTCTGCACCACTTCTCTGTAGGGTGTGTGTGTGTGTGTGTTTGACAGAGGATGAAGATTAACCTCCTCTCTGACATATTTTTTCTTAATAAAATATTGCTAATTCTCAACACAGATCTGGAAATATCAGTTATGGGGAGATAATTTAAAAATATTAAAATGTTCTTTTTTTCATATCGACCCAGTAAAGGTCAAATGGAAATCACTTTCCCCCATGAGCATATTTATATCCAGAAAATGGACTTCAAGTGGTCATGCAATGGCTAGTGAGTTTGCTTAGGGAAACTGAAATAAAAATGGGAAAATTCAGCTCAGTCCATAGCTGGAGTGAGTGTGTGTGTACGTGTGCCTGTGTGTGTTTTAAGAGCTGTCATATACTGCTGTCTGTAACCTTTTCTAGGCAGGTGCTTTGTGAGATCAAATGCGAATGACAATGCTTCTCTTTTTTTTTGTTGTTTTGTTTTTTTTCCAGTAGCAGGAATTGAACTCACAACCTTGCGCTTGCCAGGCAGGCACTGTGCCACTGAGCTAAATCACCAGCCCCCGACAAAGCTTCTCCTTAATCACACATTGGTTTACGTCAGCACCGGGGTGGGGGAGTACCCTCAAGGGCATGGTGCCGATCCAAAAGAGACGGAGAAATGGGGTGCGGCTGGATGTGGGGGAGACTTTTGGCAAGCTGTTAAGAAACAGGAATTCAGCTATGTAGATGGTTAAAATATTTTGAAGGAGACTGTGCTTTGAATGGGAGTTCTGCACAGGAGGGTTTAAAAACCCTCCACAGTGAGGCATCAAATGGAAACTGAAATGATCAAAAACGTATTTACCCCCTTCTGTGATCTTATTATTTCATGTAAACCACTGAGATTTCACGCTGAAATAATTATCATTAGTCCAAGGCGCGTGCAGAAGAACAGGGAAAAAAGCTACTTTCAGGGTATGTTATCTCACCTTTGTGATCCTTTACATTTGATTGTATACACGCATTGTAAGAGAAACCACTTCAATTAACTATGAGAACAATATTGATTTGCATTCTGATAATGATCCCGGGACATATTTAGAAATAGCTGCAAGTAAATATCTCCATCAAATCAATTGTGATAAAATTTTATTTAATTAAACCATAAATGAAATTGGTAATTTATGTGATTAGCATAATGACACCAAATGCCAGCTTTTGAAAGTCTAATGCAAAGGGTACCATGCCTTTGTGGTATTTTTTGCAAGGCAAATAAAGTATTCTTTTCTGTCTGGATAAAGATATCAAATTCCTTTTCACTAAAGTTTTCTTGGATGTATGAGTAAGAAATGAACCAGGCATAACGAAATGATTTCCGAGTGTTTTCCCCTTGTAGGAGATTCTAGTCTAGAAATTCATGTTGCACATGTAAACAAATATTCTTTGTGTTAAGGATGTCCTGTGGCTTGGCAGTGAGGTGTATTTCAGTAGGCTATTTGCAATGGAGAATAATTATTATTATTTTTTCGTTTACCTTTACCATCCTAATTAGTGTTTTCAACTGATATATGTGAAGCTGCAAGTCCATCCGGTCCGTCAACCAGGTACAGATGACATTCATGGAGCTGTTGTACCATTGCTGAAAAAGAGAAAAAGTTCTCCAGCCAACACGTCATGGAGTCTTTAGAGGGCAAAGAGGGACCAGGCCGTGTTTGAGCACCCCATTCTGTTCCAGGAGGAAACAAAAACGGTTAATGAGAGCTTGAGAGGACAGAGATCATGAACATTAATTTACACAAAACCACAAGGTGCTGGACCAGTCCAAACGAGAGCGGTCTTGGCATCTAACACCTCTACCCTACACGTTTTGGATATAGTCCATTCCCAGAGACCATCTTTAGCTCTTCTGTTTCTTTCTGTAATTGGCTAATTTCACTCATTTGAGATTCCAGGCAGTGCTGATTTCTTAATGCCGTTGTCTCCTGTGCCCAGAGATGGGGACTTCTTTACCGAACTAATTACTGTCCGCTGCCACTTACCTTTCCAAAACCCTGGGCCCTTCTGTATTATGTACAATTCTGGGAGTCAGGCTGAGAGCGTGAGGAATGGAGGGGACGTTTCCCTTCGTTTACCCGACTGGGGTGCTCCTCACGAGACAATGGTGTGAGGATTTCACTTTAAGGGCCAAACTGTTCTCTGGTCAGCTTCCGTGCCCTTGCATTGGCTGTGCAATCTGTTTTAATCTTAACACCAAAAAATTATGAGAAGAGAGAGAGAGGGAGAGAAAGGGAGAGAGGGAACCATCTACAAATGAGCTCATTTCAAGCTGTTGAAATCATACTTCCCCTTAAGGGGGTTAAATTTTGCTTCATGTCTGTGAAAAATGCTTGAAGCGGTGTCACTTTAGACTGCCACCCCTGTAGCGCAGGAAGCCTCTGGTGCAGTATAATTTTGCAGCACTGCTCATATATTCATAAATCTCACTCACAGACATATGAACAGTGTTATGAAGTGTCAGGATAGGAAAAAAATCTAATCTTTTAAACTTCTCCAGGTTTCATTACGCTCCGCCGTGTATACCAAACAATTTACAAATAAAATGAAAAGGTGAGGATGGACCTATATGTTTTTATTCATAGGGCATCTATATGAATTGTGCACAGAAAAGATGCAAAAGAGAGAGTGGTTAGGGAACTGAGAGGATGCACCCTCTCACACTAACCAGTACGCACACGCACACGCACACGCGCGCACACATCACACACCAGTGGGGATTCGGAAAGCATAAATAAAAACATGTTTCTGATGGTAACTCCACCCATTCTCACCTAAAGATCATCCAAACTCAGTTTATGCCTAACACTCACAGTTTTTCTGAAGCCTTGTTTCTGACTTAATTTCTTTAAAAAAAAATTAATTTGGGTTTTTACTTGCAAGGTAGAACTGCCAAGTTTCACCTTGCAAGAAACGACACAGTCTCAGCCATGGTGTGCAGAAGCCCTCTTCGCAATCTTCCCTGTCGAGGCTCCTTCCTCACTGGAGCCAACTGTGGCTCTGCCTGGAGCCCAGCCGCGACGGAGCCCACACCACCCCAAGGGAGGCAGCACTGCAGCCTCACAGCCAGCTTCTGCTCTTTTAAAGATCATAGAGGCGAAACTGTTGGTTTTAGGAGCCTTCTGTCCCTCCCCATGGAGCGGGTGGCCAGGGAGGGGGACAGTGGGAGAGAATCTTCTAGTGATGTGGGGATCACGCCACGCCGGGAGGGGATTTCGAGGGTCAAGCTGCTTGAGGCATGGACAGGTTTTCCCTCTAGGGCTGAGAATATTTTAACAAAACTTTTTTGGGGGTAGTGGTTGTCGGTGGGAGGTGTTTTTGGCACCTCCTGCCATGGGATGCGGGAACATTTGTTGTCGCCGCACCTGGGTTTGATCAAGAGGGTCCAGGGAGAGGACTGTCCCTGGGTCGCAGTTGTTTCTACAGCCTTACCTTGCTCTTGGCAGTTGAGGGCTCTTCTGGGCTCACCCTGGGCCTCCAATCTCACATTCCCTGGCTGCATCTGCCATGTGATCCGAGGGCTCAGAATCGATTTTGAGAACTCTAAGCAACCTCCCCTTGCCTCTGGCGCCCTGGGTGGGAAGATGGCCTTCAAGAATCCTGTAACCCTCAGGCCAACCGGCAGGCCTGGGCCCTGTGATGAGTACATCCCCGGGACACAAAAGAGAAGTGTGGCACTCTGGCTTCCAGGCAGAGGTGGCATTTTGCTTTGGCTGTGACAACAGGCAAACCGGCGCTGGCTTCTATCACTGCCAACAAGCCTTGTGCAACATGCCTTTTTCTCTTTGCTGAGAGACGTGCCACCTTTCAGGAAAAAAAAATAGCAGCCCCCCCTCCATTTTATGTAGGCAGTTTCCATACTTGAAAATGGCTTTTAAATGGTAAAATAATACAATAAAAATGCAAATAAAAAGGTAGTGTGCTATCCACAGTCTCCCTGCGCTGCTGAGGGGAGGGAGGGAGGAGGTGCGCACAGCGAGGGCCCCTGCATCCCGCGCAGATTCCCACCCCAGGAGAGCAAGAGCGCCCTGGAACATCCATGCTTTTCCTCCTGGATCTCACATCTAGCAAAAGAAGTGTAAAAAATGTATGATGCCCCATTGGCTACACATCGAAAGAGGCAAAAGGGAGTCAGTCACTCCTTTCCAAACCTTATGCTCAGTAGATGAAATTGGAGGCAATTTTGGATGCTGCACAGCACTAACTGGGTTTTCCAGAAAGGCGCTTAAAGGCATTTGGATGTCAGAGAAAGCAGGAGGCTTTGCCTGCTCGAACTTTAAAATGTTGGAGGTGGAAGGCACCCGCCTCTTGTCCTCTGGAGAGGAGGAAACAAAGACTCAGGGAGGTGACTTGCCCAAGGTCACACGTGTCGTGGCTTTGAAACTGGCTGCCCCTGGAGAGAAACAGCTCACAACCACCGGGCTCCTAATCAGATGGAGCTGCGTGTCGGTCCGGAGAGCTGATCTCGGGCCTTGCTTTTACCTCCACGCCCAGGGTACCGCAGAGAGAGCTAGAAATAGGCCGCAGCGGAGGCTTTTACACCACCGACACTGGCAAGCTCCACAGCCACGGCTTTCTCCCTCCCGGCCCTTACAGTAACAGCGTATTGCTGGGTTGTTCTGGCTCTTCCTGGAGGGCTGAGAGTGCTTATTAGTCAGGTTTGCTGTATTTGAGATCGTTGCTAATGCAGCAGATTTGTTATGGTTCTTCAAAAGAGGAAATTCATAAAACATTTTAAGTTCTCCCCGTTTTGTTTTTTCTTGGGTTTTGATGTGTCTTTTTTGGAGCCATCCTAATACCTGGGCAGTAAATGTACTCTCGATCTGTGGAAACCACAATTGAGAACTGACGGTCTCTACTAAGTATAATCACAATTCTTTGGCCGCCTCCCCTTAATTCAGGAATATAAATGGGAGACTTCCTAAATAAGATTCTGTAGTCTGAAAAAAACAGGAGAAAAAGAAAATCCGCAGTAGCTTGGCTCCTTTGAAACAGGTCCCCAGGAATTGCATCATGGAGACTTTCATGCTGGAACCCACAGGGACACCTATCACAGCTGCAACCTGTAGGTCTGGGGGTTCTTGGGAAGTTGGGAACTTTTCTATTAGCTGCAACCAGATCAGAAAGATCTATTTGAAAGGAGCTCGGAGGCTCACTAAAACCCTTTGCCGTTTCATTTTTCTTTCTTACTTTCTGTTACGTAGTGGTTAAGAGCACAAGCTCTAAAACATAAGAGTTTGTGACCTTGAGCAAGTTACTTTCAGTCTCAGAAGATTCGGCTTCCTGACAAAAATGGGAACGGATCATCTGATGAGGAAATGAAATGCTGCTGGAGCATCTACTAGCGGAGCTTGGCATGTTATACGACTACAACCAATGTGACCCGCCTCTGCCATGGCCACCACCCTTGTCTCCTCCACTGCAACCACCATTATCACTCAGTTTTTTTCTCTCTCTCAAGCAAAGAGATTTTTAAAAAAGAAGAAAACAGGCCAGGTAGCCAGGGAAAACCATGTGGGGTGGGAGAAATAACTTCTCTTGGAATATCTCCAGAATTGAATGCATAATCCTTACATAGCACATGAGTAGCTCTTAGCAATGGGACTCCTTTGGAAGGTTATTTTGTATTAGGTCATCACACAGACCTGTGTGACTGTCTTGGGTCATATAGCACATTTAAGCTACATTGATCTAGACTGAGGTCTTGGGTTAAAAGGATTCAGACAAAGAATGAGTGATTTCTCAAACCCTGTGAGGATAAGAAGAGCTTCAGCCTGGGTTGGCTACTTATTAGGGGGATAACCTGAAGCAAACTGCTTAACTCTGACCCTCTGTCTCCTCTTGGGGTTAATGCCAGCACCTACTTCATAGGATTACTGTGAGCACTGAAAGAGATAATTTATGCAAAGTGCTAAGGAGAATGACTGTCACATAGTAAGTACTCAATAAAAACTTAGCCACTGTCACTACTCTCAGAAACAGCAGATACACTTTCAGGTTATAATGCCAAAGAAATTTTCTCAATCCACTCCTTGTAGAAGCTTAGGTAATTACTACGCAGATATGATCACATTCCCTCAAACATACTGCTTCCCATAGGGCAGTCCGTATACACATGATGCTTCTGTGCAAGCTCAGATCCCCTGCTGCCATGACTACGAAGGGGCAGTGAGGCAGATCACATGAGAGCAGAATCCAATGCCAACTTTAATTAAAATTGTGATAGTTCATTCATCAGTAATTTTTTGCACGAGTCTTGATTTTTTAAAAATATTGTGTCAAGGTATTATCTAATGTCTTTTGACTCCCCCATAAATTTTGCAGTCAAGAAGGAACTTACTCCTCCTTAGCCCTTGCCCTAGGATTCACTGGAAACTTTCTCTCTTGGAAACAAGCAGAACTAGAGATACAGTGACTAACTAACACCTCACTGGACCATGCAGGGTTCACAGAAGACGGGCTCTTATTTAGATTTGGGCAGTTTCCATCCGCGATAGAGAGTACTGTCAGAACGATTGCTGTTGTGCTTATACCCTCTGCCGTCACAGCCACCACCATGTATATGTGTTAATTCTTTTTTGGGGGGCAGGAATGGGGGCTTGGGGGTCTCACTAAGTTGTCTGTCTGGCTTTGAACTTGCCATCCTCCAGCCTCAGCCTGCCAAGGAGCTTGGACTACAGATGTGCATCATCATGCCTGGCTTAAGTCTGAATTCTGGACCCCAACGCCGTGATATAAATTTATGTCCTAAGGAGACATTGTTGTTAATGGGATGGTCACAGATGACTGGCAACAGAAACAAGGAATACAGACTTAAATGGGGCAAGTCTGTTCATTGTGCTTCCGTACGAGTATATCACAAAGGCCATTTATCTCCTTAACTTGGCCAACCTCTGTCAGACCAGGTTGTTCTATAAGACTTTCGAGTTTCCGGTTTTCAACAAAGTGTACTACCGTGTACAGGATTCCCGATAAACTGCCCTGTCCCTGCACATACACACGCACAGCTAGTAATAATAGTCACTTACTCACTGGACACTGAACCCTTACAGTGGGCAAGGCCTGCATAATACACATTGCGAACATGGTTAATCATTAAATCACTGAATTCTTCAGAAGCTGACACTATAAACCTGTTTCATAGAAGACAGAAAAAAGGGCACACAACTAGTAAACATGGGGACAGATTTAAATTTGGTTATTTACCAAGTCTGTACGAGTTATTTCCAGTCAACTCAATACTTAAATAAGCAAGGAACTGGTGATACAGAAGCACCCTCTAGTTCTAGATGTCTTCACAGTGAGCTTTTCAGTTTTGAAGTTCTCTAAGGAGTGGAATGATCCTGTTGAACCTGAGTCCAGGCTTTGCTTGGAGTACATAGAATCTATACTTTATGACCTTGTAAAGTAGCTAAGCAGAGTGTGGAAACTCTGTGACATTCCCAAAGAAAAACACTCAATGACTTTAAAGAATTGGTGGAGGAGAGACAATTTTGTAGTTTTCTCTCTCTCTCTCTCTTTTTTTTTTTTTTTTTTTGGCTGTGCTAGGGCCTCATACAGGCTAGGCAAGCACTCTATCACTCAGTTACATATCCAGCCCCTTATTTTTTTTTGAGATATGGTCTCAATAAGTTGCTAAGCTGGCCTTGATTATAATCTTCCTCCCTCAGCATCCTGAGTTATAGGTGTCAATCACCATACCCTGCCTCTTAAAGGAAATGATTAGAAAAACTTGGATAGGGATGAGATATGCCATTTCTTACTACAATTAATAATTTTCTCCTTTCCTATTATCCTACCTTCTCTTCTTGTTTTATGTTGGTAGCTCCACCATTGTTAGTGGCAGAAATTTCTCACTGTGGATAGTTTGTTTACAAAGGGAAACACAACTAGAAAAATTGCCTTCACCACAGTGGCTTGCATTTTCCTAAGAGAGTTTTAGAGAAAGAAAAGTTATAACACTGACCAAAATTTAGTCCTGAAAAATCAGACATAAGTGATAAACTTTTCAGCAAAAAAGGCAAGCAAAATAGTAGCACCTTTTCACATGAGAGGAAAAATTTGTCTTGTGAAATTACAAACATCACAGGAAGAATTAGGAACAATTTCAGGCAAAGTCACAAATCCAATGAAAATAGTCCAGTGGAAAACTCAGTTCTTCCTGTCTTGCCTATTTCTCTAAACAAAGTTTGTATTGACATCTATATGCATATGGCAGAATACCACTTTTAGTAAAACACACACACACACACACACACACACACACACACATACATAAAGACATGTTGCCCCACCCACACCTATATCTGAGGATGATATTTAGCCCAATATCACATACTCTTTCAATGGACTAATAAACATACCAGGCACAAATACACAACTTCACACTTTCCCTGAATAAAAGTTCTGTTGGCTCTAGCCTTTGCTGAGTGATGGTTTACAGGGGGACTACATGTATCATTGTTGCTTCATTTCTAGATATGCATTGCTTTTGAAATTGGCATATTCAAGCCACATATGCAGGAAGGAAAAACACAAAATACCTGGGTAGTTTAGAGTTGAAGTCTAAACGGTGCTATAATTGCATATTACCACCCAAAACTTCACAGATGAGGAAACTGAGATGCAGAGAAGTAAAATGGTTTATATAACAGTTGGAGAAGTAAAATGGTTTATGTAACTCTCTCTCAAAAGTTTGAGAGAGAGTAAAACCTTGTGGCTAAGAGAATCTTTGTGCCTCAGTTTTTTCATCCAGTGAATGGGGATAATAAAACCTATTTGGGGTTGTTGCGGGAGATTTAATGTGTTAATATGTGTAGAGTGCTTACGATAATCCCAGGCACATATGGTGCTAAGTGTTATTCTGTGAGCCAAGCTATATCACCTTGTTTCCCAAATAAGAAATCAGATCATCCTAACTGTGTGCTTCTCAGAGTTGCATGAACCTTTCTGAGCAGCCACACTGATAACTTGGTAACTGCTTGGTAATCGACCCGTTTTAGGCTGGAGGACTTGTACCTTTCCTCTGGAAAGTACCCTCTCTCCAACTCAGCCCCGCCACCCATCAGAGCAGCTGGCTCTGGTGAACAAATGACACTTTGTTGGCAAAGAATCAAAGAGGAAAATAATACCTCGACCACACCCACGTGACCAAGCTCTTCACTTTATTTTAGGTGACCAGTTATTATTAGCTGGAAAAAAGATTCTCACAACCTATTTTAATCGGTGTATTGAAACACTGTAATAAAATACTTTGCATTGGGAGCTTTAAATGCATATCTTTTCCTTACAATTTGGGTAATTTAGGAGCCTGTGCAAAGCCTCATCTGGGGTTTCTTTGCATTTCTCCCGAAGTACCCACTGCTTTGTAAGCCCAACCGCATCCCACCGCCCTGTGGATCCCTCAGGGCTAACAGGGGTCCGGTTGCACTCAGAGGGGGCAGAGCAATGGAACTCTGGCTTGTGCAGGCCACCTCTGCCGGGTGGGCCAGGCGCTGACCTGCTGCATGTTGCTCCTAGCAAGCCTCAGGATTGGTCAACGCTCCAAGGGCCTGACACATTTTTTACAAGAATGGCACGCCACCCGGATACTTTCAGAGGTGGAGGCACCATTGATCTATGTGAGCCGCTGCCTCGCTGAGTGTTGCTGTAGTGGAAATAAGGACCAAAATACATAATAGATTTTGGGAAACAGGAAAAGAATGTTCACATGAGAAAGGGAGCGGGGAGTGGGGAGCGGGGGCGAAGGGTAAGGAAAAAGGAATAGAGGGAAGAAATGGAAACGAAGCTTTGTAAGTAAGGGGGAAGAGGGGCTGGAGGGGAGGGGAATGGGGAAAAAAGAAGCAGCAAGATACATCATGTACAGGTACGGACTCCCTATGATGAACGTTATCATTATGTATATCTAAAATTTACCAATAAAAAAAAAAACCGGTTTCTGACCAAAAAAAGGGAGCTGTGCCTAAGGATGGGTATCTCCCAGCCATGGCTTCAGAACGCTCAGCTAAAAGCACAAAGCCACAACTAGCACTCAAACCAGAGGCCACGGCTCAGCAGAATGACCTTGCCAGCTGCCTCAAATGTCCTTTCTAGTTGAATATGGGTTTCCCCCCATTTTTACAATTTCTGGATGCCTAAAAGTCCATCCCACTGAAGTGCCCAGAGTCAGCGGGGCCTCTTCAAGGTGGCCGGGTCCCCAGGGCTTGCGATAGAGCAGGCTGAGCAACCTCAGGACCTCGGTTTCAGAGACTCGCCACCTATAGCCTGGCGCTGAGCGGGTCCAGCTCCTCTTTTGCCTTTAGTCTCTGCCCCTAAGAAAAAGGCAATACACTCTAAAAAGCAGATTTAAATTGTTACCGCTTAAAGTTTGGGGTTGTATGTGAAATTTAGCAATACAATATTTGTTTACCCCCTAGAAAGGGCCTAAATAATACTCTCAATCTTCTTTTATTAAAATAAGCATCTATCTACTTAAAGCCAAATTTCAACTCTTTCAGCCTGAAGTGTGGAGAAATATCTAGTGGTAATTGATTCTCCGGCATCACAACTTCATATGAATGATCAAATGATAAGCCCAGAGCTGGACTCCTGACGGAATGCACAGCAGCCTTCTAGCCCAGCTACTGATACTCAGCCTTATCGACGTTCATTGCTTACGAGAACGTGGGGAGAGGTACCCGTCTTGAAGGATCTTTCCTGAGAACAAACAAGCAAGGAATTTAATCCAAAGCTTAGCTTACATGGGTTCCATAGGGGTCTCCCTCTGGAAGGCACAGCCTGTGTCTTTTAAGAAATGGCCTTGTTAACCCGTTGGCAGTTTCAGAAAACTATATAAGCTAGCCAAAGCCAGACTGTTAATGATTTTGTTGTTGTTGATTCTGTTAGACTGTATGAAAACCCAACAAGTCACAAAAACCCCCTTTATTTTAGCCAACCCCGTGTCTCAGTGGGACGGGCCGTCACTGCAAGGAGATGCAATGGTCTGCTTCCAGACAGGGGCACCTGTGGCAGGAAAGCTCGGCCTAAGCATTATTTCCAGACACACCCTGTCAACTCCAGCAGAAGTGCCATTCTGTCCCCATTTCCACCACCTGAGTAAGTGCCATAATAGAAAGATGGGCAAAACAACACTTCTGGGTGCAGATGCAAAAAAATTGACAGCAGGATTTCAAAGAGGTATTTGTATACCCATCTTCAGCAGCATTATGCAGTGGGTACAAGCAACCTAATTCCACCAGGGGAAGAATAGATAAACAAATACGGTGCAATGCAGGATTACCCAGCCTTGAAAAGGAAGGAAATCCTGCCCTATGCCACAAAATGGATGGCCCTTTAGGACACCGTGCACAGTAAAACAAGCTAGCCGCAAAAAGACAGATACTGTACAATTTCACTTACATGAGGTGTTTAGAGTAGTCAAATTCACAGAAACAGAAAGTGGAAGGGTGGCTGGCAGGGGCTAATCAGAGGAGAAAAAGGAACTTGTAGCTTGATAGGTACAGTTTCAGTTTTGCTAGATAAAAGATGTTCTAAAGATTGGTTGCATGACAATCCACTTAACATTATGGAACTGTACATTTCAAAATGGTTAAGATGGGATATTTTATGTTATATCCGTAAAACATAGTCCAAAAAAGAAAAGGAAAAAAAGAAAAGATGGGAAATAAAACCAGTTCTTATACTGAAAAGGAAACTTTGCTCAAGAATATTTAGCAACGTACGTATTCTAATCTGGAACGCCTAGCCATGCTTTACAAAAAGAAAAACAAAATTCTGTGGAAGACATAGGCATTTCATTTAATCCCAGGATCGAAACAATTTCTCAAGGTCGAGCTTCGACGCTGGGAAGAACAAAGAACAAATCTGGTAGCATTTGCTCAGTCATTTATTTGGTTTATTTAAAACATGCCACGGGGCCAACATTTCTAAATCTGTGAAACAGAACTAAATGAAGCCCAGAGATAAGAACCGAGAATCCTCACGGAGGATGGAATCCAAACAACACAGAGAGGACCCATTTTCTGCACCTCACGCTGCACCACTTTACGTTCTCAGAGTCTCCCCGTCCCCAGGCTGACCCCCACACCCCTAATTTCCAAGCACAGAGCTTGAGAGGCTCCCAGTCAGTGCTGAGATCCTGGTTGCCCAAAAGGGCAGCAGCTCCCCATCCAGAATCACTCCCACAACAGACTTATTAAGGTTTGGAATGTGTGTTCAGGAAGCCCTTATTTTAGGAAACAATTAAGTAGAATTAGGCTAATAATGTGAGGCAGGCAAAGCTTTTGCCCTTTGCTGAGAAATAACTCCGACGTGGAACAGTTATACTAATAAAAATCATGTATTTCTTAAATGCCTCGAAATGATCTTTGCACCAATCTTGGCAATTAACACTGTCCCACTGTGGAGCATTTACTCCCCGGGCTCAGGAGGCTTAATTTCCACGTTCGCTCCACCAATGTCTTCTTTCAGGGAAAATACAGTGTGTGGCTTTGGGCTGGGAACAGAAATTTCTGCAAACAGGAATTTCGCAGGAGGCTTACTTAATTCCCTTCCATTTTAGAGGGCGGCAGGGTGGACAGGAAGGGCTGAGGATCCCCTGCCAGGTGGCAGTGGACATCACACCAAGGTTCTTCACGAGCCCACCTGTCCTTGACCTCTGGGAGGACGCAAAGGCCTTTCTTCAAGTGGCCTGAGCTTTCCACTGGGCAGACGGGTCCCTGTCCCCAGAACCCACCCTCCCCTGCCAGCTGCCATTAATGGGCCTTCTTCCGGGCCACAAGCAGGAGATGCCCCAGCTCCCAGCCCAGGCAGGAAGTGACTGCAGGGCAAGAAGGAGCCGCGGAGCCGCGGGTCTGACACTTTGTCTCCTTGACAACACCCCGGCCAGTGGCCACAGGGACAGACTTCATTTCTTTTTCTTTTTCTCCTGCCCACCCTCCTCGCCCGGACTTCTTTCTTCCCTCTTTCTCTAGACGCAAATGCATAACATCCAACATAAAGTTGCCGAAATAGCAATCTTGTCTCTGAATATATAAATTGCAAAAATTGATATGAATAAATCTGCAAGTAGCACACTGATTGTGGCACATTTTATCAAAAAACGGCGTTCGGTTGCTCGGTGGCTGTGGAGGGGGGTGGTGTCATTACACATACAGAAAAACATCTGCAAACTCCCAGTTTCTTTACTTAGAACTGAATGGAGGCATGACCTCCTGTTCCTTGCCATGAACCCTGAGTTCACACTCATATTTTACATGTTACAGGAAGCCACAGCTCGCCCCAGGGGTGCTGCAAACAGACACGCAGAAGCCAGATGTAACCCCCCCTGCTCCTTAATGCACCTGAAGAAGCCGGCAACTCGACATTCAAAAGCTGACATGCTCGTAGCTTAAGGTCACTTCAGATTTTGTAAAGAGGAGGACAAAACCAGGAATGCTTCTAGGGCTGGGCTGTCAGCGGGGAGGCAGAGGGATTACAAGAAACCTGTGACTCTGCCTCTTTCTGCCTTTGCTGGTAGTTTTTTTGTGTGTGAACAAGTGCCATACAACAGATTGAGCCTCGGATAAAGGCCTGAGACTGTGCAAGGGCTTCCCGCTGGGCCTCAGCTGTGCTTGCAATTAGCAATAGGCACGGAGTGATTATTGTTGGGGTAGCGGATGGCAATGCGAAGTGACAAGTTTTATGGGGGAAGTTGGGAGTGGAGATGCCTTGCAAGTTTTCTTTCTTCTTTCTTCCCTTTTTTCTTATTCTGCAAAAATAATAATAATAAAAAAAACCCAAACAAATAAAAAGCCCCCCAACACACAAAATAAAGCAAAACAAAAAATACAGAACAATCCTTCCTTCGGAGACTGCAACCTCTCATTTTGGGGAAAGCTATTTTTTTCTTTTCCCTCTCGTCATTCAAAAGAGTCTTAACAAAATTGTTGAAAGAATATTTTTTTGCAGTGCTTCAGAATGCAGGTTTTCTAGGTCAGGGCTTCCTTGCCGCCCTATTTAATGTCAGAAATACCTATTTGTCTCAAATTAGCAGAGATCTTGGAGTTGAGGGCAGGAGATTAAGCATACAAAATTACTCAGCAGGTGACGGTGGGGTGGATTTGGGGGTTGAGAAGTCTTTAAAACTGACTACAAGACATTATATACTTCTGACAAAAGAACATAGTAATCCTACCTGCTTGCTTTAACCACTGTTGTTTGCCTATTATTATGTGCTTTAATGCTCATGAGAGCAAAACTATTGCTGATACTACTCAATTACCATAGTAACTCACACCAGTGACCTCTTATCGCATGGCTCCCAGCCCAGCTGAACCAATCCCAGGAGTTTGTGTCTTTTTATTTATTTAAGCTGTGACATATATGTGGACGGCAGCACTCCAGCTAGAAGCGATTCCTGTCTTTGTCTAGGGCAGGGACTTGTTTCACGATTGGAAGCAGCTTTCTGACCCAAGGTTGTTCTGAAGTTTGTGGATTCGAGGCAGTGCAATGCCTTCGAGAACACGAGGAAGGCACCGAACAGTGCACAGCACTGAAAAGGGACTACGCGTACGGCCAGGGCCAGAAGCCTGCCAGCTGCAGGGAAAGTCGAGTTCCCCACTCGGGCTTCCAGGCCTGGTCTTCACAGCCAGGGAAACCCTGCTGGGGGACTGCTGCAGGTTGGTCAGACCAATGGGCCAAAGTGCACGCAGGACCAAATGACTTAGGTGTAAGTTTTGGAAGGGAAATGAAATAACAGCACCGCGTCCGTGGCTTTGCTGTTTCCACTGTCCTTTGGACGCAGACCTGCATACTGTGTGCTCTGCCTGGAGTCGCTGGGGGCTCTGGTTTACTGTACGACATTAGCTTATTGCATGTGCACGAAGTCCATACTAAAGAGTTCCAGTGAGCTCTGTGTTTTTCCAAATGTACTTGATTAAAGAGCCATGCTTCACAAGCCAGTTATTAATATTTCGGGGGTACTTATGTTACCAGGAACCCATTTGGGAAGAAAGTTTACAGTGGCATTCCTAATAACAATTAGCAGAATACAAATAATGACAGCAAACATTCAGTGAGCGCTTAGGATGGGCCAGGGGCTCTTCTGGAGTTTATGCAGATTAAGCTCACTGAACTCTCCTAACAATCTCATGAATTGGTGACTTTTAAAGTTCCAACTTACGTTTCTATAACGTATAATATTTATATGTATTCATTCTCTATAACAAGGAAGGAAAGGTAACGCAATAAGCCATATGTAATAAATTGGCTTTTAATTTGTGCTGTATTTTTCCTGCACTGGACCCTTAGAATGCTAAAGACCGTGATTTCCCTACAAAGACAATTTTTTGTATAACTCCGTGTCCTACTTCATAACAAGTTAAAGGACAAGTGAGGCAAACTCTGTCAAAGCCCTTCCAGCGCTGAACTTGAGATGCCCAAAGAGTGAAATACACTGCTCCCCTCTCTCTTTTGCTTAGATCTCCAAAGCCCTGCTGTCCTGAATGCAAGACTCCAGTGCAGATAGCAAAATGAGATCTGTGCTTACCTTTCTGCAACATGACTCCTGAAACTGCTGAGTGTGTAAGCAATCGAATAAAAACGTAACCAGCGGTCAAATCCTGAACTAAAGATGGAGCACAGGCCCCACCCTGCACCAGATGTTCTCTACCCCTGCTGTGCAGGGGGGCCCATCACAGCAAAACCAGGGCACACTCGCCTGTGCTTCCCGTTCCAGAGACAAGTTTCTAGCAAATGTCAGAGGCCGACACTTTCGGCAGGCCGACCAGGCGACTGTGATACAGAGAAGAAAAGGAACAGCTCTCTCATGTACCTGGGATTTCTTGGTTCAGACTCCTTTTCTCTCCGAGAGACATTAAATAACAAGAGAGTGTGATTAAGCCCCTCAGCTTCTGGCCGGGCCTTGTCTACCACCTGGGTCTCTTGGGGCAGGTGTGCAGTTTGGGCATTAACAAACTGACCACCATTAACAATACGTTTTTCCGGGCCTATTTTTCTCTGCATACGTTGGGGATTTAGTGCCAGGCCTCCCTGTGCATTGAGAAAATGGACCCCCCTGCCTTTGGCCTCTGGCCTCTCAAAGCAACCTACTGTTTGAGCAAATGTATAGTTACAATCTGAATTCACACTTTCAAGCCATCTCAGTCACGTAAGGCTCAATTATGTCAAAGATGAAATTCTCGTTTTGGTGGCCCATGCTCCCACCTGTTATCCATGCCAAAGTGGAAATAATTTATCGGAAAACTACTTTCCGAGATCCATGCAAGGAGGGAAGAGGTAGGAGAAGGATTCAGTGTAGGAACTGAATTCAGATTATTCACGAACGGCTTCTGCCCACTCCTCTGATTGCTTCATAGGTATGGGAACTGCATTTAGAGTTAACTGCATTAATTCACAAGCAGATTGACGTAAGCAACTGAAAAGGAAATTTGCATACCATATAGAAATGATTATAAAAATCATACTCTAAAATAAGGATTGTAGCTCTTGTACAGAACGGAAAGATAAAGCGGAGTGCCAACTTTGTCTTTTTAAAACAGGGTTGGTTAATCACATTAGGGCTAATTTCACAATGTGCACACATTAAACTTTCCATAGTCATGAATCATTAGAGGTTTGCAGCCAAAGACAAAGTTCTTACCTAGGGAAATTCACATTGACTTTAGAGCTATTTTTCTGGGTGAAGGTGGTTTTAGTCATTGCTCTCAGTATGAAAAAAAAGTCTGTATATTCACATGATTTCTATGCTGTCACACCAAAAAAGCTCAGATAAACGGTAAAGGGAGTGTTCCTGGCCAAAACACACAGTTCCCAGGCAGATAACGAACGGACCCAAATCTACCACCTAGCAGGTGTATTCAGAGCCCCAGAGCTCAAAGACAATAGAACCCAGCACTGCAGTTGTAACTGGATCTAGAATACTTTTCCAACGTCCTTCAAGCAGTTTTAAAACTAGATCTATGTTCACTTTGTGAACATGACATCTTTGGAGTACGAGTTCTCATCAGAAAAAGCGCGATCTTTCTGGGAGCCAGAGATGGCTTTGAGTGTTTTCCAAGAAGCAGTCAACAAAGGAGGGCCGGGGTCAGGGACACACCGCGGATGGTGGTCCGGGAGCTGGAGGAGAGCTGGTTTCAAAAGAGAAGGCAGGCTGGGAGGAAGGCGGGAGGGAAGATGGCCATACAGGTGCACTGGAGGCTTCCCAGGCCCCTGGCAGGAGACAGCCCGTGTCCCCCAGGCACTGCCCCTTTACAGGAGGTCGGAACGTAGGCTCTGATGCCGGGGCTCAGAAGGAGAAGAAGAAAAAGTGCTGCTTTCAGAAAGTTAACATGTGTTTCCACCGTGTGCAGCTGGGCTCTGCCTCCAATGGCGCCCTTTCCTCTTGCTTTATTTTTAATCTCAGGAAACCATATTCCCCTCTTGCTACTTCTCACTGCGTGTGGCTCTAAGTTTTTTCTCTTTCTGGGAGGGAGGAAACCCCCCCCCATATCTGCCAAGTCACTTTTTCAAACCTCACGCTGGGGAGCCAGCCATCCCATTTCTGTAAGAGGCACACACTCGAGACCACTGTCCCTATGCAAGACAAACACTCAGCCTTGCCGGGTGCCCTGGATATCTACCCGATGGTTTTGAATCTGCCAGCCAGGAGGCAAGGCGCCTGCGCCAGGTCCCCCATAAAATGTTCAGATGGGTACAGAGCTGGGCACTGAGCTTGAAACCAGAAAGCAGCCATGAGTTAATACGTGCGGCCTGGATCACCCAGCCGGCCGGCGGCGCCCCCTCCTTCTTCCTCTCCACCCCTCCCCCTCTTTGAGGCGACAGAATAAGAAATTAAACACTTGTGGGTTCATTCGAAAGAGTGAATGAAATTGAATAAGCCCTCAGTACTTGAGGCGCACAGGGAGCGCCTGAATGGGGCAAACCTCCTAAGTTGAATGGAGTGTCTTTTGGGACCAATTTGTCTCTTTTCACTCTTTATTCTTCCCTTTTTGCTGACAGATGTACAAAGGCGGAACTGCGCGGTGCAGCTTATCCGCATGCACACACAGCAGCTGTCACTTTTGTCGAGCAAGTTAATCAAGCAAATGCCACCATACCCCACTTTCTATAAGGAACAACATGTTATAGACAGTAGTCTTGCTAGAAAGAGACTTTATTTTAACTTTGATTGGCTTGGTTCCCCCACCCCCCAACACTTTCCCCCTTTCCCCCGAAAAGGAGGGGGGACTCTGCCCAAGCCAGCGACTTGGCTCTGACAGTGCTAGATTTAATAGTAATATTGCGCATGCCCTGAAGACTCATTTGGAGTTCTTTTGTAGGGACTGAGGGATGCCCCGGGTCTGGTTTTATTTTTGTTTTTCTCTCTTTTTCCATTGTTTGTGCTTTAAATTATTGTCTGAGCCGGGCTGTTAGACTGCTGCATGTCTTTAAGTTATACAAGGAAAGCCTGAGGGCAGAAGATAGTGTTACGCCATGGAGGGCTTGGATTAATTTCCTTTCTAGAGCAAGTTGTGTTATTTACATATTTCTTTTGATAAACCTCCGCGCCTGGCCGCGCTCAGGAAGACAGTAAAGCTCCTAACAGCACTTCTTCGCAAATCTTGGTGTCAGTGAGGTCTTTAACCTGGATGCCCAAATTTATTTCTAACGTGCATCAACAAACGCACAGGGGCCTCCACGTCTCTAATGCGTGTCAGCAAGTGGGAAGACTCAGGGAGAATTCCCACATGTCCAAACGCACATCCCCCCGTGATCCTTCGCTCTTTCGTGGTGTTCAGAAGCCACAGGAGGAGTGAGCTTCATTAAACCGGGCTCGGTGCTGACCGCAGTCCCTGCCCCCAAGCCCCCACTCACTTAGAAAACTGAGTGCCAAAACCGGACATATTTTGAATAAACAAACTCTTTAGAAACAATGTATATGGACCGCTCTCCACTGGCCCAGGGATTTGCTACATTCAAGAGCTGGCTTACAGCTGATGATCTATCTGGAAAGCTCTTAAAAGCTTCAAGAGAAAAGAAGCCAGCCCCGTTCTTGCTTTTCTTTTTTTCTTTCTCCCTTTTTCTCCTTTCCTCCTTCCTTCCTTTGCCCCCTTTCTTTGCCTTGTCACACTTTTATTGTAAGCTTTGGCTGGAAATAAATCAAGGAAGGACTTGGGTGATACCTGATCGCAAATTTTCACACTGCTGACATGTTAGGCGTTACTGGATAATGACCACGTAATGATTTAGTTGCAACTCCATTTGCATTATGTGCAGATTGTATAACCATGTTATTCTGTAACTCTGGATTACTTTTTCCTCCCCTGGGAAGTACTGGTGATCTGTGAAACCTCATAGTGCCATTGAAAACTTAGCTATGTGGGTAGGTTAAAAGAATCAACAGGGCCTCGTAGGAAAATCTTGGGCATTGTTGCTTAATAATACCACTGTGTCCAGCTTTGCTTAAAACACTGAAGCTGTTACCGTAAACCATTTATCAACTGTCTGGGATGTAATGGTATTGTGTTACCATCATTTCTCTCCCAAATAAACCACACAACTTTGTTCTTAGGGGATAAAAGATCTTAGACACGGCACAGAGGGAGATACAGACTGAAAGCTGAAAACCACCCCTTCGCTGGGGCTAGGTTAGAAGGGATTTTTGCAGCACATATGGTATGGAAGGTTCCCTACTGTGCTCAGATCCCCCCAGTTCTGGAAGGGACGTCATCCTGCTGTGGGCTACAGTGGTGTTTTCTGGGGTGACCCATCTTCAGGCCTAGGTACTGCTGCTGTGCATGGACCTCAACCCCCGTGACGATATCCACATGTTCCCAAGGAGGCTGCCCCAGTGGGGGTGAGATTTATCAGTGGGTTCTCTGCTTAGCTATGAACTCCCATCACTGTTCGCGGACAAGCCATGACTGATGAGCCGTGTCCTTCCCTGAGGTCACTGAGTACGATTTCTGTCTTGCACACTGCTGTGATACTGTGTGGGAAGAACCCCAGTGGATGGATTTGGGGTGCAGAGCGCTCAGTCAAGTGGGAGCTCCTGGGGTCTGGGAGCACATATTTGAACGTCTTATCTTTTTTCCTCCTAAGGTACTATGGTCGGGCGTCCATTACTTGGGTCAGCAAGAAAGCGGTTGGATCTAGTACGAACCACTTCCCAGGCTTCTAAATTTGGAAGTCAGTCTATCAATCAGTGACCCAAATTCCTCACTGGCAGAAACCTACCTCAGGAGGAGGTCATGAGCAGTACCTGCATCATGACATTTACTGCCTCCAGTAGGACCTGGGACATACATAGCACCCAAAACATACCGGCTCTTCCCAGCCTCAGTCCCATGTGCTGTGGGTAAAATGGAGATCCTAAAGGTTCTTCCTTCCTAGGTGGGGCTGCGAGGACGATTGAAAAGGAATAACATCTCTAGTAAGACAGCACCATTGCCTTCAACATAGCGAGGAAAACACACATATGAAACAAATTCTAAATAAACGTTACCAAGCTGTCATTGTTAAACAGGTATTTATGAGGACTTTTAATTACTGGAGTCTTTCTTCCTGTTTGCACTTTGCCTTTTAGGAGGAAGCTGCCCCCAACTGCCCTTTCCCCATGCCCCAAAGTCCTCTGGACTGGATCAAAGGAGCAACTTTCGGAATGTGAGCTTCTCCTAAGCACCTCAGCCTTATCTTCCTGGGGTGCGGGGAGTGTGACCAGAGGCACTGACTGTGTGCAGAGGCTGGGGACCTACCTGACTCCACAGCTCTGAATCATCTGCTCTTTTACATCTTCACAACTGCGTGGTCAAACTTGGGGTCAAGCAGGGTGGAGCCAAAGTGCTAACATTTTGATCTTGACCCGGAGAATTAGGTTCTGCTTCAAGGGCTCAGTAAAGTGGAAAACAGGACTAACAAATTGTAGAAATTATTTCAAACATAATTAAAACAGAAATGTCTCCCAGTGAATCTTCAAATTGGTGAACCAATCACACGGGCCCACACAATGCGTTCCCCAACATTAACCAGAACAATGCATCTTGAAGATGTCCAAGAAAATCCCACTGATGATTGCAAAAAATCCGGAGTGAGATGTTTAAAGGACTTCACTGTCATTTTTTAGTTAGATTTTGAAAAAGAATTGAAAATGTATTTGACAAAATGCACAGGATAACATGGGGAAGCTGAGAATCCCTAACAGCTGTTTAACAAATAGTCATTGAGTGTTTACTTCTCCTGGTCCCTAGGGGTGCGGTGGTGGAAGGGTAGACATTATTAATGCTCTCAGGACTGGGGCAGAAACCCACAGTTCTGGAGGTGGGATGGGGGCGCTGCAGTGTTGAGGCCTTGATTAGCTCATTCTGGACCTCAAGCTTCCTGTCTTAAAATTAAAATACTAGAACCTTCTCCTATCGTTTAAGTTAAGTTGTTCAATGTGACACAAAATAGGAAAGATGTTAATAGAAATAAGTGATAAATATGTCTTTCAGTATATTTTATCCTCTAAATCAAGATTCATAAGTATTGACACTACTGACATTTTGGCAGGTAGGTGCTTGTTGAGGGGTGACTTGTACATGTTAGGGTGCTTACCACTCAGCCATTATGAGGCAGTCACACCCTACATCCCCACTCCACCAGCCAACTACAAGAGTAAAAAAATGTCTCCAGACCTTTCCAAATATATGCTGGGGACAAAGTCACCCACAATGGAGAACCTTGGTGATTCTTGACTAGATCAAACCCTTGGCACCTACTTTAAAGAAATGCGGTCTGAGTCTAACTGATGTTGGATCTACTGACCCAGAAATTTTATGTAAAGCTGGAATGAGCACATTTTAAAAATAAAAAACACATAAGTGGTTGTGATGCGTACACCTGGATAACAAGCATTTATGAAAAGACAGAACAATACATATTAATAGGAAACTTCAGCCCCTAGAGGACATAGAGCAGCTAGACCCTACAAAGTGAATATCCACAGGAACCGTCACAATCTCAGCAAAGCCAGTCTCTGTTTTAAAAGAGTGTCTCCAAGGAGGGGCCTTGCCAAGGATTAATGCAGATACAGTGTTGTGAGTCCAGGACACTGCTGGAGGAAGTGATACTGTCTTCCTGTTTAGAGTCCAAGCGCAGCTTCCTCCCACCCCATACCCTAACCCTGGACATCCATAGGTCCAGCCCCAGAATGCCTTCTTGGGCTCTTCCTTTACAGTCTCTGCCTCCCTGGGATCTTGCATGACTTTAAAACAGATTTTCTTTAACAGTCTTGCAGCAAACCTGAGGATTGGTACTAGCTACCATGTCCCCTGATCATCTGGTCTCTGGTCTTTCAAATCGCATGGGTGCAGAATTTATCAGGACTTCTCTTCTGTCTGCTATAAAGCCTCTCTTAGGCAAGCGTGTGTGCTTGTGTCTACACTACCACCTCTATGGACAACAAAAGCAACACTGAGAAGAGATATTTATGGAGTAATTTCTATGTGCCATGCCCTGTGGTTTGTGCTTCCTAGGCATTGCCTCATTTGGTCCTCTGAATCCAGAGAACAATGAACTATTTTTATCCACGGTTTCGTGGAGGACAAGACTGCGGCCTGGGGAGGGTAAAGTGATTGAGGTCACATCGCTAGCAAGTGGCAGATCCGAAGACTGAACTCAGTGATGTCTGCTTAGACAGTTTGTGTTTGTCATGTGTGCATGATGTGAAAGGGCCTGTCTCTGGGGACCTGGAGGGCACCTTCTGTGCAGGGGTGGTGTGAGTGTCAAGCTGAGAACGTCCGGTGATAATGATCCTTTGGCCTTTATTCTTCAGACACTACAAGGATGTTTTTTGGATGAACTTGCCAAATGGATTTTTGAGACTAGTTTTGAGACTAGTTTCTGAGATAGCAGTACAGTATTCTGATTTCAGTTACTGGAAGACCCAAAAGTAATGCTAATGATTTATACTACAGTTTAAACTCAAAAAGCCCATATCATTAAAGGCGAAGGATTTGTGTGGGTGGAGGTATTATATGACTCAGCGCATGTTTTCCCATGATACTTTTGTTGTTGGGGGTGGGGTTGTGCTATGCATTGTGGGGTGTCTAGCAGCATCTCTAACCGACTGGAGGCCAGTAGTATGCCCCCAACCTTCAGGTTATGACAACCAAGACTGTCTCCAGATACGGCCAGACGTCCTCTGCACACCACGATACCCCTAGATAGCAACACTGTCTTAGGGCTCCCAAAGCTACAGAAGTACCTTGTAACTAGGACTTTTCTTTCTCATAGAAGCTTTCCTAGGCCAGAGAAAGAGTTTTCTGAACAAAAGGGAGTGAGGTTTCTCTTCCTTAGACGGTGATTTAGAAAATTTCACTAGAAAACAACTCATGAATTTAACTTTGCTTATTTTACATATTATTTGTTCTTTCTAAAAAAGTTTTTTTTTCCCTACACAATTAATGAGAGGGGCTTTTTTACCCTGGTTGGCACACAGATCTGGTAATTAATACTAACCCCATCCTGGGTAAGACCTGGAGCTTTGTTGATATGACTGGCTTTGGTCCAGGGATGGTCGGAGTGGAAAATTCTGCCAAAGGCAGTCAAGGCAACCCAATATGGCAAGTGACACTATCATTGTGAGCCTTTTGGTACAGGAATATTCATACCGCAGGCGGATCACTAGACTCTATTAACTAGATTTTTAGTCAACTCGGCAGGAGTTTAACAGAAGGACAGGAGGCTGTTAACTGTTCTCTTCTGAATTGGGAATTTGGAAGAATGAAGTATTTAAGGCGAGCCTTCTTTTCAGGTTTTTGGACACACAGGAATAACTGGCAGCCACCTGGTGGAAGCAACAACGTCCCTTTTTCCTCTCCTTCCTTTTTAAAAAATCAGGGTCCTGATGTAATAATTACAAAAAAAAAAAAAAAGGAAAAATAAGAGAAACAGTGGAGAAAATCTGTATGCCTGATCTGCACTGCTTTGGTTCCCTTCCTTGTCTTGGACTGGGGTTATTTTGGAGATGCAGTGAGGGGGTGAGGCAAGTCTGGGGTGTCCCTGAGCTTTCACGGGATCAAGTCTCCCCGGTGCAGCGAGTGTCACAGAATGGGGCAGGCTCTGTAGCCAGCTCCTGGGTTGATGAATGGATTGATTACTCTTTTCTTTTCTTTCTTTCCTTTTCTTTTCTTCTTTTTCCTTTTCTTTTCCTTTTTCTTTTCTCTTTCATTTCCCTTCCCTTCTCTCTCTCTCTCTCTTTCTCTTTTCTTTTCTCCCTTTTTTTTTTTGAGTTAGGGTCTTGCTCTAAATTGGCCAGGCTGGGCTCAAACTTAGAATCCTCTTGTCTCAGCTTCCTAGACTGCTGGGATTACAAGCATGTGCCACTATACCCAGCTACTAATGGACTTCTTGTTTTTTTTTTTTTTCCTGTACCGGGAATCGAACTCACAACCTTGCACTTGCCAGGCAGGCGCTGGGCTGCTGAGCTAAATCCCCAGCCCCACGAATGGACTTCTTTAGCACCTGCTAAACAGTAAATAAGCTCCCCTTTGTCACTATGGCTACACCGTATTTATTACACTGTTGTCTGATGGTGGGGGTGGCAGAGGGACATGTGACACCTGGAGTGGCATAGATACCCTGTACACATTTAGCAGTGACCTCTTTTCTTGTTCATCTAATCAGCTGTTCATAAGTGGGGGTGATTTGTCTCCTGTGGTACATCTGGCTCTATCTGTAGACGTGGTGATCACATGTGGGGTGACGGTGGCTGCTATCGACACCTAGAGGACACCTGGAGTAGAAGTCGGGGTGCCGCTGCATCATTCAGTGCACCCACCGTACGTCAGTTTTGGCCCAGGGTGGGAGACTGTGTTTGAATCATGGTTTTAACACGTGATGTAACATGTGAGTGTACAGCGAGATGATTTTACTTATTACCACTGACATTTTTGAAAGATGGACTACAAGACACTAGACTGCCCTGCATATGACAAGGTAGGTACTGTTTCACAAACATTCTTCTTTCTTCACTGTGTGTATGTGTTGTGTATATATGCTGGGCTGCAAAATAGAGTTGGGTTGGGGTGTGTGTGTGTGTGTGTCTGTCTGTGGTACTGGGGATTAAACCCAGGCCTCATGTATGCTAGGCAAATACTCTACCACTGAGCTACATGTCTAGCCCTAAAATTTATATTTTTCCTTTCTTTTTTCTCCTCCACCTTGGGTCTAAGGATTGAACCCAGAACCTTTACACTGAGCTGTATCCCCAGCCCTTTGTACATTTTTTTTTTAAATTTGAGAGTGGGTCTTGCAAAGTCACTAAGTTTCCTGGACTGGGCTCATACTTGTGATCTTCCTGCCTCAGCCTTCCAAGGTGCTGAGATTACAAGTGTATGCCACCATGCTCAGCTAAAATCAATCAGTCAATCAATTAGTTAATTGTTGAGACAGGCTCTCACCGTGTAGTTGAGGTTGACCTTGAACTCGATATGTAGCCTAGGGTGATTCTCCTCCTGCCTCAGCCTCCTGAGGGCTAGAATTACACATGTGCGCCACCATGCCCAGCTTAAAATTTATTTCTTAAATGAGCTGAGGGCACACAAGTTTGAAAGTCACTAATCTTTCCTAGTATTTCACAGATATTATCGTGCATTTAAAATATCAGATAATCTTGCTCAAATGCAGATTCTAACTCACTTGGGCTGTGCTAGGGCTGAAGTAGGCACATCTTACCAATTCGCAGGTGAGGAGGAGGAGAGGGTCCACAGTCTATGCTTGAACAGGAATCTGCAATTGATGTTTTAGATTCATTCTTTAGGAAAAACTATTTGAGCAAGGACTACGACCCTAGGTCCTGGCAGAGTGGAGCCTTTGGACAATAGCCGGAGTTTTTATGGAGTGTGGCGGGGGCGGGGGGAGAAATGGTGACTGGTTCATTACTGGGAAGTATTTGAGGATTTAGTACATCTTGTCTCCTGCAACAAAATGTGATAATATTTGTTCCACAAAATGTGCCTTGGCTACCCTGTGTGTTTGTGTGTGTGTGTGTGTGTGCACGCACGAATGCCCATGTGTATTTGAGCATGTGTAGTGTGTCTGAGTCTGCCACTTACTGCTTTCACGCCATAAGTCTGACATTAAAAAAACCCTTTCTAAGATGCACAAGTATTGTGTAGGTCATGTTAACAAGAATACTGTGACCTTAATGCAACAGAGCAATCAGCCTGGCTTTTTTGAATGATTAATGGAACAGTCTCCTCTGGAAAAGAAAACAAATTAACTGTCTTCACCAAATGTCTCCTGGAACACAGAAAGCTGTTCTGAGAAAGACACTTAGCAAAACTCTGCAGTGCACACAATCTCCAGAGAAAATTCAAGGCTGATTTTATGTAAGGTTTGCCCTAAAGGAAACGAGATCTATTTCCATGGATGTCTTCAGAAGTAGCCAGATGACTAAGGAACTATTTGAAGATATGCTACTGAAATGTAAATCTGTGAGGATGATACCAACAACAAAAAAAAATAAACATTTAAGTCCTTTCACATAGCAACAACCCATTGACATGATTAATCCAGTCTATTAATGCCTTCCTATCTTTTTTGTATGCAGGATTTCTGAATCTTCAAACCATCTGGGCACAGAGAGTATTCCAGCGTCCATAGAGAACAGAAATGTGTTCCCATACCTAAGACTCCAAAATCAAAGGAGTTAATCAAAGGATTCGTATGTGAACAAGAGGTTCGTTCAATGGGCATCAGAGGCACCAAAACACCCTCTCCATCCCCTCCCTGCTCACCCTAATAGGGCTTCCTTCTACCATCCTAAAAAGAAAAAGAACTACTGTCAGAGCTTTCTTCCTTTGGCTAAATATTTTGTTAAATTGTAATTATCCCAAGAAAGACAATAAAAGTGATCAAATCTGTTAAGAGCAGATTTGAGGGGTGGGAGGAAGTGGAAGCATGGAGATATTGAGTCTTTGAGGGCGCTGGAGGGTAAGACTCTCGGTGACGAACGGGGATTATTTTGTAATTTCAGCTGGGAAAGATCTTGAGTTTAGAACTGGATTGGGTATGTGGTTTTCCTGCAGGTAGTGCTACCAATCAAGGTGAGAGGGATTGGCCATCTACTACTTGTTTCCCCAACTCTCCCCCATCCTGTGTGTCTTCCTAGGGGATGACACGCTTCTGTAGCTCTGCTGCATGGCCCAGGGCATGACTTAAACGCAAGAATTTACTCGGAGGCTCAAAACTGGGTGAAAGAATCAACTGTCAGTCCTTTCCTACCTGCATGTTGGATTTGTTCTCCAGTTCCACTATGTATGTAACCACACAGATCCTAAAGCATGTCCCAGGAGGCTGGTAGACCTGCTCTTTAGTTTCATTGTTAATGACAGAAATGAAGACACAGTTCAATTAAAATTTGACCTAAACGATGCGGGAAAGTGCCGCATCAGATTGCTTTGGAGGACTTAATTTCAGAATGATAACCTCGGGACAAGTCCTAGAATTACAGAAGAAGCCTTCTCAATGGTGTGGGCATGGGAACTTGTGCATCCAAGCCAACAGTCCAAGACTTCACAAAAGTAGTTACCATGACAGAAGAGCACCTGGACTGAGCCTCAGTCTCACCACCCGCCCCCACCATACGTGTCTCAAAACATCCAATGAAATCTCAGTCATTCCTCACATGGTCTGCTTGTACTCTGCTCTCTGGGGGTTCCTCGAAGTGTAGCTATTATTATTATTATTATTTTTTAAACTAGCTGCAGAAATTTTCCTTACATTACAGAGAGCAGCTTTAAAAAAACCGGTTGAATTCTGCTAAGTTACTAATTATGTTTAAGAGAACTACTTGGTTGAATCCAACTTGATTTTTTTCCTCAACAAATCAGTTCTATGTTTAGACAGTAATAAACTCCTCCAGTCTGCAGAACAATTGGCACAGTGGTCCTTTAGCAAGGCAGGATCATGGAAAAAGGGCCAGTGCCAGTGAAAAAAGGAATTCATGTGGCATCACAGCCCCGTGGTGCCATGTGTGGCTCTGCCTCGGGGCCTGCCTTGCACACACCGTTGTCCAGAGTATTTGGGGGCAGGTGGAGAATTTTGAACACAAACAGTATGTTCCATGAACAGTCATTACCATGGAAAATGTAGATCATTAACTTAAAAAAAGCAATTTTGTTTTGCTAATTCATTTCAAAAGTACGTAATGAATATAAGCACATAGAAAAAGAATAAACATGCAGAAAATAGTCTCTGGGTTCGAGGAACATAATGTTTCAATTTTCTTATTTTTGCTTAGCTATTTTCTAAATGTCTAAAATGTACCTATGATAGCTTAATAACAAAGGGTATTAAACACACCTTCCCTCTATCACTGCCCCCACCCCTAGCCTCCTGAACTTCACAAGGTCGACTTGGACTCATTTACTAATTCTTGGGGGTTTTGTGGAGAGGGCTGGGGCCTAGGGATAGCTCATTTCAAAATCACCTGAACAAACAAGTGGTTCTCAGAGATAACATCGATGGTGATAAAAGATTAGTCCAGGGCTGTGGTGTGGCTGAGTGGTAGAGCCCTTGCCTGGCATGAGCAAGCTCTGGGTTCAACCCCCAGAACTGCAAAACAAAACCACTTATTTTTTATCTGTGTGAGCCTATATTACGTTATCTAGTCCTCACAAAGCTACAAGAAGTCAGTTTCTGTACAGATGGGCAAACTGAGGCTCAGGGAGACTAATTCACCCAACGTCAGTCAGCCGGGGAGTGGCAACCCCATAGCTGCTGC
Source organism: Chinchilla lanigera (assembly GCF_000276665.1). Taxonomy (NCBI): domain Eukaryota; kingdom Metazoa; phylum Chordata; class Mammalia; order Rodentia; family Chinchillidae; genus Chinchilla; species Chinchilla lanigera. The sequence goes on along the minus strand of NW_004955517.1, from coordinate 3,388,322 downwards.
TTCTGTCTGGCTTACTCGGAAGCTCTGCTTCTGATCATCACCATTCTGCCTGTTTTGGAAACACGCTTTACCAGAAGTGAGAAGACACCAAGCCGTGCACATCATCAGATTCCAAGCAAGCTTAGGGTTACGGTCTTAAAGTGACAGAGAGACTCTCACAATACCTTAGAGCAGATGTGAAGTTCTGCTTTTCCAAGAAAAGCAGGGGCAGGCAAAAGCATTTCCATTTCAGTGATGTTGATGGTGATGATGGTGATGGTGGTGGCGGCTAGCACTTACCAAATGCCTCCTCGGGCCCAATGCTGCAGGAGGACACGGCGTCTCGCCCTCAGAACTGCTCCGTGAGGAAGGTTCTGTTTACTAGCATCCTGTTGGCTAGGTGAATGTGCCTGCCAAGGCTCCGAGAGGTTAGGTAACCTGCCCTAGCTTGCAAGGGTTGGGTTTGAGCTCCAGAAGCGAGGCGATGACCATTCCACAGTGGCCCCTGTTCGGAAGGCTCAAAGCTGCCGGTTGTTCACACAGGAGATAACACACCATCTCCGTGTCTAGAATGCCATTTGCCTTGATTTTCTTTAGTCGGCCCTCTAGAACTGCAGCCTACTGTACTGGTGAACCCCTTGCACTTCTCCCCTTCGTACTTTAGGGGTGGTTTCCCTCACCTGGCAGTTGGTGATACGCCTTGTGGACGTGACACAATATTCTCCTGGTGGCCTGTTCTTCAGTACTTCTTGGAGCACGATGTCTCCTATTTTGACTGATACATGTTCACACGTATGGTGTTCTTCTAATTGAATGAGGTTATTAAAATAAGAGTCTCCTTGGCTTCCTATATGAGTTCAAGTATATTCTAATAGGCAAAGCTTTCATTTCTCAAATTACCTCTTTCAAGAGAAATAATCACTCTTGATTATTGTGCTGCCACATAAAGTGAACAAACACACGGTGTGACAATGGAACAGCAAATTAAAATCTGTGTAAGGCAAAGAATTCTGAGCAGCAGTCTCTTCCGAATCTGATCGTGCTGCCTGATTAAGTTCTTACAAGGCAGTTTGGGAAGGGCCCTTCCCTGATCTGATAACTGCCAGGGAGAAGCCAAATGCAGAGTCAATCTGCAAATACTTAATCCTCCAGAAGGCAGATTAAGTGTATAATTGACCTAGATAATCCATGTATCATCTCCAGTCAAATGTTCCCCGGGCCTGGTGCACAATGACATGGGGTCTGCAGCAAGCCAGCACGAATGCAGCATTACCACCACTGTGGATTCCATCCAAGTTCGAGATGGCTTTTTAATCACTCATCTCGGAGCCTGTGAGGTTTAAGCAGATGAATTCACCCTAAGCACATCTCTTTTAATCCCGATTTTCTTCTCAGTCTGTGTCTTCAAGAAGTACAAGGAGGAAAGAAAATAAATTAATTTTTGTTTAGACCTTGAATCTTAGGTGCTTGTCTTGATGATCTGATCTCTAATTTCAAAAATCATGTTTTTGTTTTGGGGAAGATGTTGAATTAATCACTAGAGCAGGGGGGGAAGCCATCTGCATGATTTATGGACACTCCAACTTTGAATCGCTATCTTCAGGTTATTTCTTGAGCTTGTGCATCCCTCTTTAGCTGCTGCTTCAGGAATATGGAGATTATTTCATACCCATGTTTTATATTTTCTTTAAAAATCAGCAATAATTGTCAAGGAGGCCAAGTTTCCACTTGAGTCTTACAGCAATCTGATTTTCTTTTAAAAATTCAGCATATTTAACATAATTTAAATTCATGTTATTGTACGTATTGGAATATTCTCTTGATTCAAATCTCTGAATATTTTGTTTTTAAATATTAGAGACTTATTTTGTAGCAATTATACTTCATTTCTTTAGGAAAAATGCACATAAAAAGCATATAGCTGTACACTTAAAATATCATGGGAAATAGTCTAGGGATTCTATTCTGAGCAATACTTTATTTTGGATTGGTTAAGTTCTTTTTAAGGTACATTATCAAAAAGTATTGTTAGTATTTTATGGAAGACCACAAAGACTAGTTGTATTAATAAATAGGGAAACTTTCACTGCAAAAAACGATTGGATTAGGCAACATTATGTGTTTCTCCAAGAAACCTGGAGAAGGCTTGGTTTAAAAAAAATTGGTGAAGATGAATTTAGAAAGCTTGTTCTTAAGTTACACGATGAAATAGATAAAAACGCAGAACATCAATGCAGAGTCCCAGATACTGTGCTGATGATCTCTCACGAGCACCCACCTCCAGCCAAAAGTACGACGACGACGAGGCGGAGAGAAAACCGCCTCTGAGAGCCCTGAGTAGGGGCCTGGTTAACCGGAAAACACAGCAGGACACGACTGGCTATCATTCTGAAATTTTCAGATAACAAGTGCACACAGAAGCCGTCTAGCCTTTTTTTTAAAAAATACAAAAAACAAACAACAAACCAGGGCACACTTAATAGGGCAAAGAAGGAATAATACCAAATGGCAAGAACTTACAGGACTTATCAGGTAAATGAAAACTGAGACTCGCAATACAGTTAAAAATACAGCAGAAATCCTTAGAACATGCCTTGGAATGACAGATGCCGGCAGGAACAAAAAACCCAGAGAACGACACTACAGTCAGAATCAGCAACCCCAAAACAGCAAACAGTCTCAGACACAAACACTTTCTTCTTCATTCAAATTGTTAATTTGCTATTATTCATTTTTGCCATTTATCAAAATGCAACAATTTGGAAGAGAAACTTCCCAGATCAACAAGTCTTTCTCAATAGGGTTCTGCCAATTGTGGAGACACTTGCCCCGGGACCGCAGTCATTAAGGGACAGAGTTGAAAGAGTGAGTTCACTGCAGCAGGAAATGTCGGGTGGCAGCTTTCACAATCAAACCCCTCTGCCCGGATACTCCTGGTCCCCTGTTCAGCTTGCGGGAGACGAGAGCCTTGCAGAACATAGATGCAAAGAAATAAACACCATGCTTGAGGAAACAGAAGCCGAAAATAATCAAACATGTTGGTAATCTGATGTTTTGCTGCTAGATGATAGAAAAGCAGTAAGTACTGAATTAAATTACTCAGTGCTGCATGGTAATGAAGCTTTTTGAGAAGCTCTGGGTTTTTGAAATGACAAATGTTTCAGATTCATGACAGATTCAGTAACTTTTTTTTGTGCTACATCAGTTAGGTTGCCTAGCACCGATATATTCTATAAATTAGGGGTTCAGGTTATTTGGAAAGATGGTAAATGTCTAAGTAAGCTCCTGAAAATGATTTCTCTGCAGTGCTGAGAGTCAGGTACAGTGAACGGAAGGGAAGAGTAGGAATGGGTAAGTTTTTAGAATTAGATAAGAAGGTCTAAGGAAGAAGCTCCCGGGCAAACGAAACTGGGACAACATGAGACTAAGTTGTGGGGGTTCTCCTGATATTGCTGGGGCACTTCACTCTGGCCAGCGCAACACAGCAGGGGGCAGAGCATCTGTACTTGTGCAGTCTGGTTGAGCCTAAATGTAACGTTAGTATTACTTCTGTAATATTTCTTGCAAGTGTAAACTCCCCCTCAAAGCTTGGAGGGCTCGCCCGTGCCTGCATTCTTCCCGGTCGGGCAAGTCCACACGTACCATCTGTGCCAGCCGAGGCTGCACTGTTTTTTTAAATAATGATTTGGTTGCACTTTCCCTTAAAAAGAGCCGCTGAAATGACCATTTATTTGCCTTGCTGCCTTCAACAATACTCCCTAATTTTTCCCCCTTTGCACTTTTAATTGATTTGTCAATGAAGCAAGAGGCTAAACTGCAAATTAAATGTCCAATTCAGTACTAGATGTTTTTAAGTTTCAGCGAGCACGAAGGTATTTGCACACACACACACACACACACACACACACACACACACGCCCATACGGAAACACACGCGCACACGTACACACGGGCCACACAAAACCGAGAATCAGAAGGTGCTGATCAAAGGAATAAAAAGGCAACCTAGGCATTGAAAAGAACAATCCACAGGCTTCTTGGAAATTTGTGCTTTGGAAGTGAATTCAGCGGAGATGGGCAGAGCGTGCACACTCTTGACTGCAGGCCCGGGGGTCTGCCTGTCTCTATTTTCAATGCCTATTGGATGGGAGATCTTGCCCCAGACATACCGGGCTCAGGACTTTCATAAAGGCACGCATGCAGAGCGGGGATGGCCCGCCGGTGAGCTTTATGCATGTATGAGGCATTCTCAGTGGATGTGGGTCATGCTAGAAGATGTACACAGGAAGATTATTTGATTCTAATTCATGCCACTTGGTATAATGTGATAAAACATTTGACATGAGAGATAAGTTCCATTTTAATCTGAGAGAGAACGAGTGGGAATTAAAAAGTAAGAAGGGTTTTCTCAAAAGAAGGTGGTGAAGGAGAGAGGGATGTGGAGTGCAGAAAGGGGATGACTGGAAAGGAGGAAGAAAAGAAAAAGAAAAGGAGAAAGGAACCTTTCAACACACTAGGAAAGCAAATGAGCTGGAAGACAAAGCATATAAAAGTCAGAAGCTGCAGAATCCAAAAGCCGTGCCAACAATGAGCTCACTTAGCTATGGAACAAAAACACACACACACAAAACTCAGTGTAAATTGGTGAACACAATCACAGAAAAAATATAGAAACAAGGATTTCATAGTACACCAAAACATTAATGTTCAGGCTGGCACTAAATATATGGAAACCTGGACAGGAAGAGCTCACATTTCACGAGACAGAAGTAGTCTGCACAGTTAGAGCCACACAGAGACAAGGACATCGGCTTCCATGCACTCTGGCCAGGTCTACACTGACAGATTTAGTGGAACTTGATGCAAAATGTCTGGCCACATTGGGCAACCTCACCTGCTTTGGCCTGAAAAGAGGCAGGTCATTTGAGACCAAAGCAGATTCTTTTTCCCTTCTTTTTCTTTCTTGCCTCAGTGGCTTGCTTTGCACTACAGATGAGTCACAGTGGAAATAACATTGCTTCAAAAATATTAACCCTTAGAAAGCTGCATTTTCTGAAGTTTGATCTGGGTCTCGTGGCTGGATGTACTCCCTTCTTGAATACCTGCTTCCCCTCCTAGATTTTTGGGTGGTGGGTGGGTAGGGATTAGAACGGCACTTGACTCAGGAATTCTCCCACAGAAGTGTTTGCCAAGACCCAGGGCTAAGGATTTCTGGTTTTGCAAAAACAAAATCGTCTCCGAGTTGCTAAGAATGTGACACTGGCTGTACATCTGCACGCCATAGCTGGCGCCAGGGAGGTACCGCCCCCTGGGGAGGGAGCTGGCCTCAGCATCCCTGATGGATCAGCTCCCTAAAGGGGGGCCAGATTGCAAGGAGGACCAGAACCAAGGTAGGTCTTTGCCAGTTAGACAAAGCTGCCTCACAAGCTCTGTGCAGAACGCGCTGCTTGCCGAGAGGCTGTGTGCTGTCCTGCATGTCACACAGACGGGGACTGAGACACTGCCACACCAGGGGTGGGTTTGGAACAGACACGACAGATACGAGCCTAGGGCAGAGGGAGAGGAAAAGATCGTGCTTGACTCAGGACCAATCCATTTTCTCAAAATGTGACTTATCCTCCTGTCTCTTATTTTGTCACATTTTGGAGGGTCTCCTCCTCGGTCTTCAAGGAGGAGAAGGCATTTACTTACATCAAATAACCTTTCTATATACATCTCCTCATTGACCTTATCACGCAGGACATCCTGTGAGTGGCGGACGAAAGTCACGTAGGCGTCGGCCACATCCATTCCGGGTTTCTGCAAAGAAACAGCAAAACATGAAAATGGAATTTTCAGACAGCGTCTCTTGAGCGATTACTCATTCCTCCGCACCTCACCGCCACCCCAGCTTCCCGACATCCTTCACTGCTTCTGTGGGGTCACCTCTGGCTACAGCACAGCTCTCAGTAACCTGGACTGGTAGGAATTACATTAGAAGCCCCTGCTCCTTCCAGGAAGCAAGCCTGGCTAAGAAGGGAGCTAGAACTGTGGGATTTTATGGATCTAATTTTAGCCGTTAATTTTTTTTCTGTTAAATGTGTCCAGTGGATAAATCTTCACTGGATAATCCAGAGATACTCTCTGACTTTGCTGTGAAGTGAAACCCCCATTAAAGAACATACTCTGCTTCCCATGGTCTGTCCTCCTTCTTTCTTTACAAAATACTGAGGAAATGCTGAAGACATATTTCAGCCTGTACGCGCTCCTACCCAGTTCCCATTTAACGAGTGTACATGGTGAATATTTGCTAACCAGCTCACTGTGAGGAGATTTTCAGTTATTTGCCTTTGCTTTTCTGTACAGCTTTAAAGCCTGAGGATAGGGAGTGAGAAAGGCAGGGGAGAGGGGAGGACTCGGTTTTTAAATAAATTAGATTTTTCTGGGAAGGTAAGCAGGTGGTTCACCCAGTAGTTAGGAAATGATTTACTGTGAAGAAGTTAGGAAGAAAGAAACTCAGAATGTATACTGCTTGAGATGTCGAAATCAAAGTTATCTCCAAAGAAACCTATTAAAACCCTGTAATATAGGTCACAAGGAGAGCTGCCACAAACCCCTTAAATTTCCACAGCAGACATGTATGTTTGCTAATAACTAGAAAGATTAGTTTTCATTACTGTGCTTTACCTTAGATCACAAAGTATCATTTCTCTAGCAGACGTAACTGTCAGGCACTGCAAATTGAAGTTAGTTAACACTTCTGTGTAATTTCCAGGGTGAAAATGAGGAAGGTTTGGAAACAGTAGGACTGTATTTTTTTTTTCCTGATACAAAGCAAACAATTATCAAGCAAAGGGCCAATGCTTGGCCCCTGGGATGCTAGTAACATTTCTTAACACCTGCTGAAACAATGACAAGGTATTAATTTGAAAAACAATGAGGACAACCCCAAGCCACAGTAGTCAAGTGTTACACTTTCAAGCAATTTTCAGCAAATGGATTGAATGGGTTTGTGATGGTCCTATAATTGTTGCAGTTTTATGATACGAAACAATAGCAGCTCTCCAATGAAATGTGAGTGTAAGCTATCAGTTCTCAACTGGCACCTCTCCTGTCTCCCTTTGCAGCTGCATATCAAAGGACACACTCAGTAGGGACGGAAGCTTATTATTATTGCTTTCGTTGCTTCCCTGGGGAAGCCTGGGGCTGATGTAGCTCTCTCCTAGGTACGTGCAGCTGTACATGGAGCTGCAATCCACGGCCAGCTTCCCTGAGCCCCTCAACAGCCAGGATGGTACCCTGACATAGAGGATGGCTACTGTCACCCTTCCACCTCCTTGCCCTAAGGCTTCCTGTCCTCAGAGGGACATTTCATTTAGGTTTTTAAAACTTTGATTTAAAAAAAATTCATTTTGGCTCATGTCACCCTGGTAGTTAAGAAACTGCATGGTTTTCCTTCTCTTTCTTATTATTTTTTCCATAGCATTTGCCAAGAGCCGACATTGTATTGTACACTTATTTGTTTCATTTTTATCTGTCTTCTTCCACTAGAACATAAGCTCCATAAAAAACCTTTGGCTTTTTGTCTGCAGTGGACCTTGTTTACAGAATGGTGTCTAGCACATAGTAAGTACTCAGTAAACATTTGCTGGTGAACCAATCCATGAATAAATGAGTAAAGTTCTTCAATCCATTAGATGGATTCTTACTCAATCCTCCATGAACTGGAACTTGTACAAATCATTCAGACCTCTCTGGATCTCAGTGATGCCATCTGCAAAATGGGATTGGTAACAGCTCCCCAACTTACCTGCAAGGATTATTAATGATCATCTTCTAAAATAATGTTCATGAAAATGCCTTGAAAGTTGTAAATTGCAGTACAAACAGGAGTTACTATGGTGTTTTCTCCCACAATTTTATATTACATCATAACCTTAAATACTTTTAGAATCTACTTTAGATCAACAAGAAAAAAAAGGGGTCTCAGTGGAGCCTCTATCAAGATAAAATCTGTAAAAAATGTGTATTTTCCTATAACAGTCCTCAGTCTCCCACTCCCAACTATCTTCCTTTCTTGCTAGCTCTACATGAAATTCCAGCCTGTTTGCTTTCCAGCCCTTGATGGGTCAGGAATGAAGAAGGAAATTGTTAGGCAGGTATGCTTTTCTTTTTTTTTTTTTTTAATTGTTTTTGAGACAGGGTCTTGCTATCTAGTTCAGGCTGGGCTTGAACTCACTTATGTAGCCCAGGTTGGCCTCAAATTTACAGCAATCTTCCCGCCTTAACCTCCCAAGTGCTGGGATTACAGGTGTGTGCCACCACACCGGGCAGGTAGATACGCTGCTAAGAGAACACCCTCACTTTGCCTGGTCTCCCTGGCCTGGGGAGCAGGCTGCCAGACCTCAACACCGGACACGGGGACTCATGCCTGGGGCCTGGAGTTACTGGGGGCAGCTGCCCCTGTACCTTGGGAGGCCCTGGGGGTGCAGGTCACTTTGCAGCCACTGGGGGAAGGCATGCCACAGCAGTGAACCTGAGCCATTGCGACGAAAGATGAAATGGCACAGTATTTTAAAAAATGGATAAAAAGGTAGGAAAGATATATAATGCATTTTAAGTAGATTCGAATCAAAACATCTAAGATAAAACTATTGACAAACAAGCTAAGCTTGTTATACGTGGCCGAGCAGCTGCTACTACCTTAGCTTCCCACCACACTGCTGCCACACACAGTGGGTTTGCTTTTAGGTGATGGTTTTCAAATGTGCCTCTGACAGCTTGATGGGGTATGGCACAGATTTGAGGAAACAGTTAAAGAAATATAAGTAAGTTTCTGTAGAGTTAACACCACCACATGCAGCAGATATAATTTGTGAATAAGCCACGCTGTGGCACGGGGAAAATAGGACATTTTAATCTTAGCTTGTTCCTACTAGGGTACTCCTGAATTAGAGGAAAACAACTCAAACTTCAGCATTCCAAGCAAGCCTTAATTATATAAAGACCGTCTTAGAAAGGGATTTCCAGGCTGCGCCCCAGAAGTGCTGAACCAGAATCTCTGGAGACAAGGTTTGGAAATCTCAAAATAAGCAAACAAATCAAGAGCGTGATCAAGTCTTACTGCTGTACATTCTGGTTTGGGAGACGCCCACTGGTTAGGTGACAGTCTGTGGTGCAGTGACCACATTCTTCAAAACCAACAGTGAGATAAAAAACCAAGTCCTGATTTATAGTGCTTTCCAATCTCCATGGTGTAAAAACTCCCACCAGAGCTGATTTCAAGTTTCCAGAGAGCAGTGACAGGCACGAAGTGGAGTAAGATCAAACCAACACCCCCTGAATCTTTCCTCACTACTTAGCAGAACTTGAGATGCTACTCAACCTCTGTGCCTCAGTTTCCCTAGCTATAAAACATGATGAAATTAATATCCCCCTAATAGGGCTATTTTTAGAAGTAAATTATTTTTAGAAGTACATTATTATTTACTATACATAAATTATATATTATATATATAGTACAAATGTGTATCATGTGTTATTGTTTTCTATAAGCTATGTACTTTCTAAATAAAACATTTATTATAATATGAGCTATGAAAGCACACATTAATCAACTTAAAGTTCAGTGTGGTGCTAAGCCATTAACAACTGATGCAGTAATGAGTTGGATGTGCTAATCATATATTTGTGAATACCAAATAATCACTCACCTACCAAAATAAAGACATGTGTCTCTGCGTTAAAAATCATCCAACAGCATAGAAGGGTATTGAGAAACATTGCTTTAAATCTCAGCTATGCCCGTGACCAGCTGTGTGGTCCTGAGTAAGGGAACCTCTCTGTGTCTCAGGTTCCTCATCTTTAAAGTCTGGTGCTTGGAAAGATTACGTGTAAAGGGTTTAGAACAGTGCCCGGCACACAGGGAGTGCTTTATAAGGCTTGGGTGTAGTACGTAGGAATTATAACTAGGCTGCATATCATCAGTGGAAAATGTACCACATTTGAGGGCAAGCTGCATTATATTTGCCTCTCTACAAGGTGGAAATTCTGTGAACTCTTTTTCTCTTTCTTTTTCATAGCTCAACAAGACTTCTAGTATAACAGGAACCCATGAACGACCCCAGGTCATGACACTCGCTTGTTGACCTAGAATCTATTTACCCCATCTTTACAATGAATATGAGCCTGGCTTTCAGGAATCAGTATGTTGACTCATAGGAAACTGCTGATACTGGACTTTGTGGGACTTCTTCAAAACGCCACTCACGTGTAGTTCACCCTAACTGTCTGTGGCTAACAGTGATGGCCAGATCAAATCCCTCCTTGTGTTCGGGGTGGGTCTACAGGTCACCTGTCCTTACCCTGCCATTGAGACTTCCCCTCAGCCTCAAAGCCCACGGAAAACAGACTCAGACACCGTATCTTTGTGTTGGGAGCTTAGAATTTCAATCTCTGGGTACTGAAGGCCAGTGGAGAGCGGCTGACATCTGCAAATTCGTCAGGCTTCCGCCCTGGGTGTTAAACCACCACCACCATCACGGCCACCACGTGCCCTTCTCTGCCAAAAAGCGTAGTGAGTGCCATGTGTGTAGTGCCATTTAATTTGCACAGCTAGCCCAGGAGTTAGGTATCACCATCTCCATTTTAAAGATGGAGAGGACTGGGCCCTTGAAAAGAAAGTTTCTACTTTGGGACTTGAAAAAGTAAATTGCTCAACTTCTCTCCTTACTGCAGTTCTGTGAGCCTTTCCTCTTCCCCGTTCTTCTGCCTACACAAGGAATCTGAGGTCCCTTGATGAGAAGTATTATATAAATTCAAAGCATAATTATTGATTGTACATTCTCTCATTAAACAAACAAAATATAGGCTAATGCTAAATTCACTCCAATTTTCCATTTTGTCTTCCTTTGAGAAATAAGCCAATAAACCATTACATACTTAGCTTCCTGGGGAAATGAATTTAAATGTTAATATAAATCCTTTTAGAAAAAAAACAAATTTTAACAAATAAGTATTTGAACAAGGAGGGTACTTAACCACGTTCAGAATGAGAAACGTTCAGTACAAGGCCCTTGGCAGCTGTTGAGATAAGCTCTCTAAATTTAATATTTTATAATAGACTCACACTTCTTTTGTTAGAAACAGAGAAACAGAATCATTTCCTTTTCCCCTTTATTGCAATATATTTAAATCTCTCCAATTTTATTTTGCTAATAGGCAGGACAAAGTCTGTCTATAAATGTATCCTGGTTTATCACAGGTAATCCCACACTTTAGCATTCATGGGTAGTACTTAACCTCAATTTAAATGTAAATTTTGGGCAACTTCGAGGGCTTTATCTGTGAACTTTGAGGGCTCTCTTCATTAATGAGGCCTGCACTAATTATAAGCAGTTTTTGTAAGGTTTTCTTAAAACAATTGCAGCATTGACCCAAAAATGAACAAATTCAGAAATTATTTGTTTAAAAAAAGTGCTGGTGCCCTTGTGCAAATGTGTTTTGCAGTGCTTTGCTCCCAAGGTGTCTCCAGGAGGGGAGGTGGGCCGGAGGAAAGCAGAATGAAAGGGACCAGAACAACCAAATCAACTGAGAGGGAAAGGGGACGGGGCTTACTCTGCAGCCCTTTCCTCCCGGGTGAAGGAAACCATGCCTTCTGTTCTGGAAAAAAATCCTACTATGGGACAGCCTGGGTCTCTCTCTTTCCGATGATCTGAGTTAGGGTTGTACAGTTCAGCAGCAACAAATGAAGACAGCACCGTTAAAACTCCCATGAAAGTGCAATAAATAAATAAACACTCAAATTGAGCACAGTGACAAACCCACAAACAGCAGCTTTCAAATACTCACAGGTACGTCCACGTATTTGGAAGCGGCCTTCACCTAAAGAGAGAAGGAGAGGGCGGAGGTGAGGTGGGCGTTCATGTTTAAGGCTCACAACTCGATGCGGCATTCCCGCCGAACAATATGCTGGCACACGATGCTGACCGGGGAAAACGAAAAGGTACTAAAAAACAAAATCTGTTTGCTATTTTTTTCAAGCCATAGCCACTGCTTTGGGGAAGAGAGAGAGGAAGAGAGGGGAGGAGGTGTGAGAGTGAGTCAGCACACAATTCTCCTGATGGATGCTATGGCTAGCGCGAGCTTGGCATTTTCCTCTCTCCCATGAAAAAGAGGGAAAGCAGCTCTGGTTAAACCCAGACTGGGGAGTGGAGGGTTCGCCAGCGCAGAGAAGCTGCTCAGACGGCCGCACTTGTCACTTGGGTCTTTGTGTAACTAGGCCCAGGCTGTCCCGAAAGGCTTGGTCAGTTCTGTTTCTGCTAACTTGCGTCTTCCTGAGGAGGGAGTGCGGCCATAGGGCGTCCTCCACCCAGGAGGACATGGTATCTGAGGCTGGGGACCAGAGCCCTGCAAATTCTCCCAGTGCTATTGTCTGGCCTCCTGATTTTAGGCGCTAAAAACACCCCATGGGGAAGCTCAGGACATGGTTACAAAATTCATTTTCAGTTTTGGGGGAGTAAGTGTGGTACAGAGCAGTGTTTGAAGATGGAGTCTGAAGTCAGACCTGGGTTCAAATCCAGCTGTACCCCTCACTGTGTGACCCTGAGCAGGCTACTTTGTCTCTGAGCCTCAGTGGCCAGATCTGCAAAATGGAAATACTCATACTGCCTATTTCTTCAGGTTGATAAGTGGGTGAATGTGCATGGCACTCTGCGTATGGTCAGTATGGAACAAATGGCAGCTAAGCATTTATAAAGAAATCTGGGTGAGCACTGTGTGCTGTGGGTTCGAGGAAGAGCACCTCAGGGAGGAAGTTTGAAATTCTGTGTGTTTCTGTGTGGGCCAGGCCACATGCGTTCCTTCAGACACTAATGAGTCTGTGTTTCAGGTTGGGGAGGGTTTCCTGCAGGTCGGGGAGGGTTTCCCACTGACGGCCATACACACAGCAGCCAGGAGGTCTTCACACTGCAGGGCGCCTTCCCCTTGCCATCTGGGGGGCAGCAATGTTAATAGTCAGTCTCCATGACCACCGAGGGGCTCCGGGAAAAGTGCTCAGGGGAATCATTTCCTCTGTGCGCTCTTCTCAGTGATCCTTTTCCAAATCCAACTCCTAAGTGACAGCAGCCAATGAACCAAGAGAGCAGGGCTGGAAAAGCCCCGGATGTAATGAAGAGTCCTGTAAGCGCCTGAACTATTTGACCCAGGGAGATCGCGTCCAGGTCTTTAGCCTGGTTCTTAGATTTCTGGAGGAGGGTGGCAGAACTGTGTGTTCTGTAGGGTTGGTAGTCAGGACAGGTGAGAAGACAGCTGAGGACGTACCCGGTGAACTTGAAAGGGGGCGATGCACGATGCGTTAGTTACTGGGAGGGCAGTGCTTTCTTTCTTCTTTAATCTTTGCCAACGTCCAAGATGACTACTCTGTTCCCCTCCTGTATTCTCTGAGAACCTTAGCCCATCGGCTTGGGAGCATGGATTGCAATTGCCATCTCTGCCCATTTGTGTAAAGTCCGCCTCCTACAAAAGCTTGCAAGAGCAAAGGTTACACCCTTCCTTCTCCCAGCTGTCTCTGCACTGACTCATTGGGTACCTGACTTAGAAAGGGAACTCGGGGAAGATGTGTGGAGGAAGGGAGAAGAGAGCTGGTGGGCAGCTCTGGCTTCCGGGTTGTGCAGTAAACAGAGGAAAGACCCAATTGAGAAGCCAGTGCACTGGTCCATCTGAGAGCCGCTATCTTTTTATACAAAGCCGACAACCTGTGAAGGCTGGGGAGAAGGAAACCATTGTGGGCCCTTAAGCAGATAGGAGGAAGGCTTTCCAGAGTTTGCACAATTACCATGTTTACTAAGCAGTCCCTAAGCCCCACATCTTTCCTTGGCATTCTTTTTCCAAAATTCAATTCAGGCTAAATGACCGCTTACCTTTCTTTTTTCAAGTCTCTCCCACATACCATATCTACCAGTTTGATGATGTGTTCAGTCTACCAAACATGTTCACCAACAGTTTCTGCTTTAAGCCATCCTGTGACATGGGGGCTACCAACCATGTCCGCTTGCACGGAGAAAATGTAAATCCATAGAATCCAAGGAATTTATTTGCTGAGGCTCTCAGTCAGTAGGCAGGGAAGCCAGGACTTGCATGTGGTTTTCTGAGCCCAGATTCCTCCCTTACAACCCCAGTCTTCACAATACTGGTGGAGAAGCTCAAGGCAGTCAAGCACCCATGGCCTGAGTGGTGCTGCAGAGGCACTGTCCCCAGCTAGACATTGCCTCCCTTGCTCTGCGCAGTTGATGGCAGCTGGTATGAGTTTTGCTACAGCTGAAATGATCAACCTTTAAACACGCCCACTCTCCATTTACCACAACATGCGGTTCCAACGCAGAGAATGACACCAGTCAAACTCTGTTTCTTTCCAGGCAGTTGGGGCAGATGAGGCAATCTCATGTCATGAATGAGAATCGCGTTCTCTCCTGCACGCGCAGCCTCCAGCCTCACAGACTCATTCTTTCGTCCTACAACATGTGGCTTGCACTTGGTGTTCTCGATCTCCCGATAGCTCTGGGTAAATTGTGGTTCCGTTATTACTTAGAACAAAGTAGAGTGCCATTGTTCATCCTGGTCACTGCAACTTTAAGATGCTCCTGATGAGGATGATGCGGACTCCCGAGGTGTGTTCTACAAAGAAAGTGAAGGGAGGCCTCTTGCCTTGGAAAAGGAAGAGCTAGTGGCAGGAAACCATAATCTTCATGGAGTTCACCAAAGCGCCCCAGTGTGGGATGGAACTTGGTCACGATTGTTCCACAGCGCAGAGTCAGGACGAAAGAGTAAAATGACAGGACCTCGAGTTGGATGCGAATGTCACCAGAGTCTGGCTGGCAGTGGCCACGTCTGAGGGCAGAGACCCTGTGTGCTGGAGAAGCCCCACTTTGCATGGGGAAGGGCGCTCTGGAGGTTTCTTTACCTGGGTGAGAGGCCGCCTCTCAGGCTGCCTCATGCTCTCTGCTTCTGGCCTTCTTGTGAGAAAGTGGTCATCAGTCTGGCGTTTTCTAGGGGAGGCAAGCTGAGACCCAGCAGCATGGGAGACAGCCAGGACCAGGCTCTGGGCTTCGACCCCTGGGACCTGGGGTCAAACTGGGGCTTCTCCTGCACAACGGCAGCAGCACTACCATTAAGCATCGCTTTGGTTTGAACTGTGCATAGGAATATGTCTTTTTTGCCAGCTGTAATTTAAGAACAATGACCAGACCCTCCCAACCCACTGGGCTTTGGAAGAACCACCAGAAAATGAATACACAACAGGCACCATGTCCAGATCAAATAAATGACAGCCCTCCTGACCTCCACAAGACTACTGTCCATGACATGTGGACATGCTTCTGATGAATAAAACACTAGTTCCCTTTAAAAGTACCCTCTCGCCTGGGATACAGCTCAGTGTCACAGCTCCAGCCTGGTGAAAGTACTCTCTCTTTTACAGTAATTTTTGTCTATGTGTATTGTTTCATGAATGGTTGTTAAATGTGTGTGTGTGTGTAATTTTATTTTCTTTTTGGTTTTAATTTAAAAAGAAATCTGTCAGTGAAGCGGCTAAGAGATAGGGTCAGGACTGGCTCAATTGGAAATCTGGCTTTGCCATTTTCTAGCTGGGTAACCTTCTGGGTAAGTTCTTTAACTTCTGTAAATGAGGGGATAAGTAATAATATTACTCGAAGGGATACTGGGAGAAGTGAACGACGTGATCCAGCTCAGTGTGTGCTACAGTGCCAAGCAGTCCTGCGTGTAGCCATTCTTACCCCAGCTGCTGCAAGTTGTGGCTTACTGGTGCGGAGAAAGCACATTTCCCCGCCCTGATGGCAGCAGTCAGGTTGACTCCTGCTTCTCTAGCCCACAGTCACTTTGTCGCCATGAAAAGGATGCTGGAACCTCCCCAGGTTACTGGCAGGTGTCTGAGTTGATTCTCAGGGTGGGATGCTCTCCTTCTGTTTTGCAGCACCCCGTGCTGTAGAGAACATGCCCGCAAAACAGGCGGGCAGAAGGCAGAGCCCTGTTCTCCTCCTGCAGCACGGCTGAGTGCAGGCATGCTGAGAGGCCGCTTCCCCACACCCACCCCAGCAACCACGGTCAGGAGCACGAGCCATCCTTGCTGTGACCGTGCCACACAGCAGGCACAGAGCAAGGTCAAGGCTTCACCCCACGGAGCTGCCAGCCTGCTTTCTAAGCAGGGACTGAGCTGCCCTCAAAAAGAGACAGAACCGTGACTTTAGTTGGACTCTGTTTCCTGGGACTCTCTGCTTTCCCACTGTCCCCTTTGGTGAGACAAAGAACACCCCTTTTCTAGCAGCATGGCCTAAGCCTTGTGCCCCAGCCCCCTGGAAAGAGCCAGTTCTGGGGAAGGACGGCAATGGAGACATAAATCAAGAGAAGCTGCTGCGGCGGGGATGAAGTTAGGAAGAGGAGCCGTCAGTGAGCACCATGCTCATGTTCCCACACCCTTGGAGACAAAGGACATTTACTGTACACAGCGCCGCCCTAGGGGCTGGAGGGTGCTGGCACTGGCTCCCTGACTCCTGGCCCACTTCTTTGATGATATCTGAATGCACAAGCCCTCCAAACATTCCATGAATCAGGTCCGTCCAGTGACTGATCAGTAACCTTTTCTGAGTGTTTGCTACTTGTCAGGCAATGAGTTAGGAACACTGCGTAGTATATGTAATCTTTACCACAGCCTTTTGCAAGAGATCCTATTGGTGCTCCCATTTAACAACTGAAGAGACCCAGGCTAAGAGAGATGAAGCAATGTGGCTTGAAATCACATAAGAAATAAGTTACGACATTGGGCCTCCTACACCCTAAACTGCCTATTACTTAGTTTGAAAAATATCTAGCCAACCACTTTTATTGCTTAGTCATACTTATCAGAGAGAGAGAGAGAGAGAGAGAGAGAG
>NW_004955517.1:3273044-3371321 GCF_000276665.1 Chinchilla lanigera | reverse complement strand
AGAGAGAGAACCTAAAATAGCTTATCCAGGAAAAATGCATGAGGGATTTGAATAATTATTTGCCGTGAGTCAGGGCAGAAGGTCCAAAATGGATTCTGTGGCCTGAATGTCCCAGCTAATTACCTCGCCCCTCCACCTGACTTAGCGTGTGTAGACAGGCTTAATGGTTTCTCTATTGAGCTCTTCCATTATTTTTCAGGTGCCCAAGGTAATCTTTTCATTGAACACTCACCATTCCAGGATTTTCACAATGCTGATGACTAAGGGATTTTCCTCTGGCTGGTCCTAATAAGGGGACCTGAGTTAATCATTGTGAAGCTTTGATAGGGAACGCGGCAGGGGCTTAAACCACTTCTCCTGCTTCATTAGGGGAAAAAGCAACCCAGGTGCAGACCACGAGGACCTCAGGGTTTGATACTATTAAATCAATGCACAGACAAAAAAAAGTGGATTAGCTTCTTTTTGCAAACAGAAGTCTGGTGGGTACGACTCAAAGATGGAAGAAAAGGGAAGTCTGAACAGATACCACTGCATTAGCTACTGCCAGAGCTTTCCTTTCACCCCGTGGTCTCTTAAAAAAATCAAGGAAATGATTTATTTTCTGCACGAGCTGACTCCACCCATGCCCATTTGACTTCATAAGAGCTTTGAGTTGATTTCTCTGCCTTTGCCAGCAAACTGCTGACCACACCACTATCTTAAAGGGCTAACAACATTCGCTTCAGCATTTGACCTTTGAAATATCTGCCACAGGGCTAATGATGCTGTTATGCTTCCTCTCTTCACTCACTCAGGCAGTCTTGGAGATGCGAATTTTATTTTAAGAGTCGAGGCATTTCATTATGCAAAACTGCTACTCACAACCATCCCTAAAATAATTTTATCTCTTGTTTGTTCAAAGTTTTCATCTATCACTGTCCTCATATGCAGAATACAGCTTCTATTCAGAAAAGCCCCTTCCCTCTCTGTGTCTACACCACCAGGTACACAGTAGTAGCTCAACAAAAAATGTATTGGCTGCATGGACTTTGTGGTATGGTGCTCTTTATTCACTGTACGCAGAGTACAGGTTTGTGGAGTTGATGTTCTAGCTAGCACTACGAAAGGACACTAAAGAGAAGTGCACCTAGGCATTATTGACTCAAAAGGAATTGGTGTTTGTTGGCTCTAAGAGGAGAGTGTCAAGGTGTCTTGCTCACGTGCTCTGAATAGTACCAGGGAGCAGGAAAGAGCCTGGGGTCTGGAGGTGGATACCTGGGTCTTATTTGACCAGTTAGGTTTCAGGCTATCAGCTGGGTTGCTTGTCAGTGGGTGGCTATGGTTCCTTCTCATGGTCAGACTGCTTCAGGTGACATCATGTAACATGTTACGATGAGAAGCCTGGCCATCTTCCTTTTCACTGGTGTCTTATAAGCTGTGGTCTCGACCTCTCTCATTCTATCTCTCCCTAGTTCCTCATGTATTACCTCCTAGAAGGAGACCCCTGGAGACCACTGTGGCTCCAGAAAGTGCCCTGTGTTGAATGTAGACCCAAGCCCAGTGCACGTGGTGTGATAACTTGTTTTCAGTGACGGCTGCTACCAACTCTTTTTCTCCTGGCATGGGCATACTACTCCCTCAAGTCAGGGCTGGTGTGCAACTGCTTTGACCAATAGAGTATGATGGAGGTGATACCATGTAATTCTGAGTCTAGTCTCCAATAGGAAGTTTCTGCTTTCTCACTCTTGAAAGCTGGCCACCACCTGGTGTGACTATTGCAAGGCTACCATGCTGTAAGAGAGCCAGGCCTTATGAAGAAGCCCAGTAAGATGAGACTCCCTTGGAGACAATAAAACCACATGGAGAAACACCAAGTTATTAGCTATCCACCTGCCAAACACAGCCAGCAAGTGATCCCAATGAATGCAACGTGGACCCAAAGAACTTCCTGGCCTAGTTATTTTCAAACTGCTGACCCACAACATTGTAAGCAAATTTCAATGATTGTTTGAGCACTACTTGGCATAGTTTTTAATGCAGCAATCAATAACTGAGACATTGAATAAACTGTGACCATGTCTCATATTTATGAGACAGCTTTACCCATTGCACCCATTCCCCTGAAGCTCTGTGGGAAGGCTGAGAATGGCCTAAGATGGGCTTGGGTATTCCTGCGTCTCCTGGATCAGAGACCATTCACCTGATACTTAATGGGATTTATTGTGCACATATGTAGGAGATGTGATCACAAAATACAGTGCATATTTAGGTTAAAAATTTGTATTACATGAAAGACATATTGCCATTAATCTCCCTCAAAAATACTACCCATATCTTTGCTTTCATTCCCTCATTCTTGCCACTTTTGGAAGCAGTTCTGGAAGTCCTGCTTTGCCAATATCTTTAGTCACACTGTCATGGCTGCCTCAGCATCCTGAATTAATTAGAAATGTTTACCTTTTATGGTCATTTTGACTTTGAGGAAGAGCCAGAAGTTGTACAGTGCTAGATCTGGTGAATGAATGAGAACACACTGTGATGTTCTTATCAGCCTGTCTTTCCATTGGATGGCATTTGGCAGTAGCATTCACCATATTGTTAATCATACCTCCTAAGACATCCACAAAAAAAGACTTCCACAACTGCTTCAGGAAGTGGCAAGAGTAAGAGCCTTGGTGAGGCCCCTTGGAGGGGAGAGACCCTGCCCAACACCCCTCCACGACTGCCATTGACGGAGCTTCTGTCCAGAGGAACCCAAGTGCTTAGCCCATCCCCCTGCACCACGGGATGGGCAGCCAGCATGGGAAGTGCCTGGGACATGGCAACCAGTTTGTTTGGAGGAACCCAGGGTAAATGCACTCGAACAAGGGGAAGCACTTTGCATACAAACTCTTAATTTACCATTGGTTCTACTATACTACTATAGATTTTGCTCCTATGGGCTACAGTACAAAACTAATAGTTATCACTGTTTTTTCAATATCTAAATTTGTGCTTGCTGCTATCATTATTGCTAATTGTACTGCTGTAGCTGCAATGTCATATCTGTTGTAATCAGTTGTTCTCCCTTGTGTAACAATATTGGGAAGCTCTGGGGTAATAAGCTCACCAGACCCTACACCAAAAGTTTGGGGACAGAGCCAAACAGAAACCAACATTCCACTCACAATTAATTGGGAAGGTAGGATCTTAAGACAGACATAAAGCAAGAATTTTCTATACAAAGAAGATATCCCTGAAGAACAGACTTTTCAAGAGGGGCTGATACTAGTAATATAGCTACCTATTACCAAAACTCACAAGGATCATCGCAGGAAACAAAATAAAATTTTTTTAAACCTAGAAAATGTCAAGACAAAGGACCAAAATGCAATCTTAGACCTCCAGACCACCCAGAACAAATCCAGAAGACATCAACATAGAAGAAATTGGAAGTAACACACTTGAAATTTCTCAAAAGATAGCAACCTATGCAAGAAACAACTCCAGAAGGCTATAGAGCAAATAAAATCAGAAATCATCTCTCAGGTAAAAAAAAAGAAATTGCAACCATAATGAAAGAATTGCTCAGCATATCTAAAGGAGACATATATTAAAAAATAGAGAGCACAGGAAAATGATGGAAAAGTTAAATGAACAATATAAGAAAGAATTACAATGCATGAAACAGATCCAAAGAGATATCCAGGAAATTAAAAATTCCATTGAAAGCTGGCAAAATCACTTGAATGAAGCTAAAGATAACTTTTCAAATGTTGAAGACAGCATTGCAGCTAGCGATCATGAAAGGAAAGATCTCTTAAAAAGAGCAAGGAACCAGGAAATAACAATTCAGCAACTGCAAGATGATGCAAAGAAAAACAATGTAAGGCTGATAGGTGTAAACAAAAAGTAGGAGTCAGCACAAACGACATAAAAAGGCCATTTGCACAAGTAATAGCAGAAAATTTCGAAAAGAATGGGACATACAGTCAAGTGAGGCATATAAAATTCCAATTAGCTACAACCAAAATAAATCTACGCCCAGACATATAATAAGCAAGATCCCACAAATTCAGGCCAAGAACAGACTATTAAAAGCTGTTAGAGAAAAAACCCCAGATCATTTGTAAAGGAAAGCCCATCAGAATCACGGCAGGCTTCTCAACACAGACTATCAAGTCAAGAAGAGCTTGGAGAGAAGTATTTCAGGTCCTGAAAGGAAACAACTTCCAACCAAGCTTGATACACCCTGCAAATTATCTTTCAAAATTAATGGAGGAATGAGATACTTCCATGGTAAAGAACAACTGAAGAGATTCATGGCCACCAAACCAACTCAACAAAGAGCACTGAAAGACATTCTAGAAAGAGACAAAAGTGACTGCAATTCCAAGAGCAACAGAAAGAAACCACCAAGCAGGGCAAGCAATTAAACAGAGGGGAAAAGTAGGGAATCAACAGCAGGAAAAAACACAACAGTGATAAGCCAATACACATCAGTTATAACCATTAAAGTAAATGGCCTCAAGTCATCAATTAAAAGAAACAGACTGGCAGAGTAGGTCAAGAAACAAAATCCATCAATATGCTGTATACAAGAAACGTATTTAACTCAAAAGGAAATTCATAGACTGAAAGTCAAAGGATAGAAAAAAATCCTCCATGAAACAGGAACCCAGAAAAAAGCAGGGATAGTTATTCTGTTTGCAGACAATGTGAACTTCAAACCAAGAATGACCAAAAGAGAAAAAGAAGGTGACTACATACTTGTAGGGGAAAACTGCAGGACGAAGAGGTAACAATCCTAAATATACATGCACCACATATGGGAGCACCCAACTGTATAAGACAAATATTAACAGACATGAAAAATCAAATTAGCAATGCCACAATTGTAATGGGGGACCTTAACAAGCCATTGTCACAAAGCAATAGATCAACTAGAAAAAAAATCAGCAAAGAAATAACGGAACTGAACCAAATTTGTGAACAAATGGACTTAGTAGACCTTTATAGAGTGTTCCACGCAATAACATCAGAATACACATTTTTCTCAGCTGCATGTGAAATATTCTCTAAAATAGACCATATACTAGCCCATAGAACATGATTAAGTAAATGCACAGGAATTAAAATTAGCCTACGCATATTATCTGGCTATAATGCAATGAAATTGAAAATTATTGACAAAAGAAATCACAAAAACTACATGGACACATGGAAATTAAATAACACCCTTCTGAAAATCCAATGGGTCACGGATGAAATCTAAGAAGAAATTAAACAATATCTACAATCAAACAAAAATGCAGGTACAACTTACCAGAATCTATGGTACTCAATGAAAGTGGTCCTCAGAAGGAAATTTAGAGAGGTGAATTCTCACATCAGGAAAACAGAATGAGCACAAATAAACAACTTAATGCTGCACCTCAAGCTTCTAGAAATAGAAGAGCAAGTCAAGCACAAAGCCCAAAGAAGGAAGGAAATTATGATGATCAGAGCAGAAATGAATGCAATGGAGCCTAAGAAAACAATACAAAGAATTAATGAATTGAAGACTTGGTTCTTTGAAAGAATAAATAAAAATTGTTAAACCCCTAGCCAACTTTATGAAAAAAAGGAAAGAACAAACTCAAATTCATGTGATAAGGAATGAAAAGGGTGAAATCATTACAGATGCTATGGAAATTCAGAAGATGATCAATACCTACTTTGAAAATCTTTATTCAGAATGGGAAACACAGAAGAAATGGACAGATTCCTAGAAACATATGAATACCAAAGCTGATTTGAGAAGATATAAAAACTCTTAATAACACAATATCAGCCAAAAAAATTGAAAATATAATTGAAAAACTTACCAATAAAGAAAAGCTTAGATGCAGATGGATTCACAGCTGAATTCTACAAGGAATTCAGAGAAGATTAACACCAATACTCCTCAAACTCTTTAATGAAAGGGAAGCAATTCTCCCTAACTCATTCCTGGAGGTATTACACTGATACCAAAACCAGAGAAAGACCCAACCAAAATAGAAAAGCATAGGCCAATCTCCTTAATGAACATAGATGCAAAAGTCCTCAGCAAGATACTTGCAAACAGAATGCAGCAAATCATCAAGAAGATTATACACCATGACCAAGTGGGATTCATCCCAGAAATGCAGGGATGGTTCAATATAAGCAAATCAATAAATGTAATACACCATATCAATACAGCCAAAGAGAAAAATCACATGATCATCTCAATAGTTGCAGAAAAAGCCTTTGATGAAATCCAACACATATTCATGATAAAAACTCTACAGAAAATTAGAATAGTCTTCATTTACCTCAATCTGATAAAAAATGATCAATGACAAACCAACAGCCAACATCATACTAAATGGACAAAACCAGAAAGCTTTCACTTTGAAATCAGAAACAAGACAAGGATGTCCACTGTCACCACTCCTATTCAATATAGTGTGGAAATATTAGACAGAGCAATTAGACAAGAGAGAGAGATAAAAGGAATAAGGACAGGAAAAGAAGTGAAATTATCATTATTTATAGATGACATGATACTCTATGTAGAAGACTCCAAAAACTCCTCCAAAAGACTTCTAGATTTAATAACCAAATTCAGTACTGTAGTGGGATACAAAGTCAACACTCACAAATCAATAGCATTCCTGTACACAAAAAACAGACTTACTGAGAGACAAATTAGGGAAACCACACCCTTCACAATAGCATCCAAAAATATGAAATACTTAGGAATCAATCTAACAAAGGAAGTAAAAGATGAAATTTACAGTGAAATTTATAATGCTTTGTAAAAAAGAGATTGAAGAATTCTTCAGGAAATGGCAAGATATTCCTTGTTCATGAAGAGGAAGAATCAACATTGTGAAAATGGCCACACTTCCCAAATTTTTATATAGATTTGATGTAACCCCAATCAAAATAGCACTAGCATACCTCACAGATCTAGAGAAAACATTCCTGAAATTCATCTGGAATCAGAAGAGACCTAGAATCGCAAAAGTAATCCTTGGCAACAAAGGCAAGGCAGGAGGCATCACAATCCCTGACTTGAAATTATACTATAAAGCTACTCTGATAAAATCAGCATGGTATTGACAAAAAAAGACCTGAGGATCAATGGAACAGACTAGAAGTTGCATCCACAACCACAAATGCACTCAATTACCTTATCTTTGACAAAATGGGAGAAACGTGTTCACTAGAAGAAAGATATCCTCTTTAACAAAAGGTGCTGGAAAAACTGGATCTCCACATGCCAAAGATTAAAACTAGACCCATGTCTATCACCATGCCTAAACTAAAGTCAAAGTGGATCAAAGATCTAAATATTAAAACAGAAACACTAAATCTACTGGAAGAGAAGGTAGGTAGAAATCTTGAAGACATAGGGGTAAGCAGAGAGTTCATGAACAAAAACCAAACTGCACAGGGAGTACTTCAAAGAATCAACAACTGGGATCTCATCTTATTAAAAAGTTTTTGTACTTCAAAAGAAATCACCAACAGAGTAAAAAGAAAACCCATGAATTGAGAAAAAAATTTAGCCAACTGTCCCTCACACAAAAGACTTCTATCTAGCACAAATAAAGAATTAAAAAAAACTCAGGCCCCTGAAATTCAAAGACCCAATCCAAAAACAGGCATCTAAGATGAGTAAATACTTCTCAGATAAAGATATGCAAATGGCAAGTAAATACATGAAAAAATGTTCAACATCTTTGGTCATCCGAGAAATGCAAATTCAAATAACACTGAGATTCCATCTCACCCCAGAAAGAATGGTTATCATCAAAAATCAACGCGTAATAAATGCTGGTGAAGCTGTGTGGTACAAGGAACATTTCTCCACTGTTGGTGGAAGTGTAGACTGGTAAAACTACTATGGAAATCAGTGTGGAGATTCCTTTAAAAACTACAATTAGAGGTCCCATTTGACCCAAATATCCCTCTTCTGGATATTTTCCCAGAAAAACTGAAAACATACCACAGTGATATATGTGCACCCTTGTATATAGCAGTGCAATTTGTCATAGTTCAATCTTAGAAACAACACAAATTCCCATCAGCCGAGGAATGGATAAAAAGGATGTGATATTTTTTATACAATGGAGTATTACTCAGCTATAAATAAAGATAAACTTGAGGCTTTTATAGGTAAAAGGATGCAACTCAAGACCATACTCATAAATGAAATACATCAGATTTGCATGTGTAAACATTGTATTGTCTCCCTAGTGTAAGAAGGTGAAAAAATAAGTAAGATCCAAAAGGTACAATACACATTGTGAAAGGAAAAGAAACTGCTCAAAAAGGAAAGAATAACTGGGATGGGGGAAAGGAGAAAAGAAGGGAGGAATATATATAAACAAGATAGCTAAGATAATTGTACTACTAATTTCTATTAGTTCATTGGAAGGAATAGCTAGTGTCTATATTGTTTGATCAATCTGACATACCTATATCTGGTACTCTGAGCAACTACTTTGAAGATAACACTATTCAATATAATAACCATTGTTAATTTCCTATCATCTTATTTTGAAATTCCATATCATTTTTATTATTTTTTATATTATTGTCTTTAAAATAAAAAAAAAGTGGCAAGAGTGATGGGGTAGGTGTGTTCAAGTGAGAAGAAGTGTTCTGAGGGATATTAATGTCACAGTGTATCTTTTCCCACAGTACATATTTTTATTTGAACACCCATTTTTTTGATCAGTCTTTGCTACATATAGGGCACCGTTCAAGGTACCTTATACTAGATCAATCAATCACAGATGGAAGTACTGAAGCCCAGAAAGTTTAAGCAAATGAACTGTTACAAAGGTAGTAGACTGGACTGTAAGGTCAGATCTCATTATAAAGTGTACTTCTCAGCTTTATGATGTTGGGGAAAATTATTCAACCTTCTGCAGTTTCTATAATCCCACCTGCAAAATGAAGATAGTTACCTTCTTTAGGGAGTTCTTGTGTGACCTAGCAGGTTGACATCATAGGAAGTATTTAGCAGCACAGTGCCTGGTACACAGTAAGCCCTCAATGAGCATTGGCCAACATATCTCACTAGGGTTTTATTTATGTATGACTGGTGAGAGTTGACTGTACCAAACTTACCCTCACCATTTTGTAGGCGATACTAGGATTGGCAATTATGGCCCATGGGTTTTTGCATGGCTTATGGACTAACAATTGTTTCCATATTTTTCACTGGTTGAAATAAAATGAAAAAGGTTGTCCTGATGGGTAAAAATGACATGAAATTGGCATTTAGTGTTGAGAATAAAGTTTTGCTGGAGCACAGCCATGTTCACCTATTAGCATGTCTATGGCCGCGTGTGCTACAATGACAGAGTTGAGTTACTGTGAAAGCAATCACGTGGCACATAAAGTAAAAAATATTCACTATCTTGCTTTTTAGGGAAGACATTTTCTAACCTCTGGATTATGACAGGAGTGTGATGCCATGTGATATGGGGGAAAAATCAGGAAATATGAATTTCTAATCCTATTTTGATCATTAAGTACTTGGTCAACTTTGGTTTGTTGCTTACCCTGTTGACTTCATTTCCTTATCTAGTGACATGAGGGCCAGGTTAATTGTTTTCCCTGATACATTCCTTCCAGACTTAAAAAATATCTGTGGCTGTCAGACCCTGTATGAGGCAGGTCTTGGGAAGAATCTGAGATAGGAAACATTTCCCGCACCTTGAAAAGGTTACCCATTCTGTCATGGTGAAACAAAAGTCTATTAATGGTTTAATAAGAGCTCAGCAAATAAGGCTCCAGAACAAACTGTAGTAACAGGGAAATGAAAGAATTAGAGATAAATGAGGACTGTTCACTCCGGTAACAGACAATGAAGGCGCGGCCAGCAGGGAGACTTGGCAAAGCATAAAAGGACGAGAAATAGGCAGTATGTGTGCCACTTCCCCGTGCCAGGCATGGTTTGAGGTGTTTCTTGTGAGCCACATCATTACTCTGAGACTCCTCATCTGCACCTCTTTGGGTCATTGTGGGGACTAATGAAGATGAAGTCCTACAGGACATAATGAAGGGTCACAACAAACTCCAGCACATGGCGGCTGTTCTCCCGCTGCTGGAGTCACTAGGGAAAAGGAACAACCTTTCACCACTGGGCATGAGCTCCTTTGCCAGTTTCCCCATAGCCCTCCTCTGTCTCCAGTTTTCATGCTCTTTCTTGGCAGAGAGAGATGGAAGGGCAGGGTTGACACCTCCTTGCGTGAAGCCCTGATGATAAGCCCTGCTCTGGCCAATAGCAGGCGGGAAGTTGTGAAGGTTGAACGTGTCTGAGAAGGGATGTGTGGGTCTCTAACAGAGATCAGAGGTAGTGCAGGGATACAGCTCAGTGGCACAGTGCCTGCCTGACAAGCACAAGGTCCTGAGTTTGATTCCCAGTACCAAAACAAAACAAAAACACCAGCAGAGGTAGTGCAGGGAAATGGTTTCAGGTACAGACACTAGAGTTGGATTTATAGGGTCAAACTTTAGCTCTACCAATCTCTAGACAGCTTGTGTTCCCATCCCATGCTTCATTTTCCTCATCTGTAAAATGGGGATGGTAGAATTCTTCAAAAAACTGTTGACATATTAACTGAGTTCTTAAATCAATGTTGGGACCCGATACATCAACTATTATTATCATTTCTGCTTGGAAGAGCAGTTGCTACTACGTCTAATTACACCTGTATATTAAGTCTGCTCTAGCCCTAACTATCCAACAGCTACACGTGGGAACTTAAATTTAAAAGAATTTTAAAAGTACAATTAAGAATTCAACTGTTTTGTGCACTAGCCCCATTTCACGCGTGTGAGAGCTGCAGGTAGCTAGTGGCCACTGTTCCGGACAGCTCAGGCATGAAATATTTTCATTATTGCAGAAAGTTCTATTTTGCAGCGCTGGTCTAGATACATTCATAAACAGTTTTCGTATTTATAAATAAGAATGAAGAAGTCTGTCATTCAGATCCATGTCAGATCATGAAATTAACTGAAGGAGGCAGCAGGAGAAGGGAAAAGGCAGGGGGTCAGGAACCTCATCATGTGGCTGCGATAGCAAATAAAGGTCAGCAAGTATAATTTAAACTTATAAAGGTACCAAGGGGAGCAGCTAACAGGAGTGGAGCAGGGGAGAAGGTGAAGATGGAGAGGTGAGCCGGAACTCTGTCTCTGGCAGGAGGCAAATAACCTCCAAGGTTGGCCCATCAAGAAACGGAGAGAGAGAGAGACAGAGAGAGAGAGAGACAGAGAGAGAGAGAGAGAGACAGACAGACAGACAGACAGACAGACAGAGACAGAGACAGAGTCATAGAAGAACAATGCTTAGAGCTCTGTGGGTCAGATGAATGGCTTAAGGTTCCTTGCAATGAAAACGTTTTGTGGGGGGAAGGGATAGGTCAAAGGAATGCTGCTTTAAAAAAAAATTATGAGCGTTTCTGGACTATTAATTTCATGATGAATTTTTGAAGAAAGGACAAAACAAGTACTAGAATTTTCATATTCTAGTGCAGAAAAGCGTTTCGTGGGGAGAACATATCTTCTTCCAGGGTCACTTCGTGCAGGGCTGCAGTTGAGGGAATTCTAGTTTACAGATCGGTCCCCTGCAAAGGCAAGAGCAGAACCCGACAACCTCCTCCCCAATCTGGATGCTCTACATGCTTCTTGGGAAGAGGAATAAATTCTAAGTGCCAGCGCAGGGACCGACTGCTTGGGTGAGACAGAATGTACAAGTGGGCGGGATGTACTGGGACTGCGTGTGCGGGTGAGCGACTGAGCAAACCGCAGGGGCTCCCGCTGGGGGAGTGACGGCTGCAGTGAAAGTCCCGCGAAATGCTTGCGGAGGAGGGCAGTAAGGCCATCACCCTCGCAGGACACGGGGATCACAGCGTGATGGAGTCCCGCAGCTCTGCCACCCGCGGGGCTGAAATGTCTTCACTGCTGGCAACAGATCAAGAGCATGCCAGGCCAGTCATGATGTGCTCTGCCCATGTCCACGTGATCACGGAGCTGCCCATTCTGCGGATGGGCAAAGCTTAGTGCTGTGAGAGGGGAGGAGCTCAGGGGTGGATGGCAGCGACAGCTCCCCAACATTATGAATATACTTAATACAACCCAGCCGGACACGTATAAATACTTGAGATGGTAAATTCTGTCGTGTGTATTTTGTCACAATTATACATATTTTTAAAAAAATGCGCAGTACTACATAGATGAATATACTTGAAATGTTTAAAAAATAAGGTTTCCCTAAATTGCACACTAGTGGAAGCAGTGGAAGAAAGTTGGGATAATGAAAAGAGAACGTTGACATTCCTATTTTCATTTCTGGTCTCAATTATTGACTATGCATCCTTGGGTAAGGTGATGAATAGCTCAGTTTTCTTATCAACAGTATTGCAGAACATTTTGAGATTAGTACTGAACCCAGGATCTCTGCACTAAAATACATCTCCAGCCCTTTTCTATTTTTTTATTTTGAGGCGGGGTCCCCCTAAGTTGTCCAGATGGGACAACTTTTGATCCTCCTGCCTTTGCCTCCTGTAGTGCTGGGATTACAGGCAGGGGCTGCTGTAGTTGGCAGTACTGAACTATTTAAACTGAATATATAGTCTTATGTAAAAATGTGGGTGTATGTACCAATGATTGAATACTTAATTTACATTATCTTATTCAATTCTTATAAGAACTTGTCTCCTCATTGTACAAACAAAAAAATCAGGCTTCCGGAGGGAGTGAGGTTAAGTTGCTTTCTCCAAGGGCACACAGCTAGAAATAGTAGACCTGGGAATGGAGCTTACAGGGACCGACCTCAAAGGATCCTCTATCCCAGTGAGCCTCAAATCTCGACTTTCCCCAAGAGTAAGTGATGAGAATCATAAAGCCACTGCCATTTCTTTCTATGAGGTACTACAGTATCAGGATAAAAATCAGATGATGACCATGGAAATACTTTGAAAAGCAAAATGTATTTTAACATTCACTTCTCTCCGAGAAGACCTCACACTCGTTGTAGATATTCTGAGCCAGCCCGAGAGTTGCTGCCGAGCTCTGAGGGGCTCAGGGGAAGGCAGGAGTGCGGCGCCCACCTCGAGCTAAGTCACTGGGCTGTGGGGTGATTGCACGGGTTTCCGCGCATGTTCATAAATATTGATTGTGATTAAACTATTATCATAATAATGAGGGTAATAATGCCTCCTACAGCCCATCCCACCCCACCACTCAAAGCCTCTACCTTTCATTAAACAAAGGATGGCTGGCACTGCTGGGGAATCGGGCAAGAGGCAGGGAAATGATCTCTATTAAGCAAAAGAATTCTGTTCCATGCACCGATTAGAAGCCGCAGCCTCATTACCGAAAAGAATTATTCTCGTCTCCTGTTGCTCCGGGTACTGCGCTCTGAGACTAGATCCAGGAAGTGTATGTTCTCATCTTTCTGTCCCCCGGGGTTTCTGAAGAGACGGCCTATTGGATGCCTGTTTTTCCTTCTAGTTTCCCTCATTTCTGTCCCAATCCTTCATTCCCAGGGAGGGTTTTTACAAGGCTCCTGGGCTCCGCCAGAGCACTCTCTCAATGTTGCTAAGCTGCACGCGCTCTGCCTAGCACGACCCTAAGCAATTTAGAAGTCGTTACGCCTCACAAGGATAGTAGGATGATTGTCATCACTTATGCAGGAGGAAAAGGAGGCACAGGAAAGTTAAATGATGGCCTAGCAGACCCACAGCATAGGTGCCTTGGACTCCAGGGTTCGCCCTCTTAGAGCCATGCTGTATTGCAGTCCCATTTTGTCTGTTTACATGACATACTCTCTTTTAGGAGAAACTCCACAGTGGAGATTGGAAAGTTTTAGTTTTGTAAAATGTCCAGGCAGGCATGAGGCTTAAAAGAGATGATCAAAAACATGGTAAATATTTATATTTAAAAAACTACAAGCTGGGCATGGTGGCACAGACCTGTAATCCCAGCTCTCAGGAAGCTGAGGCAGGATGATTACTGAGGTTTGAGGCCAACCTGGGCTACAAAGTGAGTTCAAGGCCAGTCTGAACTGCATAGCGAGACCTTACGCACAGTGAAACTCAAAAAGACAAAGAAAAAAAAGAAAAATTACAGTACAGGCCATATTTCTATTCATCTCCTCCTTGCTTTGAATACACTTACTTCATGGCTCTTGCCACCTTGTGAAGCAGTTCTGGAGATCCTCTTTCCTGTCTTTATGAGATGTGATAAAAAAATACTGTGACTTCTGCTGCAGAGTTCACCCAACAGAGAGGCAGGTGTGTGAAAACGTGATGGGGGGGTCCTCATCCTCCTTATTCACTGGATCTGGCAGCGTGTGATTTCTGGCTCTTCCCCAAAGTAAGAATGACCACGAATGGTAAATTTTTTAATTGATTTCTTATATTGAGGTAGCCAGGACAGTGCAACAAAAGACACTGACGAAAGACGACTTGGAACTGCTTCACAAAGTGGCAAGAATGAGGGGATGAGGTCGAGTACACTGACGGGGATGAACAGCAATGCGCCTGTATTAATAGCAATTGGGATTTGTTTCTGGAATGTCCCACTGGAAGGCTCATGAACCCCTAGGTGGGGCTTGTGGAAGGACTGGATTATAGGGGCCCAATCGCTGATTTGCTGTGAGGAGGTGGGTCACCGGGGCGTGACCCGGAAGGGAATACTCTTATCTCCGCCCAGGCTCCGCCCCTCTCTCTGCTTCCTGGCCGCCATGATGTGACCAACTCTTATGACACCGTCTTTCACTGTAATGCATTTAAAAATTTTAAATACACAGCATGTTTTTCTATCATATCTCATATTTTTGTTGATTACAAGCGGGGAGTTTGCCTGCACCTAACTTTCTGGGGTTTTGCTCTGCCTCCAGAACAGAGCTCAGCACTAAGTGCCGCAGAATTCGCGCTGTAACACTAAAAGGGCCATGTCCTTCTCGTGTCTCCCGCTCCCGCGACCCTGGTGCCCAGCAGATGCAGCCTGCAGTGTCCCACCAAGTGGTAGCGTCTGTACGAAGGCGTCATCTGTCACCCCAGTGCCCTCTCCCTATCCTCCAGGCCGCCTCGGCCGGAACTTGAAGGTATAAATTACTGAGTCGCTGTTGCCAGTGACAGCTTGTCCTTCATAGTAGGCCCGAGTCTGGTATGCAGTGGGGAGGTTTATGTCGTTTTCTTGTTCTCCTCCACTCAGGTAAAGAGTGAGGAAAATAAAGCAATAAGTGAAACAAGAGCCAGCATTCTGTGCCTAAACTGGCTGACGAGTCACTTGTCTTCTCCGGCCTCAGTTACCACAGGTGCAGAATGGGATGGTCAGAAAGCGCCCTGCGCCTTCCAGCTCGGGCATCAGCACCACTTCCTGATTTGGGTGACAGCCCGGATGTCATTTGTACCACATTCTCTTCATATTGCTCTCGTGGCCGCTTTCTAAATGCTTAGCTTCAAAAGAAGACTTACGTTACTGCTGGAAATCACCACTACTCTTCATAAGAGAAGGTAGGGGGTGCACATGAATGCAATGTAAATTATTAAATTGTAGGGACATGTGTTGGGTACTGAGGGTGCTGAATCGAGGGCCCTCTCTGTTCCACTTGAAAATCAGAAATTTTTAGGGAAGTGTGATGAACAAGTATTCATGGAAACTTTCTCTTTGATATAAGAAGGAAGTAAAAAGAAAACTCAAAGGGCGACACACTGAATGGTAGTATCCGTATGAAGGCGTCAGCACAGTGACCCTCTTACAGTACAGCCGTGTTATTTGGTGGTGAGTTTGGAGCCTCGGCCGCTGCCATCACCTCGGGTGGGATGTCGTAAACACACATCCTATGCTGAGAAGTACTCAGTGCTGTGACGGTGAAAAGGCTTCAAAGAAAGCTTCTCTTTGGTAGTGTTTGCTAATTCCCATGATACAGGTCTTCCCTCTGGGGTCAATTTCAGTTCACTAAGGTGACATCATGAATGTGGAGGCAGCAAGGGATATGAACTGGCTCTCAGAGCAGGTAGACAGCTGGGTACCAGCGCACAGCATCCGAGAGACAATGAGAACACCTTGAAGGTTCCTCCTGTTGTTATGTGTGCTTGCGAGGAGCTTCCAGACAGCAGAGGTAGAGCTGAAAACAATCTTTCTACTACTGTAATTCCTGGTTTAGTGGTTTACATATGACCGTTATTAAAACGTAGCGGCTGATGGAGGAACTGATTCGGATATTCAGTACTTAGTGATATAATCACAAGAGTAACATCTAACAAACACTGAACATGTACCCCATTCCATGTACATAATAGTTTCTCATTTAATTCTAATGACAACACACAATGTATGTCATATTGTTATTCCCATTTTATGAATTACTGAACTAGCATCAGAGTTTAACTTGCCTAAGATTATACTTTAGAAACAGGCAGAATTGGACCAGTAAGAAACCTCTGGACATGAATTTGATTCAAACCAAAATATGTTTGGAGAATGGGATATTCAGATACATATTCTAAAATTCTCAGCCCTAGCAATATTTTGATTACTAAAGAGGTATTCTACAGACTAAACATGAATGAAAAATTCTTGGAGTATCAAAATTAAATACAAAATGCTAAAAATACACTGAGGATAATGGAAAATACTTTTGATGAATCAAAATTCTGAATGTAAGAGTGTGTTGAAAGGTAAGTTGACCTTGCTATGAAGAGTAGCCTGGGTTGTATATTGGAGACATGATTGCTATGTTAGGGCTGAATAGTAGAGAAACTGTTTGATTAAAAGTGCTGAAGGCACTGGGGATGCAGCTCAATGGCACAGTGCCTGCCTGGCAAGTGCGAGGTCGTGAGTTCAATTCCCAGTACCAAAAGAAAAAAAGTGCTGAAGTCATCTAAACTTTCTGATAGGTTTCAGTTAGTTGACGGTAAGATTTAGCATAGCTGTGTACAGAGCCCCTGCCACATGCTATGAGGCTGAATACTTTATGTCCTGTTACTCCAATGTTGCCTTCATATCACCATGTGCATCCCCACTCTGCAGATAAAGAAACTGAGGCTGAGAAAGGGTAAACAACGTGCCACATTTCTGGGTGTCCGGGTTTCATTATCATAACTCCTAACTTTTTAGTGGTAAGCTTCCCATTGTATGTGCTTCAGATGTCAGGGTGGAATCTGTAACTTTCAGTTTCACAACAGTTATATTCTGTTTGAAGCAGGGTACATATTTACTAGATATTTCTTTCACAGCTGGCATTTCTTGACCTAGGTGCTCAGCATCTCACAGTCTGAACAAAGTACTGTGAGTCTTACCTTTGCTTTGGAAGATGTTCCACTGTCTACAAAAGAACATTAGGGAAATGGTTAATTTTGGATGCCTATCTTTTTTCTTCTGTAAAGCTTCTGCAAGGTTGCTTTGGCCAGCAGATATGTTAATTGTCAACTGCGTTTTCAAGGCAGTAGCTGCAAATGAGGATGTCCTACTAGGTGGTAAAATGATCTGTCACAGACCCCTAAGTGAATGTCAGATTCTACTAAAGTGGTAGACAGGAGCTGCTGAAAGAGCTTGGTAGAAGACAGGGCAGATTAGAGTTTTATAGCTCTGTAACTCCCTCTGGCATGGTCTTTTCGATTCACTGTGAACAAAATACATGGAAAGAGATAAGTGCTGGCTCCTGAAGCTGCCTTTTCATGGTGGCCCACAGTTGCAGCGTCGGAAGACCACCGGCTTGGCACCGGCTTGGGACAGTGAGACGTCTCTGTGACTTCCTTGACTTGTCCAGTTGAACCAATTCTGGTATCATCGTGGCTTGAAACCCTTAAATTCCATCGGCAAGCATCTGCATGATCAGGGTTCTGGATAGCCCTTTTCTTCCACCCCTGTCATTTCCCTCCTTCTGCTTTGTTCTTCCCTGGAGTCACAAGGAAATTCCAGAACATTCTGGGTCTCCACTTCCTCCTTCAGGCCAGTGTACCTTGGAATGCTGTGTGTGTTCCTTTCTGCCAGGTGCAGTTCTGCTTATCTTTTGAGTCTTCTCTGAAACATCATTTCCTTCAGTGGCCTTCCACACCAGGCTGAAACTCTTTGGTCTACAGGTCCCTTTGAACTGGCTACTTCTCTCCCTCTGAATAATCATCCCACTGACAATTATGTGTTGGGAATAGGTCTCCCACGTGCATGTGTACAATGAGAGGCATTGTGTCTTCTTCATGGCTAGGCCTCCAGCTTCTAGCAGGCAATAGACACTCAATAAACGTGTCAAATGAAGAACTAACATAAAACTGAGGCTTATGTGGAAAGCCCAAAGGAAGCAGGGACTTTTGAGAGTCCATTACTTTGGTCTTATTGCAAAACTGGCTAGCTAGTGGGTAAATTATTTATAAAATAATTTTGCTGGTGAATAGCAAAAGCAATCCTGGGCAACAAAGGTAAGGCAGGAGGCATCACAATCCCTGACTTGAAATTATACTACAAAGCTACTATGATAAAATCAGCATGGTATTGACAAAAAAAGACCTGAGGACCAATGGAATAGACTAGAAGATGCAGCCAACCACAAACACACTCAGTCACCTTAACTTTGACAAAAGGCCAAACGTTCACTGGAAGAAAGTTGGCCCCTTTAATAAAAGGTGCTGGAAAAACTGGCTCTCCACATGCCAAAGACTAAAACTAGAC
This sequence comes from Chinchilla lanigera, assembly GCF_000276665.1. Lineage (NCBI taxonomy): Eukaryota > Metazoa > Chordata > Mammalia > Rodentia > Chinchillidae > Chinchilla > Chinchilla lanigera. Next base: position 3,352,658 of record NW_004955517.1, on the reverse strand, counting down.
CCATGTCTATCACCATGCACTAAACTAAAGTCAAAATAGATCAAAGATCTAAATTAAAACAGAAACACTAAATCTACTGGAAGAGAAAATAGGTAGAAATCTTGAAGACACATGGATAGGCAGAGAGTTCATGAACAAAAACCAAACTTCACAGGAAGTACTTCAAAGAATCAACAACTGGGATCTCATCTTATTGAAAAGTTTTTGCACATCAAAAGAAATCACCAACAGAGTAAAAAGAAAACCCATGAATTGAGAAAAAATTTTAGTTAACCATCCCTTAGACAAAGGACTTCTATCTACAACATATAATTAAAAAAAACCAGACACCCCAAATTCAAAGACCCAACCCAAAAATGGCCATCTGAGAGGCACACACACTTCTCAGATAAAGAAATACAAATAGCAAATAAATACATGAAAAAATGTTCAACATCAATAGTCATTTGAGAAATGTAAATTAAAACAACACTGAGATTCCATCTCACCCCAGAAAGAATAGCTTTCATCAAGAAATCAGTAACAAATGCTGGAGGGATTGTTGGGGAAAAAGGAACTCTTCTCCACTGTTGGTGGGAGTGTAGACTGGTGCAACCACTGTGGAAATCAGTGTGGAGATTCCGCAGTAAACTAGGATTAGAGGACCCACTCAACCCAGCTATTGCCCTCCTGGATATTTTTCTAGAAGAACTGAAAACATACCACAGCCATATATGTGCACCTATGTTTATAGCAGCGCAATTTGTCATAGCTAAATCTTGGAAACAACCCAAGTGTCCATCAACTGAGGAATGGATAAAAAGATGTATTTTTTATACAATGAAGTATTAGTTATAAAGAACAATAAACTTGAGGCTTTTATAGGTAAATGAATGCAACTGGAGATCATACTCATAAGTGAAATAAATCAGATTTGCATGTGTAAACATCATATTGTCTCCTTAGTGTAAGAAACTGAAAAAGTAAATGAAATCTGAAAGGTACAATAGATATTGTGAAAGGGAAAGAAGTTGCTCAAAGGGAAGGAACAATTGGGATGAGGGAAAGGAGAAAGGAAAGAAGGGAAAAATATGTGTGTATATACACACACACACAAGATCACTAAGATAATTGTACCACTGATTTCTATTGGTTTATTGAAAGGAACAATTTGTGTTTAACTGTTTGATAAATCTTACATGCCTGTATCTGGTTATCTGAGTAACCACTTTGAAGATAACAATATGTAATACAACAACCGTTGTTAATGTCCTATCACCTTGTTTTGAAATTCTGTATTGTTTTTATGTTGTTTTGTTTATGTCTTTGTTTTTATTATCTTGTTTTTTCTAATTTTGCTGGTCAGATTGAAACACGGGTAACTTTTTTCTTAGGAATGATATCAGTTAGTGATGATCCCTGGGAGAGCCAGAAACTAACTTTACACGTTTGTGCTTGCTGGGGAGTCACATTCTGGCCACAAAGGAGTAAATTTGGGGTGAAGTCTTAGTCATCGTGTGACTTTGGGTAATTACTCAGTATGCCTTACTGAATGGGGATGGTAACTGAGCCTGTTACATAGACTGACTGTAAGGCTGAAGCGACACAGTGTTCAGCAGTGTCAGCCGCGAGCGCATGCGTAGTGCCGTGTCCCCTGAGGCTCCTTCATCCCCACATGTGGCAGCCCACCGAGCAACCACAGAACTCAGCAGTGGCTAACTTGATGCTGCCACTCCCCAGAGGGTGGGCCCCACCCTTGCCTGTCCTTTTCAACAGCCCACACCAGAGCAAGCCATCGCTCCTATCCTGGGCATTCCCTACAGCCAAAGAAAGGATGAGACACAAGCCGAGAAAACGGAGCAAATCTCACAGGCCCTCAGTCTGCTCTACAATCAGAAGAGCTTCTTCATGAAGAGATCCTATGGACAGAATTAAATTCCTTTCACTTCTGACTTTGACCACAATAACCATCGCATCAAGAGATCTGCACGAAAGCTGTGAATGCTACGACTGACACCAACACCAGCCTTTGTCACAGACTCTGGGAGAAGAGGCATGCTTACTTTGTGTTATCTCTAAGTGGCAAAACAGCTATCAGGTGGCAAGCAGAAAAAAAAGTCAGCAAAGGCAATTTAAGACTTAGAAGACTGAAGCCACAGTAGGTGTAGGGCTCCTGAGAGCCCTACAGTGACTGGGTTTTTTCCCCTGTGCTTTGTGGCTTTCATGTTTATGTTGTGACCACCTCTCACGGCTATGCAGGATGGCAAGGTCTGGATGAATGGGGCTTCAGAAGATTCAGGGTTGCTTTGGGGCGCATGTTGGGCCATCCTGTAGCTGTTTTGTGGAGGGAATACTCAGGTGTGCTGGGGCTTAAGCCCTGGGCCTCGATCCCATCCTGTGCTGAAGAACCGTGCTGGACGGAATTGTTCTGAGGACCCCACAGAAAAGACACATGGAAAGCACTCAGCGCTGTGCCGGGAACTACCCACGGGCCTGCCCCGTGGGAACTGCACTCTTGCGGTCATGTTAGATTTCTGAAGTCATCTCATGTACTGTGATCATACAGTGAGGGAAATCGCTGAGGCACATCCCTTGTGACCTGGAGGGCTCAGCTCCACCGTCAGGGGCAGAATGAGGCTCCCGCCCCAGGCCTCTCTTCAGCGCTGCCCGTCGTGCAGTACCCGACTCACCCTCATGCTCCAGTCTTCCGTCCTCCCGCCCTTCACTTCTGCCCTCTCCAGGCGTGTCGCACTGCAGCACACGGTCGCTAAGCCCTGTTCACAGCCCCTGCCAAACGCTCCCCTTCCTGCCGTGGCTTCCGTGGCTGCTCTGGTCTCTCGCTCACTCCTCCCTCACTCCCCATGGCTCCTGCAGTCTCAGCCGACAGCTGCTCTTCGCAGGGATCTTGTGCAGCCTCCCCAGCTACAGCGACCCCACTTTCCCTGCTTTCCAGCTGGGCCCCGGGCCCCATTCCTCCCCGATCACTTCCTCTCCTTTCACATCTCCTGTCTTCTTAAGCAAGCAGCAGCTCCAGAGCCGCCTTTTGTGTCCATTGTGTCCCTTGCACCTAATGCAGTACCTGATGCCCAGGTGCTCGGTGAATATACTCGGGGTGAATGAGCGAGTGGGTGAAGAAACGAATTCCAAAGCCAGCATACTTATCAGCACCTGGCCAGGACAGAGGAAAGTACCTAAGTTTTCTGGGAGGGGGACCCAGCCACCTGCTGGCTCCCCTTCTTGGCCTCCTAAAAGAACAGTGCAGGGCTGCCCGCAGAGGGGACCTTTCCAAACAGCATCCCACACAAAAGCACATCTTGCAGGCAAGAGAAATGGGTGGATAGTTGCTAATTGCGTCTTCCAACTGGGCTGATCTTTCAAAAGTTCTTGAGGCGCCTGCCTCCATCAATCCCGGCTGCTACGGCTGCTGAGGCTGCTGAGGGAGGAGGGGAGGGTGCGCTTGGGCGCCTCTCGGGCTGGCACGAGGAAGCCACATCTCATCCTCCCTCCTCCCCCAGCTCCTCTCCAAGAGAGGAAGCAGTGCAGATGGAGACGAGAAATAAATATTCCTGCCTGCTCCGTACCACTGCAGACGTTTTCCAAAATGTCTGGCTTGGACCATGAAATCGAGCCCACCCAGGAAAGGAGGCGCTCAGCAGGAGAAAGAGGGGGAAAGGGTGGCACATTTGCCGGTATCCGTCAGCCTTCTGGGGGGCAGAGCACATGGCTCCTCCTTGGCAGCCCTGATGCGGGGGGAATGTGGTGAGTGCACAAATACTCGAAGAACGGAGTCAGAATGGGAGTGGGGTGACGCAGACCCTGCCAGGCTGTCGCCCCGTCTCTGCGGCTAGGGCCACAGTCCTGGCCGCACAGCTGGCTCCCACACTGGCTTTGGACTTTGCAACCGCGACACCTGCAACCTCTGCCCAACCCTTTGCACCTCCACTCCAGTCCTGGGCAGGCAACACGCCTGGGCTGTGGGCATCCTTCAGAGCCCTCTGCAGGGTGGGCAGGAGCTGTGCTCTGTGCAAGCGGCTGGTCTTGCCACCCCCAGGCACAGCGCACCTCCTCTAGACGGGAAACCCGGCAGGGGAGAAGGCAGAGGCTGCAGTGGGAAGTGGGTGCATGGGCCTCGGTGGCCAAGTGTGGGAGGAGTGTCACCGGAGAGGGAGAGGAAGGTACAGGCCCAGCAGGGCACCGAACCCTCTGCATTCCAGAGCCTTCTCCGCTAGGCAGGCAGGGAGGCTGCAGGGCCTGGGGGAGGAGACAGCAGGGGCACCCGAGCTGGAGCACCTCTACGAGCACACTCTGGGCCTTTATTCCCATCGCGCTCCGGAGCATCTCCAGGTGCCCGTGCTGTCACAGCACCCTGCAAGCCCCTGCGTAAGTCACTCAGCAGGACGGGGGCCGGGTGGGACGTTTCTGGCTTTCACAGGTTCAGGTTCAATGGAGTAAACACAGTTACTCAAAGCCAAGACTCCAAGCCCGCGAAGTCCTCTATGGGTGTGAGGAGCACGCTCTCCCGAGACGTTGCCTTCCCTTCCGGCCCTTGCCGCCGTTTCCACGATTTCACTACGGAGTGAAACGCTGTCTAATATCTCCCACTCGTGTGCCCTGGATCCTTCTCTCTGAATCCTCCCCACTCATTTGCCCATCTGCTTTGTAGTGCCAGGCGACTGCCAGCTGAATCCCATCCCTCCAGGGAGCCGCTCAGTGGTGGCAGAGAGTCGGCAGGAGGCTTGGGTCCTGTCCCCACTCTGCCCATTGCTGTGTGACCTCAGACAAGTTGCTCCCCCTCTCTGGGCCTTGGTTTCATTGTCAAAAGAGTACGAGTTGTAACACGGGATGCGTGGTTCTGTAGAGAGCCACTGGATGGGATTGTGGTCGTCACTGTCCCCTTCCAACCCCACCTTCACCAAAAAACCCCAGGAAGTGTGAGGTTGCCTCACTTCCGAGACTGAGGTCAGTCCTTATGCCTGGGAGGACCAGGGTTGCCTGTCAAGACCAGCTGGCCTCAGGGTGCAGGGACTAGAAACTGTAATGTCTTACGCAGGCTTCTGGATTCCAAGGCACACGGAAGCATGGGCTGCAAAGACAAAGTAGTGCAGGTTGGGAAAGAAGTGTGCCTGTGTGTTTGAGTCACGTAATAGTCCTGTGGGTCCCCTGATATTGATAACGGCTTCCCTTTGTTGCGGTGTACTCTAAGCTGGGGGTATCCTCTTTCGTCTACGTTATTATCTCATAAGACCTCATTATGGCGGATCGTATCCACCCTTCACTCCCTTAAAGACGAGGAAACTGAAGTTCAGAGGGGGCGAGACACTTGCTCAAGATCACACAGCTGGTTAAATTGGTAATGGGACTGGCACTCAGTCCTGTTTGCTTCCAAAGATGGTGATGTGCTGCCGACTGCCCTGTGCTGGGCCTTGTCTTGGCATTCAGTGACACCAGGGAGGCTCCTCTCTGGTGAGAAAGGCTACCATAAAGACCCAGAGACAGGGGTCCGAGTCACTGCTTTTCATTGCCAAAGAAAACAACTCAGCGCCAGCAAGAGCCCTGTGGTCGGAAATAGGAGGGAGAAAGCAGTGGTGACAGCTGGCTGGGGCCTGGAAGAGCGGGGGCGCGAGGTCCCCAAAGCAGTCCAGTTACAGCGCGCTCTCCGCACACTGCCCGCCCACAGGAACTGTGCTGGCCTCTCTCCCCTACAGCCTCGCTCTTGCCTGTCTCCGGCACAGCATCGGTGGCCCTCGGCATTCACAGAGCCTGCTCCATGTACCCGTCTTGGGCCCTCAGCGTTTGCAAGGCTGGGCGTCTGCTCCAGAGGTGGTGAATGCAGACGGTGCCCGGGCCCAGCAGGTCTGCACGTGTCCACCGGCAGGAGGGGCTGCAGCAGGCTGCAGACCACAGCTCGTCCAGGTGGACCCGAGACTCACACCCGCAGGCCGTGGCTGAGCACATGGACAGGTCCACCCCAAACCCAGACTTCTTCAGAAGTTCTTTTTTAAAAAACGAAGTTTTTAATGCAAGCAACTAGTACAGTTAAGAAAGATGGACCCTGCACAGGAAGGACCACATAACACACGTCTGCACCCTCTTATGACCTGCGGCTCTCCATGTGCAGTCTCTAATATTAATTTCCCACTTACAGGCGTGGAAATAGTGGATTCCGTTAAGCATTGTGCCTGAGAGCTAAGGTGGGCAGAGCCGGGCAGTTCTGCGAATGCACACAAATGGGAGGTGTGTGTGTGTGTGTGTGTGTGTGTGTGTGTGTGTGTGTGTATAGAATATTGTCAATTTACAGATGAAAGTGAAATAATGCTGACCCACCTGCTGTATGAAATATTCTGCTGACTCTGTCTTAGTGCTTATCTTACATACGAATAGTTGACCACAATTCACACACACACAACAGCACCCCTCCTGCAAACCAAAGCCAAAAGCCAAAACCAAACTATAACAAAAACCAGGAAAAAGAAGAGTCTCTTTACTTACAGTAAATGACAGAAAAGAAGAAAACAAAGTCCCTTCGTCGTATCTGGATAATTTTGCCAGTACTCCTTCCAAGATAGTAATGAACTAGTGAAACAGCAAGGAAAAAAAAAATTATTATTTCAAACTATCATTGTTCACAAAAAAGAGAAACATTTCCCAACCACACAGAGACGGAGCCCTTGGAGCTGAGCCTTCGGCTCATCTCTGCTTCCTGCTTGAGTTGATGCCTACCTTTGGAGAAAGGAAGAGACCGCCTTTGCATGGAAGTATTTGACTTATCCGGATTTCTCTTCATTATTATGTGATTGCAAATATAGAGGGTTACAGAAGTGCAAAGTGACAAAATATTATTGAGTTGCATATAGCATGCGATAATATTAAATGCACTTTTCAAAATCCAAAACTGCGCAAAGCAGTTTTTATGTTACATATTAGCACTACATTTAATCCAGTCTATTTTTATTTGTATTTTATCAGTAATTTTGGGGAAACAGAAGTTTAGCACTGGCAAATATAAATGTCTTCCCATTCAGCATTACTTAGTTAAAATTCTATAATTCATGAGGGTGACTGAAATAGCTTTATCTGACTTTTATGTTTTATTATGACTCTCACTGCATGTGAAACTAGAGGAAAAGGGGTTTTCATGATGGCAGAATTCCTTATTACTGTTTAATTTTCTGTATTTAAAAATCTAACTTTGTCAGCACTGAAAAACAAAATAAACATTTCCCGTGTAACCGAGTGCAACGTTTAGGGACAAATTCTTATTAAGTTAACATATGCCACCTCATCAATTTATCTTCACATGGCTCGCAATCATCAGAAAATCATTCCGAGCTGCGGCTGGGTGATGTACAACCTTGTTTTCTGAAAGATGCAAGGATGCAGCGCAACTTTTTAACGTGTGACATTTTAATGGAAACGTGGACATAACCAAGCCCTGTCACGGGGAAGTGTTTCACCTGAAGCTGAAGGTTACCTTTGCAACCAAGAGTGTTATCATTTCTTTAACAGTTTCTTCAATTAGTTCGTCTATTTTTGAGTGGTATTGATGCTAAAGAACACAGAAAGACAAATATTAGCATGTTTGGAGGCGATAGCTGCATCTGTCCCTAAGTTATAGACCACACAATTTATAAATAATGACTGGCCAGCAGACCCAGTTTATTTGCATAGTTCTAGAAGCATCGGTAAGATTCTGACTCCAGATCTTTGCTGGAAAGAGATCTGAAGCTTCTTAAGAAAGAATAAAGAAAAAGAATCATCAGGCTTATTGTTCACTGTTCCTTACCCAAGGCTTCAGCTACCTTTGTTGTGTGTCAACACACTCGTTTACAAGCAGAACACATGGATGGCTTCACAGCCGAGCAGTGTGCTGCTCTAGATTTTTCAAAGTGAGGCACCACAATCATCTAACAAAGGAGATGAGAAACATTATCTTTGGAAAACTGCAGGGGAGATGTGGCTTGGGTAGGTGGATCCCTCCAAAGGAGATTTGGCTGAGACACTGATTTTGCAAAAGCTGTTCTGAAATCTTCAGGTGCTTTGGGGTTCATGCCTCAGAGCTCCCCAAGTTTACCTCCAGGGGTGGACTCAGTGTCCAAGCCAAGTGTCTCTTCCTGAGCCCTTGAGGTAAGTGACTACTATCTCCATTCCTGGTTGAGGAGAACCAGGCTTTGAGCCTCTAGTGAGACCACAGCTAGTTTCAATTTCTGTATCTGTGGCTGTCGATTAAATTTAAATAGTAATATGAAAACAAACCCCTACACAAACAAAAATCTGCTGTAAATGCCAGGGGAAAAGGAAAAGTGATTTCAACACAAAATATTATATGCCAGCTCCTTGACATTTATTAGATCATGTTGGTATCCACTTGAATTATTCTGTATTTCCTTAACAAAAAAACAACAATGCGCAACATTGTTATTTGGAAGGGAAAATGCACTTACCCACTCTTTAGCAAACTTTCAGAAGGATGATTAATTAGGAACAGAAAAAAAGAAAAGGAACAGTGCAAATAAAAATTAGGACAAATGGATACACGGAAAATTAAAAGTTAAATAAACCACCCAAAAAGCAAAGAAAATATACAGATATAAGCCACAGAAATGTAGTTTAATATTCCGGTAACTGACAATCAGAATTATGGAGAATGAACAGAGAGATGTGAAGTTGGTTTGTAATTGCAAGACCTGGATAAAGTCCCCGTGCCACCTAAGAAGTCACAGAATCTACAAAAATTTAGCTCAGTTTCCTTATCTGTAAAAAGAAAACAAAACAGGCAATGAAGCAACCCGGGACCAAAAGGACAAGTGAAACTAGTATAAAAGATTGATTTGGGGAAGGGGATGAGCAAGCCCTTTATAAGGATATTGAGCTACAAATTTCAAAATAGAAGAGAAGATTTTGAATGTTCTCATCACAAAGGACTTTGATTTGAGCTTTATACAATGTATCTGTGTATCAGAATATTGCATTTTATCCCATGAATATATGTGATTAGTGAAAGATATTCAGCTGGTCTGTTCTATGATTATTTAAAAGCCCAGTGCCTAAGTCCTTCCCTGGAACTCATGTTCTCAGGCTTATAGGTCTGTTCTGAAGATCTTTTGAGGGTCTAGATGTGAAGACATTTCATCACCTGCCCTTGCAGTTAAAATAGCATTTTTCAAGTTCACAAGTAGCTGATAAGGATCCGGATAGAGAGAGGATCTTATGACTTAGTCATCTTTTCATTTTGGTTGGTTAGAGAAAAAACTAAACAAATCGTCCATGTTGTATATACTGTCCTGATGAAATAAAACTGACGTTGCCCATTTGCTAGATTCAAGAAAGGACTTGCCCATTAAGTGACACAAACCTGAAGCTAAATGCAAAAGGAAAATTATCTGTAGCATTCTGTGCTAGAAACACAAAGAAAGATGTTAGAGCAAAAGAATTCAGCAATATTGACAGGGATCCAATTCATTTTTAGGTCTTGAGATAAGATCCAGAATCATCTCCTTACTTTCCTTGTCATGTGACTGCCTCCTCCACTAGGTTTGCTTTGGATTGCCATAAATGAGTCACATTTATTAAATTCATTATGGGATTAAGCCAGATCGGAAAAGCTTGCTGTGTGCAAAATTATGTAATATTGAACATGAAATGAGGGGTTTCTGACTACACCAAAGAACATCGTTGAGAACAGAAACATTCTCTTGAAAATCTTGGCTGAAGTGGTAAATACAGACAGGAGCAACTGTTCTCCACTCACCAAGAAAGATGAAGGGTCTCGGGCTGAGGAGCGAATGGTGTTATTCTTTCACTTAAGAGGATGAGCTTTCCTTTCTGGGGAGATACTTTTACACGGAAACACCACAGGGACATGGTGGTTTCTGGAGCCGCGGAGGTCTACGGGAACCTCGCAGTTATCCATGTCTGCCACGGTCCTCTTTTCTCTTCAGGTGGTCCATGCTGCACAAATAGGATCTCTACTCTCAAATCATGAATATTCTGATGCCCACTGATGCTTGTTAAATGAACAGTGAATCTAGAATTATCACTATTGTGAGTGTAGAAACTAGTCACCTAAACATATTACACAAAACAATGTGCGGAAACACGACTTAGAAGCTAGAGGTGCTACCTGGCATTATGACTACTCTAAGACTCCCACTGCTACCTCGTTAGCATGGTGGTTATGTGGGTGCACACACCTGTCTAACCTTACCTAAAATCTATATATTTTATTGTATTGTAAATTAGGCCTTTTTTAAATCTGGTATTGGGGATTGAACTCTGGACTTCTTCACTGAGCTGTACCCTCCGCTCTTTTAATTTTTTATTTTGACACACAGTCTTGCTAAGTTGCTATGCACATTGTGTCTTAATCAAATAAAACTAATTAAAATAAAACTTACTTTGGGGCAGATAGCAGGGTAATAATTTTTCTTCTGACTGGGTGGCGAAGGGGTAAATATCAAAGCAGTCCCTACTAGCCCCTATTTCTGCTCAAGTAATTAGGAAGTACATAAATCCCTTTTGCCAGATTTTCCTGATGTATGTGACTTATTTGATTAGTTTGCTTTTATGGAACAACAGTACATCTTCTCCCTTCACTTTTTTGCTCTTTCTGGGGAGATGATTTGTTCTATATAGATGTGAATCCCCATGAGGGGTATACACACCACTGGGGCATTTTTGAATGACCACCCTGCCACTAGATTGACCTGTCATAAAATTCTTTCAGTATGGGTACAAAGACAGATCTTTTCTATGTTCACATTTTCCATTCTCCCTGCTGGTCTTCTTAGATTCACATGACCTATAGTCCCAAGTTTTGTCCTGGGTACTACATCATGGCAGTAGCTACTAAGGGAGCTACTGATTTTCAGTGGCATGGAAAGTTTGGAGAGTTTGCTTTCACTTCTGATAGGCTAAGTTGCTGCAGTTTCACAATCACTACATGGAAAACATTCCACTTGACTTCCTGGGCTGCACATTTTGCCTTGTCATGGAACAGATTGTGTGTATGTTGTCTTTCTGTTAAGACCATCTGACCTTGGAAACGAGACGCAAACACACTAGACCAAGTGAGAAACTATTTAATACACAATTTCCTCTCTATTGGTACTTCACAAATTTTAATGAAAAAATAAATATTTAAGATAGAAAAGTATGGTTAACAAATGTCTCAGCAGCTGCCTTTAGATGAGACATCATTCCAGTGATGAGATTCAGGAAGTGATCTTAAAATTGGAGATTATACCACCTCGCCAGTATCTAGTCTAAAACAAGTTGAGGGAGGTAGAATCCAGGTGCTGGCTAGTACCGGAAACAAGGCCTGTACTACGTAGGCTTAGTACACTATATTCACAAAGTACAAAGTGCATAAAAGCATTGAGCTTGTATCTAATCTTTTCTGAATGGTAGGTTGCTTCCAGTTTTTCTTGGTCAGTCCTATTTTAATGAATCAGTTTTATTTTAGAGATAAATATCCCCAGTCTGCAAAGCAAGAGATGTCAAGAAGGGTTCATTTCCACGTGACTTGCCACTGAAGTTCTGCATGGGGTCACAGTCACGGTGCCACATCTCAAAGGAAGGACAGTCATGTCTGGCTTCACCCAGACCATTCTCAGCTACTTGGTGGTCTAATATCAGAAGGGGCATCACTTCCCACAAGCTGGCCACTAAGGTGTCTCTGATTAACCTACACTAAGGAGAAATGTCATGATAGGTCTCTTTAACATTGCTTGGAAGATTGATACCCTTAGAGTAAGGGTCATAGATCAGAATACAGGAGGGACCCTTAATAAAGATGTTTAGCTGTGTGTATGTGTGTGCATTATTTTGCAAAAGACCAAGGAATGTGTACGAGCCTCAGCTGTTTTCATTAAACATGCTGAGTTGTGTGGGAAACATGCCTTTAATTGTTTCTACCAAAAAAGAACAATGTTCGGAAAGAAATAGGTGCTGTCACTTAGCCTCAACGATAGTCCAAATATGACTTTTTGGATAAATCTAAGACAGCTTTCTTATCTTAGATCCAGAAGTTAGGAGAATGTATCTCCAATTTTAATGAACCACATGCTCACCCTTCCCAATGGTTGTATACTGCTTGCTATATTTTTCATTTGACAGGCGGTGGCAGTAAGGTTACAAGAGTAAGTGGCGTGCTCAAGGTCACGTAGTTTGGTAGCTAAGATGATGGTTCACAGGATATAGTGATTAGACTACTAACCAGTGTGTTCTTCTAGAAAACCAGACTCCAAGGTTAAGGCAAAGCCACTCTACTTTAGCACAGAAGTGACCAGTGGTAAAGATGTGGGCCAGGGTCATTGAATTGATAACACCCAACTTATTAATTCTTATCACATATCTCTAATCAGGGCATGTGGTTTGGTTTAAGGAGGTTCACCAGTCCACTGAGACTGTATAGTAATATTTCAAGTATCTTTTTCCTGTACAGTAGAATGATCACCTTGTAACTTTCACACATTCTCGGTGGTGTTTGGATTACCACCCCTCCCATCCCCTCTACTCTCCACAAATCCCCAAATCAAAGGGAAACAAGTTATGGTCAGAGTAATCTGGTTTGTTTGGAAGGGTCGTTTAGCCATCTGGCCAGGAATGGAGGAGCTATTTAAATAGGGCCTCACCGAATCAACCTGGAGGGGCACTGTGAACAGAGGGGGACAGAGGCCTGTCAGCCCCACTGGATTAATCCACCCCTATCCACCACCTGCAATCCTTGTGAGACTCAGGTACATGTCTGCCTCAAGAGGTTCTGAGGAGAACTAGATGCCAGACTTTATCGAACCTAAAAACTCTCTCTCTCGTACTATAAAGAAAGTGAAAGAGGCAAACCACAGAATGAAAGAAAAGACCTGCGCATCATGTGTGGAACAGTTAGTACCTACAGCTCAACAGTGAAATGCAAATAAACCCTGTTTAAAAATTGAGCAAAGGATTTGAATAGATACTGCTGCAAAGAAAATATATAAATGACCAACAAAGACATGAGAGGATGTCAGACAACCCTGTATGCTCTTATCACTGCAGACACCCCTTGGCTGAGATGCAGAGCAATTAGATCTCTCGACATTGCTGGTGGGAATGTAAGATGAAGCAGCCACTGTGGAAATGTTTGGAGGTCCTCAAACAGTTAGACGTAGATTTACTATGTGACCCAGTAATTCCATTCCTAGATATATACCCAAGAGAACGGAAAATCAAAGTCCACATGAAAAACTGTACATGAATCTTCATAGCAGCATTATTCGTAAAAGCTAAAAGTTGAAACAACTCAAATGTCCCTCAGCCGATGAATAAACAAATGCATGTATCAATACAATGGAGTATTATCCAGCCATAAATAGAAAAGACCAACACATGCTACAACATGGATGAATCTGAAAACATTATGCTAAGTGAAAGAAGACAGACACACAAGGTCACATATTGTTGACTCTATTTATATGAAATTTCCAGAACAGAAATTTTCTTAGAAATAGGCAAATCTGTAGAAAGAAGATTGATGATGACTTCAGGCTTGGAGGTGACGGAGGACAGCGATTGCTAATGGGTAGCTGGCTTTTCTCTAAGATAATGAAAATATTCCAAAATGGATTTTGGTGATGGCTGCATAAGTTTGTGAATATACTAAAACCTGTGAACCATCTACTTTAGAAATGTACATTATGCGAATTATAGCTCTGTTAAATAAAAAGCAGCAGTAGCTCTACGAGGAGAAAAGCAGAATTCTGGAAAGAATAAACTTGAAGGTTCTTTAGTGAATTTTAGAAATCTCCTAAACCACGGTTTAGGAGGAGGTGTAACACCCAGCAGATTGTGTTGCATCGCCTGGAGAAGCTCAGGGAGGGCATGAGTGAAAGAGGGGATGGGGGTGCCGTGCTCACCCGCCTTGGCTCTGGGGCCCTCTTCCCCAGCTCCCCCTTCCCAGTCAGCTCTGAATTCACTTGTTTCATATGCTGGCCTTCTCTGGACACTTTGAAGAACTCACTCTGAAGCTAAAACCAGGCCGGGCAGAGGTTGCTCCATGACTGAACACTTGCCTAGTACTGGACCTGCAAACTCTGGGCTCGAGTCCCAGCACCAAAGAAGACCAAAAACTAAAAAATACAAACAAAAACCAGTGGGATAAAACTAGAATAGTGCAATTATTTTACAGATAAGGAAACTGAGGCCCAAAGAGGCTGACTGACTCGTCCAACTCGTTTGCTTCACAGTCACAGCAAGAATCCAGCTGTGTGAGCACCCCCTTCCCATCCACACCTTCCCCCAGTGGCACTGGAAGGGCCTGAGTCTTTCTCTTTAGCTCCTTTTTGGCTACTGAGCCTCCAGACCAGAGGCTCTCCACCATCACCAGAGAACTGGTCAGAAATGCAAATTCCAACACCGTACCCCAGGGCTGGAAGAAGCTCTTGGGGTGGGGTAGAAGGGGCTGGGTTTTCATGAGCTCTCTTGATGAGTGTCACGCAGACTGGAATTTGAGAACTGCTGCTCCAGGTCATTCCTGTGCAGCAAGTTGTGCTACAAGGAGATCCAGGGGCCGCTGCACTTGGCCGTAGTGCCTAGAACCTACTTCCTGGGAAGGGCTGGGCAGGAAAATCAGCTCGGCAGGAGCAGAAGCTAGCAGGGGGTGACTGAGGAAGCTCAGTTTTGGGGGAAACAAGGTTGGAGAAGATCGTGCCAGGAAGAGAATACCACCAACCCACATTTAAAAATGGAAGGTGCCGAAAGAGAAAATAAATAACGAATAAGGAGCAAATATAATTTAGTAAAAATTCTGAGCATGTAAGGCTGGTATCGAAAGATCTGATTTAGGAGCAATTTATGCCAATTGGCAACAACATAGAGTTGCCAGAAATGTTTCTGAATTAATTCTAAATTGGTATATGAATATCTAGCTGGCTTAAGGCCATCAGAGAAAAATGATCATGATAGTCTTTAATCAAGCCCAAGTTGCTGCTTCCTTCTCCTTTACATTTTAAATACTGCTTTGGAACTGGAAACTTAGCAAAGGACAAAAACTTTTGGTCAGGAAAGATTCAGAATAAATTCAATCCATGGAGAATTGAAAGCTTGCAGTTCTCTGGACACTTAGAGCCTGCTGGGTAGGGAACGGGTAGCAGTGCGATATAACATGGTGCGTCCTCAAAGGTGCTTGATGCAAGAGGAAGCCTTTCCGGCATCTAGATGTCCCTAGTGATAACACGCACTTCAAAGGTGAGAATGACTTGTACGCTGGCAAACACCGGCCTAATGGGTAGGGTCAGCAAACTTCCTTTAGCTGAAAGGAACTTCCGGCCAGCCCAACTGTGGCCAAGAATCATTTCCAAGTGACTGGCACCCTCACCAGCACATGCCTTAGACATTTACTTGACAGATACTGAGCACTCATCTGTGGCTTCATCTACAAATGCTCAGAGTATATTTCTGAAACTAGGATATTAGGGTAGATGGAAGGGATCTGTGAAGTTTTCTTCTACATGATCAAATGGTGAGAGAAAAAAATCCTTTTTAATTTTTTTTTTTTTTTTTTTTTACCTCTTGGCCCATTTCCATGCTGCAAAGTTTTGTTGATTGAGCTTTGGCATCAACCATAACATTAAACATGGTGCATATTGACTGCGGCACTCGAAAATCTGTTGATCGACTCGTTTTTTGCAGCTTAACTTCAAATGCAATCCTGGTTCTATTAAAACAAAGTAGGAAAAGACCAATTCAGTGCTCGGATGGCAGCAGGTGGAGGAGACATTTTCTGAGAGGTCAGTGAAAAAGAAAATTGAAGGCTGTAATCAGTTTCAATCGACAATGACTTCACATGTGTTCTCTTTGAAATGACTTCCCCATCTAAAGAAGGCCTATTCACAGAGACAGCCACGCACACCCTTCCTTTCTCTGTGGTTCACGGAACACCTGTAGCTCAGCGTATTTCTGTCTATAGTTTCCATGCTATGGAGAACCCTAATTGCAGGAGAATGAATGAATTAACAAAAACCCAATTATAGCATTACAGCATATGTAAGTTCTCTCACATTGGCAACTGCCTACCTTGAATCACTTCATTAAAAAAACAAAACACCGAAAAGCAGTTCCTAATCTTTAAAACCTCATGGTGGAAAAGTTGTTAAATGACATTTATTGTTTTTTTTTCTTTCTGGTTTTGAAAGAGTCTGAAAGGAAAACAAAAAAGTCCAGCAAATTTATTACTTTGCCTTCACGATTAAAAATAATAGTTTTTGCTTGTTGAAGGATCATAAAGAAGGAAACGTGTCAAGCTGCTGAACCTGGATACCTTTGCACAAGGGGGTGAAATTAGAAGGTGCAGTATTGGGGAACTTCCACTAGGTTCGTTTGCTTTCTGTGTCAATGTATTATTTTTCAGTAAGAATATATTGTTTTTATAAGCAAAACATCATATTACATTTAATGTACAGCTACCTTATATAGCCAGTGTATAACATACATAATATACAATTCAAGAATTCTTTAGTGGTGAAATTTTAATGCTGATGGAGGTAAATTATGACATCAGCAGTGTGCCAGCCACTCACAGGGGAAACCTGTGGCCAGCTAGTAACACAGGTATAAGTTTTAATCCTTGACGTCAGCCTCGTAAGAAGGCCTGGCTATATTTTACAGGGTTGCAGAAAAGTGGGTCACATCATGTCTCCATAAAAAAGCACCTGATAAGCAAGTGGGTTTATTCAAGCCCCTTTCATCTAATACATCTTTTCAGCACTGTTTCCTGTCAGGTTCCAGACCTCATGCAGCCTCCAGGAAAAGCACTGCTTTAAGAGGAATTCGTAGCAGTTTTCTAACAGTACATAGGAGGACCACACAGCTAGTTAGCTCAGGAAAGGGTGCCAGCTTGTAACATACCCTGGGTGCATGCAGGAAAGCCAAGTATAATTTCTAAGGTTGGAAGCCCAGTTCTTAGGAAAAAAATTAAAGAAAAAAACCCCAAACCCTCAAAACACCCTTATAGATTATATGATCACGTTAAAGATAAATGTATCTTGGCTTCTAAAGTCTCAGTGCACTGAAGTAGCTTTCTAATCATGATGATCATTTTAAGCTATGCTGAAAATAATCCTTTTCTAGTTTTGTGAAAAGGAGGCCTGCTGGGGGCTGAGTTGGACAGGCCCTGGTGCTGATCTTCTGAGGCTTGTGTGCCAGTTCCGGCCCAATTTGAGAAATGGAAATGCTAAATCGTCCTCTTCCAATGAAGTAATCGTCTTCTGTTTTCACAGAAGAACTGTTCATAGCCCTTGGAGTGCAGGGCTGTGAAAGGAGGAAGATGAATGCAAAATTAATATGCCTGAGAGCGCTCTGTGGGACCCAAAAGCAAGAAAGGAAGAGTTCACTTCACCCGAGCGACTCTCCTTGAGGGAAGACTCACAGATTCTTGTGTGTTCAGCACAAACTCCATACACACTAGGGCAGAGAGCTGCGGACATCTAATGAATGAACTACATTTCTTGAAAACCAACAGGAGGAGTGCCTTGCCGACATCTTGGCATTGCATATTTACATATAAAAAACTATGTCTTTGCTATATTGCCCTGGAACAAAAGTTATACATTTTGTCCAAAGAGAAAAACAGGTGGTTCTTGGTTGTTCTAACGTAGATTTCATGTCTTAAAATGTCTAAGGCCTTTTCCACGTCATCCTCTAAAGTTGGAGGTCAAGTGATGGTGCTTCCACCTGCTTTTGATTTGTCTGCTTTTGTGCTTATGTTTAGGGCTTTTACCGAAAGAGACATCCGGAAATTTAAGAGTCCACGGCCAGTCAGACATGTGCAGTGGGCCAGGGAGGAACCAGATCCACGCCTTGGCTCCGAGTAACTCACCCACTTTAGGTGGTACCTGAACTGTAATGGCGAGGTGGGAAGAAATAGAGCAGCCTTACCTACCTCCGACCTTCCCTTTTTCTCTGAGCATATCCTTGTTTCTTACTTCTTACCCAGAAGACTGGCTCGTCAGCCAAGGACATGAACGCCTTTCTGTACAATTCTGTGCATAGAGCAGGACCTGGAAAGTCTAATTCTAATGAGTTTAAACCTCTAGGACAGATCAGGGGAGAAATTTTGGCCTTAAAGAAGTGTCCTGTAAGAGGATTTTTTGCTGGAATGGTTTCATCATTGGAAATGCACTGTTTTTTCTAAAATCAATACAGACTATATAGGAGATTCTGGAAATCAAAACCCTAAGGAAACTCTTTGACTGTGGATTTTAGAAATAGGCCTGTTTTTGGTTCTCAGAGTGAGAAGAAAAAAATTCTCAGTCTGAATCACTAGGACTTTACACTTCCAGAAGCAGCATAAAATAGCTGCCGAGATTCTCCATAGCTTTTTCCCCAACTCCTGGTGTTCACTTACTTAGGACTGTGTTGTTCTTCTGCCTTTTAGTTTCTCGTTTTAATGCTATTCTGTTTTTTCTTCCAAGATGTCAAATGAAGAATTCTGAGGACTTCCAGGCAAACCCAGCCCCCGTTACCCACAACTGATCTATCAACTAGACTGCGCAACATCTGGAGAACTGGAGTAGCATGTGCAGTCTTTTTTTTCAATTAGGAAAATTAATGGGACGGTTATGAACCAGAGAAGGAGCTTGGATGTAGGTGTGGGGGTAGGCAGGGTGTTGGTGACTATGTAAAATCAGTGGAATTCCCCTCTGTATTTGGTATATAGTTATAGACCCTCCGTGAGGGAAGGGTGTGTCTTTGTTGTAAGCAAGAACTTACCTCTGTGCCTGGCCCATGGGAGCAGCTCAGATATGGTCCTCGTTTTCTCCCCTTGAGCATTCAGAACTGTCTGTCCGGCAACTTAAAGTGCCACATTCCAAGTCCTACCCTAATCCTATAAGCCACAGTGACAAACGGGCAATTTGTGGGAAGGCAAAATGTATATTGTGTCTCACTTGCCTTGTCGATAACCAGTAAGATTTTTTGTGGTTGTTGTTTTTCTCCGGTACTGGGAATCAAACTCATGACCTTGCGCTTGCCCGGCAGGCGCTGTGCCGCTGAGCTAAACCCCCAGCCCCTCCAATAAGATTTTGAGTGTGACAACTACTAGTTGCCGCATGGTAGGTACTCAGTCCCTAGTACAGAAGGAATGCCAGTGCGGAGGTGCCTGCTTTGCCAGCACATCAGTAGATGTGCTGTACGGGGTACTGCCTACCCCCACACCTACATCCAAGCTCCTGCCACCTGTACTGGGTCCTCCTGTTCTGGAATTATGTATCTTTCTCTCCTTTCTTCTCCACTCAGTTCCCACAGTCGTGCATTAATACATGTTTATTAGGTAAATATTTTGTGGCAGACACTGATAGATATTGGGGATACGGAGATGAGTAAAAATGGACATGGGTGTTTTCCTTGCGAAGCCAATAACCATGACAAAACTGGCAGCCGAATTATTTTGTGTTTGGGACAGATAGAAGGGAAGGTGAATTGAAACTAGACTTGGACAGCTACCCTTCCAGATGACTTTGACAAGCAGTAGCTGTCTCCAAAAACCTCTAAATCATGGCTTTTTTTTTTTTTCCGGTACAGGGGATCGAACTCACGACCTTGTGCTTGCCAGGCAGGTGCTGTGCCACTGAGCTAAGTCCCCAGCCCCAATCATGGCTTTTTGAAAGAAGAGTCATGGGCTCTTCCTAGAGTTCTCGTACAATGGAAAAAGCGTGCCAAACCTGCCCAGCCACATGGGCTTACCTTTTGACACAAGACTCAATCATGTCACTTGCCATCAGCTTCAGCCGTTGTTCTAGGTGCTTTCCAAATTCTTCCTCAGGCCAGTGCAGGTCCCGAATGAAGGTCTGAAGGGCATCAAGTTTCCAGAACAGATCCTCTGAGGTGCCTGATCCATTACTGGGAGGATAAGAAGTACAAACCGAGAGTCACCCAGCGGCCTTGGGCTCCGTGGAAACTAACACAGACACACCGGGGGCGAGAAGGCTTAAGGCAAACATTGGCTTCCACATACGACATGACGTGTGTTGGCCGTGGAGGAGGGGCAGTCTCCACCAGCAGATTTTGAGTTTTACCATACGCGACTTAGTTGGCTTTGCTCGGCCAATTTCTCCAGCCCAGTGAGGAGTCTGAAGAAAGTGTTGTCCCATGGCAACCAGGAGAAGGGTGTATGGTAAAATTCAGCCTTCCTTGATAACCACATTAGCACATGTGGTGATTCAGATGAAGGCCACGAGCCAAGGGGGAGAAGTGGGTCTCCACAGATAATAACTACATGACAACATGCAGTTATTAAACTTCGGGGTTTCATGCATTTCCCCAGCTCCCCTCCAGAGCAGAGGCCTCTTGAAGACTGCACAAGACTTTCAGTTTTAAGAGGACAGTGCTAACAAAGTGGTGAGCGAGGACCTGCTTTCTCTCTTGAAGAGCTGGAAAAAGACCGGGGTGACTCAGATCGAAGTGGGAATACCTGGGTACCTTGAGTCCAGAGTTCCTGTTTAGTTTGGTGATTATTCCAATTTTCATGGGCCAGCCCATTGCACAGGCAGCCCCTGGACGAGGGCAGTCGGGGCAGAGGAGGTGAGAGGACAGGAGTATTTGCAGCGCTTCAGGGCTCTAAACCTGAGCTTTTCATCTCCTTGCATGGTCTCACCCGGTCCTCTGTACAAATGGGGAAGTGGGATCTGACTCCTTTCTGCACAGTGACGTCTAAGAAACTTTCACCTGGGGCATCCACAGAGAGCCTGTGTACGGGAATGCTCGACCTCACCATCCTGCTCTTCTCTTGCCGGCTTTCTCTTTTGTAAGGGTCCCGTTTGGACCTCTGAGGGGTGAACACCCCCCGCCCCCTTCCTCGCATACCACTAGTGCTAACACGGTAGTTTATCAAATGTCCAGCACACCATGCATTACCACTTGTTCTGACATCGTCTATAGAAACAGATGAGCGTGGGTGTTTCTATTGTGACAGATGCCAGCTGCATTGAATTAATGCTTCAGAGAGAAATATAGCTAGTGCATAAAGGCATACACAGTTACTGCGGGGCAGGGAGGGGCAAACTCCCAACATGCCGAGACGCAGCTTAGGGCCTGGACCGACAGGGTAATGTTTTCAGGACAGACCAGTCTGAGGTCAATACGGAGATGTATCTGACACAAAGGAGCAGGTAACAGGCCCTTCAAATGAAAGGTGGCAAAGGAGGAAACTGGAATCATGAAAAGATATAGAATCAGGCATTTCCTGGAGGACGACCGAGAGCCCATGCCTTTGCAGACATAGCGTCGTGCAGAAGTGGGGGAGTGCATTGTCTCTCTGCAAAAGTTCGGCCTTCCCCCTACCCCATCTTACGCTCAGAAAAAAAAAGAAACCCCAACTTTGTCTAGCCTAAGCCCCGTTTTGGAACTGCATGGTTTATGTTTTAAATCATTAAGTACATACGAATGCAATAATTGGTATTTATTACAACAACATTTTGACACCCATCTGGTTTCAGAGCTTCAAAAAATTCTTGTAGGGTTTTTTTTCTTTGAAGAGCTTATTATTAAGTTTTGACATGAGGAAAAGAATATTTTCTTTTTATTTTTAAGATAAACTGCTAATGTTAAGGCAATAGCACCAAGATTATTTTGATTGCTGAGCAGTTACCAAAATGTGTTCCCACTCATGCCTTAATTAATTGAACGGAGACCATTATCTGCTTTATTACAATGTCTTGATTCATATCTTTTCAAAAGACAGTGTCACGGAGCATGCACAAAAGAAGGTAAGAGAAGCTTTAAGATATTTATTTTTAAATTTTAGACAGATACTACCTAATCTAGCTTTTAATATAGTCATCTTAGCATGAATATGATGTTTTTCTTTGATTTTTCCTTAGATATAAATTGTTTTGCTGGCTTTAATTTGCCTTTAAAAGAAAACCAGGCACATTCACCATATGATTCCACAGTGAACTTGTGAGCAATTATAGGTCTTAAAAAATATTAGGCCATTTGAAGGAGCCAGGTAGAGAAGTCATTTTAATGTCCTGTTCTCTACCTGTATTAATAGGAGGATAAAAATGTTATGGGCCATCTTGATGAATGTGATTTCGAGATTTCAAAACATCACTGCCAGTTTCAGATCATTTTTTATTCCTTTGATAATAACACTTCCCTTTGAAAATGTGCCAATTTATTCTTTTAAGAAAAAGCTTATCTGGCCTATAATTAGCTGTGGTCGACAAAAAGGATCAAAGGAGAGTATAGAATTGCTAAACTTTATTTCACTTATTAAATCATGCACATGGTTCTGATTTAATTTCTCTGAGGTAGGATTTAGGGGTGCTGGATCTTCTTCTTGGTAAGGAAAAAAGGAAGAGGACTCATTTCCTACTCTAGAAGAAACGGCTGCTTAATCCCCTCTCCCCAACCGCTGGCTTTGAAGAAATAGCCCAGGCTCCGGGTAAAACCACCCCTTACAACTCAAATGTTTGTAGGAATGAAGACAAAGAATGACTCTATACTCTGACCACAGATCACGTGATTAACAAGAGTTTAATTATTTGCTGTTTGAATCTTGATTCTTATATTCAGAGGCCTTCTTGCTGCCTAGATCTCAAAGCCTTATATTGTACATTGATCTTGGAAATTACCTTTGGATAACACAAAACTAGGGCTTGGGGAAGGAGAAATAAAAAAGATTAAGATGCAATGTGTATATGTATCAATTCTCCACTATAGATGTATTTATTATGTATCACAAACAGAGACTAATAAAAAAAGACTAGGGCTTGATCCATTCAGAAATTTTTATTTAGTCTTGAACATACTGTGACTACATTTTGCCTCTGCTAACACAGAAATATGCCTTATGGCTTAAATAATCTCTAAGAATTTTTATTGTTTAAAAAAAAGCTCCAAAGCCAGCTTCTAGGTAGGTGTGTGTTCCCTCTTATAATTGGATCAAGCCAGAGATGACTGGCCAGCCCATAAAATAGGTTTCCTAAACTATTTTTGGATGATTAACTTCTTGAGTCACCTACACTTAAGAAGGGGATATGGTCTTTCTGCAAAAGAATTTAGGAAGTGAAATTTAGTCCTCAAGCGTTCAGTGGGCGTAAGACAAATTGTTAGTACTGTATATATAGCAAACGTCTTACAAACATGATACATGCCAGAAATAAACAATATTGTCTCTGCGTGATCAGCAAAATATGTCTAATTATCCATCTCCATCTCTGTTATATAGGATGTATAGAAATAAACAATACATATCCATGCCAAGATCACTTAAATTTAAATTAGATCTAATGTGAACTGAATACACACTCAGCATCATATATAGCAGCCATCCATGACGGTGCCGAAAAAGTAGGCATTTGTGGGATGCCTAGAGGGATGTTAACTGGTAGATTTGGTACTTTGGGTAGGTTCACATTGGGTAGGTTCACATTGGGTAGGTTACTGGTTAAACTCCTGTAGAAGAAACAGACAGAAAGAAAAATACCATCACAGTGACAATGCAGATGTGGCAGAAACACACAACAGTTGTAAATAAATTGGCTAAGTCCACAGCAAGACAACAGTGAAAACTCAAGCGACACATTTCAGAACGGAGCTTGCAGATGTGGAGCTGTGATGGTGCTCGGCATGGAGAAATGAAAAATGTTAATGGCAAAAAATCCACCACAGAGTGACTGAAAGTGTGGATGCTCAAGGAGCACCCATGCACAACGACTGCAGGGTTCGGGGGTCTTTGGGCGGGACCTTCCTTCTCCAAATCCATTGCCAGAAGAGCGCAGAACTCGTCTTGTACTAAGAACGTGAAGTTCGTAGAATTCTTGCCGTGGCCAGGGCTGGGGCCGCGGGAAGGCAGCGGGGATTGATCCCAGTGGTGGAGGAAGAGGTGGGGAGGGGAAAGCTGATCGACAGGTGCAGTGGTGTTTGATAGGAGGAATAAGTTCTGCTGTTCTGTGTCACAGTGGGGTGGACATAATTCACAATAATGCATTATGTATCTCAAAATGTTTAGAGGAGAAGAATTGAATGCACTCACTGTAGAAAAATGATAAAAATCTAAGACAGATCTAATTACCCCAAGCTGATCACTACCCTATGTATACACAAATCAAAGCATCACGCTGTGCTTCATAAATCATGTAAAATAGTACCTATCAATCAAAAGGTAAATTTTAAAAAGATAGAAATGGCAAATGGTGCAGCATTTTAACTTTCTTCGTTTTACTTACAAGTTATAGGCAATAGTGGTACATTTCTCAAGTCAGTTATCAGATCGGCCCTTGAACAGCAAGTGCACCCCTTGAACGGACACAGAACTGGGATGTACAGAAATTGAATGCTTTCCAGCTGCTTCTGCTACAGCCAGGAGTGTGTGCAATGGGGTGTCAGAGTTGAAGGCGAGGAAGAAGAAATCAGATCAGCTAGGATCAGCTTTTGAGCAATTGTAAGGAACATTTAAAGAAAATGGAAACTTTCTCTCCTGAATGAAGGCCATTTAAAATGGGGAAATGTCTACATGCAGAAACAGATCCCTAGGAAAAGAAACCCACATTCAGTTTTCACATAAAACCCTTAGACCAAACTTAGATATAAGGTGGGCTTCTTGTCATGGGAGGCCCTTTAGAAGTGGGGCTGCTCTGGGAAGCAGGTGGGCTGGGAGCTGCTGGGAGGCCCAGGATGTCCTGTTTCTTGATCAACGATTATGACATGGGTGTGTCCAGTGTGTGAAAATTAATCCAGTGGTGTATTTTTCTATTAAAAAATCAAAATTAGTTAAAACCAAATAAAACATTAAAAATGTTACCTTCTGTCAGCTTTTTGTTTTTGAACAAAGATTGACCAACTGATGTGTGGAAAAGAGAGAGAGAGAGAGAGATGGTTTTATGAATAAAGAGATAAAATAAAACCTCCAACTCAAATCAGTGATCTCTTTGGAAGGTCTGTGGCATATACTGCTCTACAAGCTGGCACTGTGTGCTTTGCAGTGGCATTTTCAGGGTGTTCCATCCAGCCAAAGTCACTGGCACGGTAGGGCCCGGCCTAACTCTGCATCTGAGCAGAGCCTTCCCGCTTGAGTGGAGCTGACAGCACTTTGGCAAAGGAGCTAAGGTTCTCTTTTTGGATCTTGCAGGAGAAGAGCAAGTTTTGCCAAAGCAGCTCTGCCCCGGGCAAGCTGTGTTTGACTAACAGGACTCCTGGGGGCTGGAGCTGCCGCCACTGGGCTTGCTTCATGGGCAGTCTTCCTGCTAAGTCAGAAACTCTGCACCCTGGAGATGCCTGGACACCTGTCTCCTTCTACAAATTACTCTTTCCCTATGGCAGTCGAGTCCTGGGTATTGAATGAAAAATCTAGAATGCAAAACTGCCAACCTGGCATCCTCCTCTTCAAGGGAACTGAGGTGTCTCAAAGATTTGTCCTTTCTATTTCACAATGTGGTAAAGCCAATTACATACATCTCTGCCTGGGACTAAAGAGTGCTTTTGTGGGAATGATCGAGTGGGGAGCTAAATACGACTATTAAGTAGATAGAAAAAAATAGAACTTTTCCTTCCATGTGTCTCTGTTAAACGGGGAATTTGCCTTTGAATTCAGTCCCTGGTGGTTCTCAGTCATAAACACTACCATGTAACAAATCCGCTGGCGATCTCCACAGAGACATGTGTACGCCTATATAAGCAAATGTGATCATTAAATGATACACACACTGAATAATGATCAAGGAATTAAGAGATCTTAGAGATGGCAGCCTGGAAAGTTAAAATGTCAATTCTGAGCAAATTAAAAGCAGCTAGAAACGAATAACATACAGATGAATGCAAAAGCAACTTAATTTAAACATATTAGCGGGTGGTGAGTACACAAATTAGAAGCAAACTTCATTTTGCACACAAAAATAAAAAAATACATTAATCAAAACATATTGTAACTGTAAAATATGACATTTCGGCTGGACTACTGCACTGGGCTCAAATAGAAACTTTTTTCCATGGGACGTATTATAATGGTCTACTTTAAAATAATAAAACATTTTTGCTATTTCTGCTTTTAGCAAAATAATGTAGTGTATTACTAACATAACTAATATTTCATTTAGATATTAGAGCATATTAGTAGCCAAAGAGGCCAGTTCCAAGCATAATATTTCACTAACACACATGTGATGAGAGGACATTCTCTCTTAGCGCTCAGCTCCAATGCCCGTCCTGGAGCTGGCAAAGGCTGTAGCAAATTATTATTTTAAAAGCGAGTCCTTTACCAACTACCCAGGAACGAGGTAGTCATTCTTCTCGGTGAGGATCATACTTGTGTGTCTATGGATAGTCCAAGACATGGGAATTGCAATTCTAACAACTGGTCTGCATGAAAAATTAGACTCTCGTTCATTTTGGAAACTTCTGAAAAAGGAGAGTTTTCATTTAGCTCGCACTTTTAGCGCATGGAATTAAAGCATCCCCATCTACTCCCTCCTGCGGTTCAGTGTCACAGGTGTGTGCACTGTGCCATTTCTAGGGATGGGAGTGGCGGGGTGAAGTCATCCTTCCTTCTTAGAATTAATTCTAATCAAGACGATGTCTCCGGGCAGGTACAGCTGTGTCTTCTCTCAAAGATATCTGCTTTAAGTTTGTGGCTGAGGGTACAGTTTTACATGGACAACACTTCCTACTTTTAAGAGCCATTTATTGTGTAAATATACATAATGTATCTTTGCTCTTTGTGGTTTGGGTATGACAGCCTCTTTTACTGTCTGTGCTTGGGTCTAATCCCTATATTCAGTCATTGACTCTCTTTGACACCTCTGTGGCGTCTACAGTGACTTTTTAAAAAACCCTTCTATTAATTACCCTCCTCCAACTTCCTTTTCCATGGACAGTTAATACCACAGGTGTGCTTTTAAAAATATCCATTCATGAGCTGTATGTAGACCTGTGCTTTATATATAAAAAGAGTAAGGTCTCTCTCTACCCGGCCACACACCAATTTTTCCCAGTTTGGGGGCTGTGAAATGATCAAGACTGCATTACCTACAGAATAAAGTTCCAAACTTCCTGGGATTTAAGAATCTTCCAAACATCTCTCTGAGGCTTGCCTCTTCCTTAATGTCCCTGCTGGCCTAACTGAACACTTGCTAGTTCTCACCTCTGCTTTAGCTCGTGCTTTTGCCATCTTCCCCACCACGTTGAAACTGTGCTCTCCTCACCACTTCTTTCATAACCCCTCAGTGGAAGTCCATTCCTCTCTCTTCTAGGCTCTTCACAACTCTCTGTGTATTATTTATGCATGGGTATACTGGTAAATAAGCCATTCTTATGTGCAAGTTGTTCAGACCCAATGAGCTCGAAGTCCTAATCAGGGAAAGGTATCTCTTTCACTTTCTAATCTCCATAGTTCTCCTACTATGTCCTTACCCTGCACCCTGTATCTTGTATATCTGCTAAGCCTGGGGCCATTCCAGGCGAGAGGTGGTCATCCAGGCAATGGTGACCAGATGGGTGTATGAGGATGGATAGGAAGAGTCTCATTTCTGGGACCGTTAGCACTGGAAAGCTCTGGCTAGCCAAGGTCCTTGCTTTATGAGGGAGGAGTTTGAGTCTCAGAATGGTCAACTGAGAGAAGATCTTAATCCAGAAAACCTTGTGGAATAAGGGCATCTGACCAGTTATGAGCAGAGTCAGGAGTTCTGATCACAAGTCTAATGCCTGTCTATTTCACACTGGACAGCTACAGTATTGCTCAGTGTCTCTGGTCAGATGTTTATTATCATCCAGTTATTCACATCCTTGGCAATCTGGAAAAGGATATTATTTTAAAAACACTTGCATAGGGGCTGGGGATTTAGCTCAGGGGCACAGTGCCTGCCTGGCAAGCGCAAGGTCATGAGTTCGATTCTCAGTACCAGAAAAAAACCAAACCAAAACAAAACAAAACAAAAAAAAACAAATAAAAACACTTGCATATGCACCACTCTGGCACAGGGGAATAAAATGCATTTTTGGAAATGAGCTCTGAGGCTGTGGCTCAGCGATAGAGTGTACTAGCATATACAAGGCCCTGGGTTCAATTCCCAGCTGAAATGAGAAGAAAAAAAGAAAAAAGAAGAAGAAAAGAGGGAAGTGATGAAGCTGGATTTCACAGGGTGCATTTGTCAAGAAGCAGCATTTATTGTCACCTGGTAGGGCCATCCTAGCCTAGAAGGGGTGATTATGAAGCCAAGGATTCCCTGTACCTGGAGATTTTCATGGGAGACCAAGTGACCATCTGTCAGGAAAAGGGCCCTGGGGTTAGGGGAAGACACTGACCCAGCAGGACTGGGTTAGACACGTTCTAGAACTTCTATCTTCAAGGCCGTTATGAGTTATTGACAAGGAGCTGACAGAAAACAGCAGGTGGGAATGTTGTCCCCTTGCTTGTGGGGACCGGAAACTCATACTCCGGGGTCCCACGAAGGTTGCAGATAACCTGCCCAACTTGGGTGGTGGTCCACGACCTATGCCGATGAATGCCCCTGACAGTACTGTGGGCTGCGGATGTCATGGCCCACTCGGACTTGTCTCTGAGACACTGGGTATCTTGTATGTGCTACCAGCCATACACTGACATTTTCCAGTGATGTACAAAGACTCCAACCATGGCTGCAGTTGGCTCAACAGCAATGGAAGCACAGCCCCTCCTCTCTCCTCAGAGATGGAAGGCTTCCCTCAAGAGGAAGACAGCCACAGGGTTTAGCTCTTCTACCCATTGAACCAATAGTATTGTATCAAGCCCAAAGATTGTATCTCTGTATTCTCCTCCAGGGTCATATTGTGAAATAAGGAAATCTGAAAGATAAGTAATCCTTTTCATTCTATTTTTATCAAACTCAGCACATGGGTAGCATTTTCTTGTCAGAATGCTGTTTTTCTTTAACATTTTCAGTCCCAGTTATTTTGAAGCAAGCTTTACGTTGCACTTCTCATTTTACCTGTAATCAGGTGCCTACATTCATGACACCTGAAAAACGGGAAAACAGAACTATTTGCAGACAACAGTTGTTTGAGAGAAAGGCCATGTGTGTGTGTGTGTGTGTGTGTGTGTGTGTGTGTGTTGGAGGATAATGTGGCAAAAATTGAAAAAAAAAAAAAAATTAGTGAACTAAATTTACCTAAGTCGGATTCTTGTTTTTGGGTGAGCGTGAAAAAGATGCCAAAATGGTTGTTCTTTACTTGGACAAAAATCTAAGGAAAAAGATGAAGTTCTGCTTCTTTACCAACATTCTCCCAAGGATGCTGACAGAGGAAAGTCTGTATTTGGTTGGGTTTTCTTTATGTGGCAGGAGTCACAAGAAGGTGTATTCCTCTTAGCACACATGCACGTCCCCAAACGCTTTTTTGTATCTTCCACGCAGTGTCTTTCTCCAAAGCTGTCTCACAGCATCCCCACTCCACTTACAAATCAGCTAAAATATGTGGGACTTAACTCTAAGTTAGCTTAGGTTTGAGTTGGCCATTTCAAAACTCTCTACCTACTCCCAACAGGCATGTAAGATTCAGTACAAACTGAAAAACACAGTCAGACTCACTAACTCACGGTACAGTTATGCACAGTTTGCACAGACTTATTTAAAAAACAGACACATGTACATAATTTCCAGGTGATTTTCACAGCTCTTATTCCTTTATAAAAATGTAGATCTTTCTAATTGAAGAGGTCCATAAGTTCAGTTTCTTTTCATCAGTAAAAATCCCCCCAACAAAACATTCCCAGACTATGTCTTCCAATTGTGAAAATGATTTTGATTCTATCTTTACTTCTGATAGTACTAAGAATATTTAATGCTTCCAAAGGAATAGCAGTCATATGTTTGGCTTCTGAAAAATTTAACAGATTATAAAATGACTTTCATGACATTATCACAGATCTTCATGACAATTCTCAGATCCTGGGTAGGGACTTTTTCAAAAACCAGTTTTGCAGATGAGCAAACAAGTTCAAAGAGATTAAAACCCTGCCTTCTGGCTGGTAAAGGGAAAAGCAAACCCTAAATCTAGGGCTTTTCCAGGAATAGTGAAGGGTAGCAATCATTTCTTTCCCATGTGTGTTGGCAGTAGTACCTTCCGCATTTAAACTCAAGGAAGTAAATGCTATTTCAAGACCACTGCTATTTCAAAATGTGAATATTACTCATTTATATCTTTTCCTTTTCAAAGCTATTCTCCAAAGCACGACTGATTTGATTACCGTGAGTAGTTAATAAGAGATGGAGCCCTTCATTATGGGACCTGGTTCTATACTCAAAAGTTAAAAGTCAACAACAGGCCATTATAAACCTGAGCAAAATAAACTAAAATTTAGACTTCTTAGTACTTGAAAATAAAGAGCTACTATCTATTAACCTTCTCTTAGCAGGGCAAGGCAAATCTCTTGTGGCTCAGTTACAGAGAAGGCAGAGAAAGGTACACATCTACTATTAGAGGGAGGCTCTTGAGTCATAAAACTACTTAAAAATAGGGCACAAGTCAAGGCTTCCAAATTGAGGAACAGCCTTCTGAATATGTGTTCTTAAAACTCGCTGGTGCTTCTCCTCATTTGCTTGCATTGGTTGCTATATCCCAAAGATGCAAATGAGGAGAGAGAACAGAATGATTTTCTTAAGGGGCTAGGGTGGACAGAATAATGGAGCAGGACAAAACGAATGCTAGGCTTTCCTAGAGCTCTCCGACCACACTGAAAGACTCTACATGTTCCAGAGAAAGGAATCTGAGACCCCGCTCTGGCAGCCCTAAGCTCAGGTCCCTTGGCTGAGCTGGGGATGAGGCTGCCACTGAATCTGCCAAACACTCTGAAATGGGCCCTAAGCTCTGCCACGCAGTTGTGGAAATTAACAAACTCGCAGCTCTCAGAAATTCCCGTGACTTGACCTGCAGGAGATAACCCAAAAACACATGCCTACTGTAGTCAGCTGCATCTAGGAAACCCAGGGCTAACAAGATTCTATATTACTAGCTTCTCAGCTTCCAAATGTGCTAATATCCAGACAAGGGAGTGGGTGGAAGGGTGGGGTATGCAGCATTTCCGAAACACACTAGGCCCTGAGAGTCCTTTTCTTTGAAATTATGTTAGAAAGGCTTAGACCCAGGAGTGGCAAACGCAGCCCTGTTTTGCAAATAAAATTTTACTGAAACACAGCTACACTTGTTTGTTTACATACTGTCCATAACTTTTTCTTGCCACAATGTAGAATGAAATAGTTAAGACAGATTATGTGACTTAAAAAAGCCTAAGTGTTTACTATCTGGCTTTTTATAGAAAAAGTTTGTTGACCTTCCCGAAAACCCTACGGAACATACTATAGGAAATATTTCCTGAGAATATTACGGTTTGTTTAAAAGACACAGTATCAGTCAGGCTTATCTCTGTTAATTCTTATTTGTGTTCTGCAGGAAAACAAAGGTTACACTTTAGGAACCATTTCTCACTGCTCCCTGCTGCATCCGGTCAAAGAAGGTCTGAGCACCGCGGTAGGAAATATGTATGGTGTGTGCTCTCTGTCCATATTAACAGTGAAAATCATGTCACACCATTAATCCATATCTGCATGACTCTCCGGCCATCTGTACCCAAATTCCGATAGTATCAAAAGAGGGGTCCTTACTTGACTGGTTCCCATGACTCCCGCTCAAAGCCCCTGTGAATGGATTGTGCAATTGAGGACTCCATCAAATCCACATATCTAACAACAAGTGGGGCAAACAGGTCTTGCAGGTGCTTGTGAAATTTTCCGTTGCGCAAATTATCTAGAACAGATAAGCAAAGGCTTGGTCAGAACCCATAGTTGCTTTATCTATGGATTAAATACAACGCACACAAAGAGATGATTGATTTCAGTGTTCAATACCCTGCCTTGAAGGAAGCCAAAAAAACAAGAAGAAAAGAACATGAACGACACTGAAGCTCGTGTTAAATTTTGTTTGCAAGGGGAATGGAATTAAAAACACTTTACCCTTTTGAGCAATTTCTTTCCCTTTCACAATGTTTGTCAATCTTACATGCCTATATCTGGTAATCTGAGCAACTACTTTGAAGATAACAATATGCAGTATAACAACCATCGCTAATTTCCTACCATCTTGTTTTGAAATCGTGTATCACTTTTATTGTTTTTTTAAATTATATTAAAAAAAGAACACTTTACCCTTTTACTTCACTTTTCTAGAAGGAAAAACAATCATGCTCTTTGCAAAAAACAACAATCCACACCATTGTTTATGTTTTCTTTGTATCCACTTCTTTCCCTCTCATTAAGTTAGCGGGAAGAGGGAACATTCTCTCCTCGTTCTCCTCCTTCATTGCTCTTCCTGGGAGGGTCTACTTTATGGCTACTGTTGCTATAAAGCAGGAAGAAATGCTTGCAGTGTGGCCCAGCTAGAAACTGTTTTTCATGTAGAAAGCATCTTCTGATAAAACTTATAAACTGTGAAGAGGTTAAGCTAACTAGTTTGTTCCAGTGCAAATATAATACAAGGAACGGGCCGGACCGCTCTTCTCACGCTGCGCTTGGGTTCTCCTGTCTAGTCAGGAGAGGGCTTCCCTGCAGCAGAGCACTCTCCGCGGGAACACCCATCAGCTGTGAGATTTGGGTGCCTGTGGGAACGTGTGTTTGCTAATAACATAACTTTGAAGAACTCTATCCGACCTGCGGTCTTCTCAGAGCAAAGATCTCTTAGCACTATGTTTATCTGCAGACTATGTAAGAAAGTTCGCATTCAAAGATGATACATACAGTCGGTACGCAGAAAATCATTCAGCAGCTGAAACACTGGAAAACTGTCCCAGGTGTCTGGGGGCTGCACCTCTAGGGCTGCGTCCATGTCCACCGCAAAGAGTGACAGGAACGTCTCTGCATGCTCCACCATTAAGTCTGACCACCACGCAAAGGCCTTTGAAATTTGGCAGAAAAACAGCAGAGAAAGAGGTAATGAGCTTCTTCCCCGGACATGGGACACGAGCTGCAGCCCTCACTGTTCGGACGGGTTGGGCATCCAGCGGGGTTGGGCCATTTTATTGTAAAGAGAACAGCATTCTGGGTACAGATGGGACTCTGAGCCCAAGATGGGGCTCTTCATGATTCCAGGCCTGCCACAGAGAGCTTTTTTCTGACTTGTAGGTCAGAGGATGCAGCTGCAGAAATGACAGATGTGGAACTTCTGTTCAATTTACAATAACTCAGTAGGTTTTGAGTCATGCTCTGTATCATTACTGTGGGCTAGTTCTTGCTCTAAGGTATTGGAATTTGGGAGTTTCTTCACTGTGTTTATGGGTTTTCTGCTGGTCTAACTTGAAAATTTGCGATTATTGTTCACTTGTAGCTACGTAGCTGGGGCTTGACTGTCTCTGGTCTTACACAAACTCAGGGACTCACGTCTCCCTACACAGTGGGAACCTTACTTCTACTTCACACTAAGTCAGGGGAAGCCATTGTTGCAGTCGCCACAGAACTTTTGAGGTGAAATCTCTTTCTGCAAAGGAGCTTTGGGCTTACGTCCACTCTGGAGGAGAGGTCAGGCTTAGGCTAGGAGACACCGAGTAAGATCAGGACTTACGTTGCTGGGGGTTGGACACATATGTACATTGAAAACCAAAAAATATCAGTGAAGTAACTCATTTGCATGCACGTGAGCCCTTAAAAATCATTGTGCACGGTCTCAGGGGCGACATTCACATCAGACTGGGCCAGATGTGAATGCAGTTCCAAGGCAGGCATGCATGTCGACTAATCATTTCTGGCAGGGAGCATGCAGAATGAGTGGCGGTGTCAACAGGCCCTGTTTGCTGATTTCAAAGAGAGCAGTAAAATAAAAACAAACTGCCAGCCTCTTCTTGTCCCCCACCTCCCCATTCAATGCTGTGAAGTATTTACATTGGAAACGCTTTCCGGAGCATTCACCAAAACGTGATGGGAAGGCATTTGGAAACATGAAAGATGACTATGGAAATAATTCCATAAATGAAAGGGTTTGTTCAATGGCCAAGCTCTTCTGTGATCTAGTTATCGAAGGGGTATTCTAACAGCCACTAGGAGGCAGAATAGGGTCCACCTCTCTTCTTTCATGAGATTTCACTTTACTTACTTCTCCTTTATCAACATGTGGCTGGTTTGCAAATTAAATGGAAAAAATCAAGTCATGGACCATTCTGCAAGGTCTGCTTGGCTGGAAATAGACACCTGCTGCTTCCATTTTAATTTACAGTAAAACCTCACTGATTCAGAGTAAAGGGAAGCTAGAAACGCTGGTCTGTCAACAAAAAAAGCCTAAATTGTTGAGCTTTCTGAAAAGAGGTATCATTTTACTGCTCTGAATGCAGTCCTTAAGGGGAACCCAAACTGAAGAGTATTCGTAGTGTTCATAATGTCACAGTGGTGAGTCTGTGTCTGAATCACATGTGGGTAAACTTTTTAATACTGATAGCTGTAGCTAAGTTGACTTACAAATTGAAGTTAAAAGAGAGAAGACTTAATGTCATAGGTTTTGGGTTGGAAAAAAATACTCGATGCCTCTAATGTGTGTGAAGAACCTTTTGGATTTCAAGAAAGAGTTGAGATCATGTCAGAGTTATTTAAAAAAATTAGAAAAGCTCTCTCTGCAGTTAAATTATCTGCAAGCAAAGTGTATTTGGGTCTGAACCAGTGAGGTTTTATTGTAGATTTACCACCCTGGGGCCGGGGGCTTCATCCACTGCCTCCTTGGTTAAATCCAGCAGAGAAAGAACTCCTCCATCCCGACCCCCAGAGCTTTCTCGGCTCTTTGCCTTTCAGGTAGAGACAATTTGATTACTGGAATTTATTGGAGTCCCACTCCCACCCCTAGCCCTATGTGGGAGGCTGAATCTTGTCAGCCCTGATGCAGGATATTTGTAGAAGTCACAGGAGCACATTAAATGTTGGGTAGTACTTATTCCCTCCTTTTTTTTTTTTTTTCCTGTTCTTTTTGGTTTTTTTGAGACAGGGTCTCACTATGCAGTCCAGGCTAGCCTTGAACTCACTATGTAGCCCAGGCTGACCTTGAATTTGTAGTAACCCTCCTGCCTCAGCCTCCTGAGTACTAGGATTATAGGCCTGCATCATTACGCCCGGCTAGTTCTTAGTCTTGAATTAAAGGATTAACTTCCTATCTTCAGGATGAGTCCCGGAAAACAGTTACTGGGAAGACTGTGCCACTCTCCCAGACGTGATTTTGCTCTAGGATGATGGGAAAAAAACAAACCAAAACAAAAGCCAACCACAAATGTCTGAAATTAAAAATTTCTTAGTCCAACTTCAGATCTGGTTCTTACCAGCTTTTTAATTTAAAAGTCATAAACCAGAGACCTTAAGAAGCACCACATCTACCATCTGTAGAGAATTTGGTCCCTTGTTGTAATTTAATGTATTGCTGAGTAAGTACGTACAGTCCCTGCAATAATAATCATCAGATAGGTTGGTAGCTCTTTCATTTCTGCGTTAGGCGTTACCAGTATGGGACCTGGTGGATGAATTCAGAATTCTGGTGAACCAAGAGAGTTCAAATTTGGGGCGTGTAGAAGTGAAAACTGAGCTATTTCTGGCTATCAAAGGTAATTCTTTTCAGAGCCTTAAAATCAAATCTGATTCTCTGAGAAGGAGAAAGATTCTAGCGAGGCAGTAATAACCAAAAAGCCACGGTGTAGACCCAGTTACACGAACAGAGTTTGTGTGACTGGCCGGGCTGGGTAGGACATATATATAAACATATTTAATTTATGCTTGCTCCTAAAGGTGAATGCTATTTTTATAGACGAGGTAATTCACAATGGTCGTGGGTACCTAAAGTCTCAATAAACCTTTTCCAAAGATGATAAGGAGTTACACATTAGCTTCTGCATACTTACCCAGTGCTTTTTGTTATTTAAAGACAAAGTTGTGTGCTTTAGGGTACAGCTCACCACACTGAACACACTATATTTTGCACACAAACTAACATGTATATATGTACCCCTCTGTGTACCACAATACATATATACATATACATACGTATACATAGAGAGAGATTGGGAAGGGGCAGCAACGATACATAAAGGCATAATTCATGTGCATGTGAATAGATCAGGCTCTTAAAACAGAATTAAGTTGCAAGTAAAAGAGAAATGTGACAATTGTTACCATGTACTGCATTGCCTATAGTATCAGGTATTATTGGCTGGTGACAGTCTTTTCTTTGGGGACATTTAATTGTACTGTACAGGAATTAATCATGGCTTTAAAGATTATTATTATTTCTTCCTTTCTTTGCAAGGAAAGGTAAGTCTGCTTGTCACTTTTGTTTGTGTGGTACCAACCAACAATGTCGCCTCAAAGTTAAGATCTGCGCTTAGATCCGAGTGATTTTTTTTAGAGTTTACTGAGCCCCCAGAGTATATAGATCGTAGAAAAAATCTTCTTCATCCTATTTTGAAGGGAAACTCCACCCGCAGGGCTACAGAGTAAATTCTACTTTGGCTGCGGGAGTCCTGTTTCTCTCCACGCAGGCTGTGTACTGGAGTCCCCTGGGAGCTCCTAGTGCTCAGCCTGCTCTGGAAGGTGTCAAGCAAGGGAGCGGAGGTGAGCCCTGGGCTGGCATTGCCAGGACCTCTTCTGGGGCTGCGGTCTGCGAGTGCCAGCTGCGAGCAGGCGGGTGTGTGGTTCAGGACCACTCCACCATGAGAGCAGTCCTTCTTCCTCTGACACCTTCTGTCCATTCTCGTTCATCCGGTACTGTCCACAGAACTTGGTCCTTCTTATCACCAGATCTGTCATACTTTGCTTCCTTAAGAATTTTCTCCCAGTGCCACATCAACTGAGTTTTGTTGAGGCCTTGCTACGTGCCAGGCAAAATGCCAGATGCTCAGCTTCACGTGGCCTTCCAGCCCCATAACGCCACCCTCTGCTATCTCTGAGGGACGGCATCCAGGAAGCGAGTAACCAGCTCAAGGTCATGGAGGAGGGAGGAGGTGAAGCTGGAACTCAGACCCGAGCTTCTCTGGCTCATGGGCTCCCTCCCACGCTGCACCCCGCACTTCCTGCCTCGCTGCTCCTCATAAAGCCCGGAGGGGCTCACTTCAGACCTTCAGCGTGTAGGTTTCAGATAAGTAACAAGGTTTCATGATGAGCAAATGACTAACTTGGGAAATAACCCTATACATTTATCTGAAATAAAATTACTACCTGAAACTGCTGAGTATACTAAAGTTTTCATCACTGGTTTCTAAAGAGGTAATGAGAACAAAATTAAAATTACGTCTAGCTTGTTTACCTTGGGTAAGGTCTGAATACATGAGACTAAAACAGTTGCGGGCACTGTTACTGGGGCCGTGCAGGACAATGATTAATCCTTAGTGCAAAAGGACCCTTTGGAAAGGTAAAAAATATCTTCTTGGGAATAGTTTTCCTCTGGTGCTTCTTTTGAGACGTTTAGGCAAACATGTAATTTTTCTTCACCTGTAGTGGCCTCACATAATAACTTGATTGTAAACTGAGTATATCTGTTGTTTTCCTTCTTCTTTTATCCGCTTAAAAGCACAACTGTGACTGGGAAAACCCGTCTTCTTTTTATCCATGTCTTCAAAAGTGTATGGACTTGGGCAAGGCCTCAAGCTCTCACTCTAGGACAGGCCAGAGCCCTGGCAGCCCTCAGAGACTACACCGGACACCCAGAAGAACACACTTGCGGCTCTTGAACCTCAAAAGCCTCAACTGTACAAAAGAGTAGAAAAAAATCCTAACCCAACTTAGTTTCATGTGTCTGGAAGTTAGTCCTAGGTATGTGCGGTTGGAGGTGCTGGTTTGGCTCCCTGCTTACATCGGCCGTGCAGTGGCAGGGTGCCAAATGGTCAGCGGCACCCTCCTCACGGGGTCGCACCCCAATTCCCAGAGGATTTTCAGGGGATTCGTTATTCTGTGACACTCTCTCTATATATAAATACTGTATATATGACTCACATACAGACAGCTGTAGAGGAAGATTAGTATCACTCCGACGAGCTAAGCCCAGTACTCACTTGCCGTAGTAAAAGGTGAATACAGACGGACATAGAAAACTACCACAGGCTAAGGACAGAATCAAGGCAGGTGGGAGGCGTGTATCAGGATGTAACTGCAGTCGTCGTAACTGTATCAATCGCTTCATGCACGCACAAGAGAATCACCCCACATTTACCCTGCGTGGAGGGCCACCCATGTCACAAGCAGTCCATTGGAAGTTGCTGTTACATTCCTGAGGTCAGTGTGAGGAAGCAGGAGCACCGGGTAGAGTCCCGTTAGAAGACATGGTACTGGAGGGGCATGCACAGAGGATGACAGCAGGTGGCCGCTTTGCTCGGTTTAGTCACATACCTCTTTCCCCTGCCACGATCAGCCAAGATTGAAGGGAACAGTAGAGAAACAGGGAGGAAATTTAAATATGCAATCAGGCATTAGTCGGGATGGCTGGATTTATGGTGTGTTGTACACTATTTAGCTATTGGGTCAACTTTCACTTAGTCATGGGAATGAGAGTTCCAGGTGACTGAGAAATTACTGTGATGGAGTGCCTTTGCCCTCTTTTTCTGTAAATCTGAATGTCAAGGAAGAGGGACAATTAGTGTAGTTTTCCAACAGGTTATTTTAAGAGATGATTTTAAAGCTCAGTTTGAAACGAGCAGTGACGTAAAGGTTTAACCATGATGATCTTTGCTGGGAAGGGCAGGGCTGTGTAAGTTCTTATTGGTTTGGGAGATAGTCGGTCTTGAAATTCTTTAGCTAATAATTGTTATCAGAATCATCATTTTCACAGTGGTTTGTAAAAACAGTGTAAGTTGTATTTATTTGGGTGTATGTTAGAGAACTGACAAGTTGAACAACACAAAATAATTTGCTCTGTCACTACAGCCAGCAGCCTAGGCAATCTAAGTTTAAAACCAATGAAGACTGCACAAGCAGAGTAAGTTACAGAGGTAAATTAAAAAAAGATGGCTTGTGACTCACACACCAAAGAACCAATCAAAACAGCAGTGGTGGTAACAGAAACAACCACAAGAGACCAAAAAAGATTTTGTGCGCTCTGGATGAGGGTGACCAGATATTGTTTGAATAATTGCTTTAAGATGCACTCACCTCCTTGTTCATTGCTAAAAACATCTGAAAAGTTAGGCTGATATGTACAACACGCAACCGCTTTTTGGTTGTTTGAAACAACCTTCCAAAGCCTTCTCCTTCCAAAACTTCCACTTTCATTCTCTTTGCAAGCCCAGTTAAAAGAAAACGGGTGTTAGAGCATCTTATTCACAACCTGATGGACAGAGCCAGCTCGTACTTCAGCTAAGGGTCACTCAGAGACATTTCCCGTGAGACGGCTCACCTCTGCATGGTGCTCCTCATTTTGTTGAAGAACTTCAATGACTAGTTCAGCAAGACGTATTGTATCTTCGAGCTTTTTGGCAGGAGTGATTAACCGGCCTACATTTTCTGTAGTACAAGAATTTGTGTTAAAATTCAGCGAAAGTGGCCCCGCTAGTCTTGTGGCCGTTAGAACTACTGGATAAGAAATTTTGAATAGTTATCAAATTTTAAAAAAAGATTCATGCAAATGTGAAGTGCCATGTAATTAGTAGTGAGCAAACCATAAAGCCATTTTATTGTTATTATCACCATCATTATAATACATAATAGGAAAAAGCAGTGCTCCAGCTTCAAATTTGCATATGAAGCTTCATTAAATCTATGACAGCTCATTTCAAATTTAGTGACATTTTGTATACACGTTCTTTAAAGACAGCATGAGTGTACTATCTCATATCACTTTAGACTGTGTTTGGGCTACCGGATTTGGGACGATGTAATAGAAGCTTAATCTTGATTTCCACTACATTTGTTTTGTAGATTGGTCTCTAAACACTCAACACTATAGCATCCTTTTTCATTACAGGTCTGCATGTTGAACAGGTCTTCATTTGGAAAATGTAGATTCAAAGCTTTGTTTGTTTCTACCTGTCCAGGGAGGAGACTGTAAAGAAAAGCCAGACATTCCTGAGCCATTACGTAGAAGGCAGGATAAAAATATTTAAAAGGGGGCTGGGAATGAATTACTGCATGAAGTGTAGGTAGTTTGGGCCACTGGTTGCTATAATTGAGATTTTAAATCGCAACAATGGACTCATTTTTTAAAAATTTGCATTTAGTTTCTCTTGATCAACAAGGCTTATTTTAATTCACCTGAAGAAGAAACTGAACCGTGGCTTATGTAGCAACCTTCCTAGAGCTGAGCTGATGAATGTTTGGGGAGATCATTAAGTTCCAAAACACTGCAAATTATTTTGCTCTGGGAAAAGAGTACTATTTAAAAAATAAAGGTTTTCTCTGAGTCAGTGAGGTGACCTGAATTTGATTGGTCTGAACTCAAAGGAGAATCTGCATTTCATGCTTAGTTCGTATCAGATGTTGAAGAGTCAGTCAGGAGCACATGACCTCTAGTGGAGATAAGGATCGTTCAGCGTGATTCCGCAGGACAGGTATAAACATTAACAAAAGCGCTGCCGAAATGTATTTTTATCCGAAGCAGGTATGTTTTGACACCACAATGCTTCTTGCTAAAAAGAATTACCTAATACTTCATAGGAAGGTTTTGTTTTGTTGTGGCAAGAGAAATGATTTAAACAAAATCATAGGAGATGAGTAAGTCGAAAAAAAGACCTTATAATTTCACTTTGGGCATTTCTTAGGTAGGTGGTGATAACATATAAAATCATTAGTAATTTAGGGTTTAATTATAATTAAAATTCAGTGAAATGCTTAGTTCCCGCCAATGGGAGCAAAGACTAATCAATGGGGCTGGGTAAGGTTTCTAGGTGGTAAAAGTTTCATTCCAACCTGGCCCAAAGGCTGGTGTGAAAATGAGCTCTGTGGATTGCAGATCAATGGAATCTCCATTGCCTGGTAGCAGTGGGGCCAGATCTTTCCTGAACATGGAGGTCGGAGCTGTGGGGAATGTACGTGTACAGATCAGATAGAGAAGAGCCGACACCCAGCAAGGAGAGGCTGGAGATTAGGTGCCAGCTCATTGCTTGGTCCTGAGCAGAAAATACTTGCAGGAGAAAGAATGAGTGACAAGATTGACTTCTGTGCTTCTTGGGGCACCTGACCTGTTTGTAATTTTGTAAGTGGACTATCATAATTTCATCAATAG
The DNA here is from genome assembly GCF_000276665.1 of Chinchilla lanigera. Lineage (NCBI taxonomy): Eukaryota > Metazoa > Chordata > Mammalia > Rodentia > Chinchillidae > Chinchilla > Chinchilla lanigera. The sequence continues at coordinate 3,311,516 of NW_004955517.1, read as the reverse complement.
ACTTTCAGGCATTTCTACAAACATACTGCGTATATATGTTTGGGTAACAGGTGTAGAGTGAGGTATTTGCATTTTGATGGTAAATATGCACACGCTACTATTTTTATTAGTTGATATTCATGTTTACACATCAATGTGCAAATTCCTCATCCTATGCTTATTACCCATTGGACACATACACCCACATACATACATCACACACTTACATACATTTTCTAGTAACCAGACAAGCCTGTACATTAATACAAATCTGCAGGAAATCCCACTTGGGGTACATCTTTGAAATCTCTCAGTTTAAGAACAGACAGCATTGTCCTTTTGGGTGGAACACACACCCAATCTAGGGGATTCTGGTTGTACATGACATACGATATGGAAAGGAAATGATTCCCACCAATATTTTTGTGCACATCTATTTAAAAAGCATGATTGATTTGTACGTTTGGAGAATTCCAAGATGCTTCAGCTAGGACCTCCTGAAGCTTTGTTTTAATATGCAGTGCTCTTGGACTGACTACAATATATATCAATAGATACACATAAGGGGTGCATGAGCATGCACACAGATATGTGTATTCCTGAGGTATATATACAGACAGTATGTTTAATAAAACCATTGACAATGTTACTTTAACACCCAACCATTAGAGTAAGAAGGTTAAGGATCCTTTAATCTAGAACACTTGATCTGCCAATTAACCCCTGTAGCCAGACTTCCATTTACCTTTAATTAGTTGTGAGTCTATTATCTGTTGATCAAGCCACTTCAGTGAGACACAGCAGTATTTTCCCATTCATTTGCATAGCTGATTTACTAGCTAAATGGCAAAAATGTACTAGACGTGATTTCTCTAAGATGTTGTCTTTAAAGAAAATATTGTACAAAATCCTTCAGCACTTCCTCCTTCCCCACCCAAAGAGGTCAAGGAGAAGTTTGTGCTTCAAAATGATTTTTTTTGTCACTTCTGCTGTCTTGAAACATACTGCAATATTCCTATCCCCCAATCTTGCACTAGCTGGAGCACTGACGAAAGGAAACTAAAAATACATTATACTTAAGAAACATTTCGTACAACAGAATTGAAGCTCATAACATATAAAAATTGTCATGCAAAATGTTATGCAACAACGTTATTTTGTGCTGACATTGAGGTTTGAAAATGTTGCATATGTCAGACATAGCTAGACAAAAAATGTGGACATTTGGAAATAAATGCTCTCTTTTGAGTATCTCAGAACCTACAGTATTAAACTCGAGAGCCTGAACCTCAGCTTAGTATTCCAAATGGAAACAAAATTTCAAGAAGAAAAGGTAACAGAAAAGCGAACTAGACTAGAAAGCTGCCGAGTAAAATAACGATAAGTTTACGGTACTTGATCTTGGCCTAGGTATGCCTTTGAGCCTCTGATATAACATGCTGGTCTGCGTTTGGGTGGGTGGAGGAGGAGGCCCGGGAGGCGGCGGGGGAGCTGCTCAGGTAGGTGAAGAGAGACAGTAAAAAAAAAAAGGTAAAGAGACAAGGTGACTTTAACAAAGGGTGACAAGTAAGATGACAAACTCTGAAAAGAACAACTGAACAAGCAAAAGTGACAAAACATGAACGGAGGACTGCTGCTCTCTGGGCATTCTTCCGACACTGCAGAGGTGCGGCGTTACGTGACAAGGACTCTTCTCGGTGTCTCCAGCACGCCCCTACCGAGACACTCAGAGGCTGAATGCACATACTGGATGCTTTGTCCAGATGGATATACCTGAGTGGCGGTGGCAGCAGCACTGAGCAGAAGAAGACACGCATTTATACCATGAAGCACACCTGCATGTTAATAGCGACTTCTTCCTTTCGGATGACCAGAAACAGGACACGATGTGACAACAGCTGGACACTGGGCTTCTCATCCTCCACAGACTACCTGCTTTCTCTGCAACCTTGCACCTGCTGCTAAACCCTATGTGGATTTTTGTTCCCTCACCTACAAACGGAGAGTATTATTATCTTTGTCTGTGTGCCTTGTGGGGTTGTGGACAAAAGCAAATAAAATAAGGAGAGGGGTAGATCCCTGCACAACCTGAGGTGCCCACAAATGCCCGCAAATGTTTAGCGAGAAGGCTGCAATCAATTGCAATTTGCAAAAGCAGACGAAGGACCGTTATTAGATGAAGTGAGCTAGGAAATATTCTTGCTCCCTTTGTGGAATTTCAACATGTCAAAATCTGTCATTTTGGGGAAAAATGTGTGGTATCTGATTGTTTCCAGCTCATTTAATTATTTTCAATTTGGAATTCTTGTGGCTTTTATATTGTGGGTTGAATCATATATAAAAACTTGCCAGCTTATCAAATATGTTACTTGCTATTCCAAATGTTAGAATACCGTAATCAGCACTTGACCCATCTGTCATGTGGCTTACAATATCAGCACTGCAAACATACCATAACAATAGCCTCTCCTCAGTACATGCACAGAGCACCAGCAGCCTCCACAGCCCTCTCTCTTTAATGAGCATCTCATTAACCTTGGACCTGCTCCTTTCTAATAGTTCTGGTAGATAAAGCAGATCTGTACGGCGAGAGGGACATACTCCACTGCCAAGTCTGCTTCTTGGTTTGCTTAAATTTTCAACCGGGAAAATGAGTTTTACTGCAGGCATATAGGAAATGGAATTCTAGTGACATTAATAGAAAAGAGGAGGATATGGATAAATATAATATTCTGGGATAAATATAATATCCCATAGCTCGTCTATTAAAAGCAAGCTTGTTAGGATCCTTTTCTTACTGGACCACCTCAATGTTTTGAATGCAGGACCAAAAAAAATCACTACCAGTTTTTTTTAATTGGTTGGTAAAGAGTGGATGTAAACAGAAATTGGACAATCGCTTTTAAATGATAGTGACTTAAAGGGAGGCAACTGCTGGTTGTTTGACTGTTAGAAGCCCTCCATTGCCTGTATTTTGCTGACAGCCCTGTTGAGTGTTGGGCAGTCTCTGTTACACGTCCCTGTTGCTCTCACAATGAGTTCGTGTTACCTCAGTGGACAAACCTTATGCAAAGTCCTCACCCATTGTCATCGAAGTAACGGATGCGTGCCTGAAATCACCGGGTCTGGTGATGAATAAAGCAATGAAGCATGCCCGGGGTCAATCCATAACCCATGAAGCAGCAGATACATATTTCAGCTCAATGGGTCTTGATGAGAAATTCATAAACGAATTCCCTCCTGCCAACTGTCTGTCCAGAATTCTGACAGTGAGGTTTGCCACCATAGAAAACAAGCTCTCTATTTTTTTCCCCTCACAGAGCAAAACAAAAACATCATACCTTGGTTTCCAACTTCATTTACCCAATTACCATTGCTCATGTTTACACAATTAAATCTGCTTGGCTTCCAGAGAGAGAGTTAAATGTGACTGCAGAAAAACAAAAAGAGAATTCCTCTGCATGTTTAGCTCAGCCAAGGAAGAGAAGCATCCAGGAGCAAGAGACATTCCAATTAGCCCTTAAATAACCTGACCATCTCTGGTTCCAGCAAGCGAACTGCCAGACCCTGAAATATCATATGAGAGATGGATGTGACTGATGGAAAGCCCACTTATTACCAAGTTCCAGCCACTGATGTGTTACCGAAGATGCCAGTGTTTTACTACGCTCTCACCAAAAATAACTAGCCTGCAGCAATTTGGTATGATTTGGTGGTTGGGTTGAAAAAAGCCCAAGGAGAAAAAGGAAGCTAAGCAGATAGACACGTCGTGCTTTCCCGAGTATCCTCCCCCTTGGAATGATGGCCACATAGACCGAAGACCCCAAGGTTAAGACGTCGACACCATTTCTTCAGTGAGACTGCCACGATATATACTCAATCCTCGAGTCTCCGTCGGTGCACTTCAGAAGACTCCATTATAAAGCGTGTGTTAACAAAGATCACAGGGTCAGTTATGAATCACTGTCTCCATTTGTCTCATTGAAGCCATCTTTGTCTTCTCCCCATAAAGACATACATGGCATGGCCCATCTGTTCTACCTCCAAAATATCTCCTGATTTTATCTACAGCCATACTAGGTCATATGCCCACACTCTCGCCGAGAGGATGGACCTCAGCCGCAGGTCTCATGTCTCTGCTCGAGCTATTGCTGAGCCTTCCAGGCCGGTCTCTAGTCCCTTTCCTTCTCTGTAGCTCGTTCCCCACGGGCGTCATGATGATCTCCGTGAAGCACACATCTGAGCCCGCAGGCTCCTGTGCATGAGACCCCTTCCTAGAAAGAGGCACAGCTGCAGATGCCACAGCAAGACCATCTTTAGGGCAAAGGCCCATCTCTTCAGTCCGCAGATCTACCTCAGCACTTACGGCTCCTAGTAAGAGCAAATGGTCCATATATGTCTGTCTCCTCTCTTGCTCATGAATTCTGTGTTTCTTGGACCTATAATATTGTTTTGCTCTGTATAGGTCCTCAAATATTAGTGGAGGAAAATCTTCAGCAGATCTTACCCACTGCAGCACTTCCATGGAAAAGACAATGCTCTACCCTGTCTTCAGCAGACATACACAGACGCTCACAGCACCTTTCACCTCTTATCCAGAGTCCAGCATTACTTCAACGTTCTACACTGAAACCCTGCGTAGGAAATATCACAACTGAAATTTTCAGGCCAGAGAATGACTTCAGGTGTCTTGATGAAATTAAAAAGGATTTTGAAAGATCAAAACATTTTTATTTATAAATTTTTGTTTGTTTGTGGTGCGGGGGATCAAACCCAGGGCCTTGCATATGCTACATAAAAATTCTCTCACTGAGCCATATTCCCCAGTCCCCTACTTTTTGTTTCTTTTGCAGTACTGGAGATTGAACCCAAGGCATTCACACTGAGCTGCATCCCTAGGCGTTTATTTTTTATTTTGATACAGGGTCTTGCTAAGCTGTTAAGTTGCCTTGGCTGGGCTTGAACTGGCTGTCCCCTTGTGTTGGTCTCCTAGAGTGCAGGGATTGCAGGCATGCTCCACCATGCCCAACTTAAGTTTTTAAAAATTTAAATAAATTGTTCCCTCAAGAGAAAAAAAAAAGTAATGCTTTTGTGATTTTTATTATTCTCCAATTTGGGTTTTTGTATTCCAAGTCCTTAGAGCTGAGCTGTTGGCTCTAAGAGTGAGCATAATTCTGGATGCACCTGATCACGGGCAGATTTTGTCCTTGTCCATGCAGTAAGCTTCCTCAGGGAACTTCCTCTCCTCCACTCCATGTCTTCTGGTGGAAAAGCCAGACAGTATCCTACAGAGGCAGGCATGTGAGCCCATCCTGGCCAACCAGGGCACCCCCAACCCATGGGGAGGTATTACAATTGGTTTAGGGATTATCACATAACCCAAGATGGGCTAATGAGACCCTTTGCTAGAATTTTATACAATTATTTTGGGAGGAAAACTATTTTCTTCTAGGGTCACTAGCTCTGATAAAATTTTGGTATTCTCTGTGGCCATGTTGCTACCCAAATACTTGTAATACCCTGGTCATGTTAAAGAAGCTTGTTAGCAGGAGATATGAAAATGTCTTCAACATCTTTATCCCTGAAGCACTAGAGTTTCCTTAAGTACATGGGCCAAATTCCCTTTTCTTGCTTAAATTATTTGAGTTTAAAAAAAGTAGTTACTTGCTAGAGTAAGAATATTGACTTAACGCTACTAGGAAATCTTCACCCAGTTGCTAGTGAGCATTCAGGTACATTCCCTGTCCCTGCAGCTCTCTTGGGCAGGATCTTGGAGCTTCCGGAGGGACAGTGAGCAGAGGCTAACACTGCAGAAAGGAGGGGCGCCCTCGTCCGTCACCGGAAGCTCATCCCTTAACTCCACGAGTGCTCTTCCGGGGCTCATTCCCATGCTGCAGTGCGGCACGGACGCTGGCCTGGGCAAACTTCTCTTGCACTGTACTCCTGTAGCACCCTGCATTTTCCTTTATCAGAGCCATCAGCTTGTACTTGCTTATTTCACACCTACATTCTTTACTTTAGTGTTAAGGGCGGGGACACTGAGTACTTTTGTTCATTGTATAGTCCCTTGTGCCAGGCATGGTACTGCCAGCCTAGTGGGCATTCCTCATTCATGCACAACTACACTGCGATGTTTCATTTGAAATGTACGACTGAAAAATAATTTGATTCCTTGATATCCAGAGAGCAAACACAGCCTCACCTGGATGTGTATTAGCCATGCAGGTTCCTGGCTTTACCCCAGACCTCCTGGATCAGAGTCCACATTTCAATAAGATTCCCAGGGACTCACACGAGCATTAAAGTCTGAGAAGCACTGTTTTATGTTCCGTGTCTGAAGTGAAAACTATGTCACGACTATGGATTTAAATTTGGGAAAGTGTCCTTTTAAGGAATAATAAACAAATAACGGTTAATACAAATACTGAGGTCTATTATGTACCAGGCACTGTGCTAAGACCTTTATTTGGAATATGCGTCTCAGTCAGTGGTCCTGTAGGTGAAGAGCCATCATTAGTACCCTGTGCATAAAATAAAAGGGAGATTATAAAGGTTAAAAAAAACCTCAGTGGAGCCAAGACAGTGATTGAATTTAGGGTGCAGGAACAAACTCTTAATACTTCAAGCTGATTCTGGGGCAGCGTTTCCTTGGATCTGTGCATCTATGATTCTAACATGTGGATGCTAGCCAGTTCACAGATGAGGCAAGGGCTATAATCTCTTGAATAAAGTGGAGGCAGCCTGCTGAAGCGTGATTCTCAGTTGTGTGTACATAACACAACAGACTGGATGGTCACTACTTGGTTTATATTGAATCTGGGTTATCATTTTAGGCCTTGGCTTCCTGATCCATTGAAGGTTTGGGATTATCTAATAACTCTGTATTTTATTTGTTGTTATTTGAGAAGGCTCTTCCTGGTTCTGCAATGTTATTGCTAACAGTGCCCAGGCATTTTACAATGAAGAAGCTGAAACTGTGGGTTTCAGAGTTAGAAGGTTCCTGCTCAGATTCTTACTCTGCGACTAACCAGCTCTTTCATGTTGAGCAAGTTACTTGCGAACTTTCTCTTCCTGGTTTTCCAGGTGCATTTTAACATTTCTGAAATCTGGATGTATCCTACCTTTGGTGACATCTCAAAATTTGGTTGATGGCGTTATCTTTTTCTTAGTCATACACTAATGTACATCTTATGATTGATGGTCTTTAAGAGTCAATGAAATATAGCAGTAAAACACCCATCTCAATGGATTTTTGTGAGAATTAAATGAGATATGCATATTACTAGAATAGTTGTTATCTGGAGCATCACATCTTTTTTCTGGTTTTATACTTGTTGGTTCATGGGACATTTTTAACACATCCTCTCTTCCTTCAACTCTTTCTTTTTTTTTCTTTTTTATTTTTTTCCGGTACCAGGAATCAAACTCACAGCCTTGCGCTTGCCAGGCAAATGCTGTGCCGCTGAGCTAAATCCCCAGCCCCTCCTTCAACTCTTTCTTAATGACAGTCTTTGAAAGATGTGCACCCCCTTGTAAAGTATGAATGAGGTACTAGTCCACAGAATAATTTGGGTTTGGAGACTCTGAATTATGAATCACTAAAACAGAAAAGGGTGAAAAGAGAATGCCTTAGCTCTTCAAGTACAAGGTGTGAAGCTGTAGACAGTCTTCACCTTAGAATGGCCTGGATCCTGTAGAGCTGGGACACTCCCTCACTCGGCCCTTGGGGAAGGCGGTAGGGTGGTGGGGCCTTTGCATTGTGTGCTGGTGAGTATCGTGAGCAATTGACTGTTTCTCTCAATAGGCGTAGACCTGTGAGAAACTTGACTGAAGGCAGGGGATGATACAGAACCTCTATACCACAAAATCTGCCTGGAGGTCTTTGTATGGATTTGACCTGCTCTAGAAGGTTTTTGTCAGCTGGAGAGGGGATAAGTCTTAAGCTCTTTGATGGTCTCAGGAAACCTCAACTACCCTCAAAAAGACTTCACAATGTAAAGATTTCTGCAGTGATTTAGCCCCGGAAGGAATCATGCTGTTATTCTGTGGTCTTCCTATGATAACAGCTGTAGGCACATTTGACCTTACGCATGGAATGAATGCGTACTGTCCAAGTCTCCACCATATCAGCTGGGAAATCTACATGGTAGGAAGAGACAAAAAGCATGGCTTTTTAGTTTAGTCAGAACTCAGATCAAAGAGTTACTTATCCTCCCCGATGTTCGGCTTCATCGTCTGTGAATGGAAGAGTAACAAAGCCTACTTCATGGGTCTAAGTGAAGATTCGGGCAGATTCTCCATGTAAAGTTCTCTGCACAGTGCCCAGGCCCAGGGCTGGCTGGCTATCGGGCTCTCATCTGTCATCTATCTATTTCTATCCCTATCATCTCTCTCTCTCTCTCTCTCTCTCTCTCTCTCTCTCTCTCTCTCTCTCTGTATAAATCATCTGTCCAATTTTTAAAATCCTTGGCATATTTAAAGGAAAAAGTTGTTGTATTTCAAATTCCAGTGGGATCGTTATGATGCTCAGAAAATTATGCAAGTATTTAGCCAAGAACCGAGGCAAAACAGCAATAGTAGTGTAGGCTTTCTCAGAGCTTGCTTGGTTCACAATGTGCGGTGGTTTAAGTGGAAATGTATTTAGAATAATATAATTCATTCGCAGGAGTCACAGCTCTTCTTACATGGACTAGCAGTCTTTTGTGTCCCTTTTTCCTGAGATAGTGTAATTAAACTCAACATTTCATTCCTAATCATGCAACCAGACAAGAAGCAAAGCCATCCTGGAGCCCTGTAGACCCAAAAGCAGAGCAGACCAAAGAATTCAGGAGCCGTCTGCATTCCAGTCCTTGGCATTCGGCCCCACCCCAGTGTGCGCGTGTGACCCTGACCTGCCCTGCCACCTCCCCACAGTTGCCTGTGCCTCCCCACCCACACGTTCATGCTCTGTTCACTGCAGAAATTGAAAAGGGAGAAGCAGGATGAGGAGGAAACGTGAAGATCAGCAAGAGTTGTGACTGCGAGCATGACTGCGGCCTGATATGTTTGGAAGAAACCTTGACTATACCAAGCTTCAAACCCATCTCTGCTCTGAACTCACATTTTAAACCCAGCTTTACTTGATTCCTTTTCTTCAGTCTTTGCTTTCTGTTTCTGCTCGAGTGATTTTTCTGGAGTGTAAATCCTGCTGAGGAGCTGTCAGTGCTTCTCTGTCAGCTTCGGAGGTGAGGAGGCCTCTTTCTCCTGAACATTCCACATGCAGGTGAAAGTTGGCAAAGAGTCCAGCTGCAGCTCCTCCGGCCAGAATGCTGTCTCATTGTGGCATATACAGGCCTGTGAGGTCTGGCCCCTGCCTGCCTTGCCATTACCAGCCCCCACCTCTGCCAGCATCACACCATTTGACAACCACACTGAAGTACATTGCAGTTCAGCGGGGACTCCGCCCGGGATGAGATTCTGGCTCCACCACTGTGCTGTCAGGATTGTTTTGTTAGGCTATTTGTGGCTGAATGCTCATCCGTACAATGGGAATAACAACAGTCTGTCTCTCTCATAGGGGTTTCAAGGAAAATACGACTTAGTAGATGTGAAAAGCACATGGGATTGTGCCTGGTCTATGACGCGCATTAAGTAAGCGTTGGTTGTTTCTATGAACTGTTTGATCGCGTATTTGCACAGTTTACACTTTTTATGTGGAATGCCTCTCCGGTTTCCAATCTCAGCTCCCCGTAACAGTATCTGTCTCTCTCAAGATACAATTCAAGCCTTACCACCTAGTGAAGGTGTCTGTGGCTTTATGAAGACACCCCATCCCTCTTATGCACAGCTCGACCGATAGGTGTTGCAGTGCAGTGAGTCTGTAATGTGCTTTTGCGCAGAAGCTCTGTGAGGCTAACAGTGACTGCCCTCTTGGTTGTACAGTCCCTGGCTTTTGGCATGGTACCTGCTGTGAGGTAGGCTCCCATTAGACATTTTTTGGATGAATGAATGAATAAGTGAGTGAACGGATGAATGAAGAATACCTTTCTGTTAGGGAGAGTGAGGCTCACTTGTCTCCGACACATGTCTGTGACCTAATATTTATCAGTAACCTAGTGCTTAGCACATACTCAACAATGCTTTCTGAACTCTTCTGAAATACATTCAACTGCCACTTTGACTAAATGATAATTTTGGGGAATCCTTTAAGTGTCAAAAACAACGACCTACACTGTACATTTATGAATGTTTCGAGTCAGAGTTCTCCTCAAAACATGCTCAGAAGTTTTGGGAACAAATGAGAAGAGAATGTCCAAAGCCAGAGAGTTTTCTAAGAACTTTCTTCTTGTAAAACTTCCAGCCACAAGCTCTGCTCCGTCACCCGCCTGTGCCTCCTGCCTGACCGTGCGGCACATACAAGAACAACACAGACACGACTTCTCCCTGTCTTGGCCAGTAAACATTCACCAAAGAACACAAACTTCTCCACAGGGCAGAAAACAGAAGAAAGACATGGAGAACAAACAGGAAGATTCGTTTGGGTCAGTACCTTTGTTTAAAAAAATGCACAAGAGGCCAAATCATTGGATCCTGAAACCAAAGATGAAATGAAGCTCTGCAGTAAACCAGGTTCTGTTCCTTCACAGCTTATGCCTTTATGGAAATTCTGCTCTATAAAGATCAACACTGAAATGGGCATGAGATGTATTTAGACAGCACAAATTAACTCCTTAAGGATTATTGCAACTCCACATTACTTGTCTGGGAGTTCATATCTTAAGGAGCTACTAAAAAGAAAAACAAAAACAAAAATAAAAACTGAATATAACTCCACAGTCCTGATAATTGATAATGCATATACAATTGGTTCACCTGCATCCTTTTGATTCTCTATTTGAAAGAGAGAGCAGAACAAGGAAAGAGGAGAGAGAGAGAAACAAGAACACATATGCAAGATTAATGAGCAAGTGGACCAAAATGCCCCCCAGGTATGTGTGATACATGATATCGGAAAGAAAAGGTTGCCCTGTGTTCCCACCACCCCGAAGTGTGGGGGCCAGCAAAAAAAGGCTCCTTCATGGAGGGGAAAACGCTGCACAAATAGAAAATTAGTAAAATTAAGTTCAATGTGAAATCAAGCTATGACACGTACAGACTCTCCCAGTGACAAGTCGTATGTCCTAGCCAGAGCTTAGAGGACAGGGACAAGTCAAAATCTCCAGAGAGAACAAGGAAAGCTTCTCAGTTCGAGAGAGAACAGGCAAGAGGCATATCAGTTCTGATTTTTATAGTGAATGGACCACCTCATGTGGTCTCATACCCACATTCATTGGATATCTCAATCACGGAAAAAGGCATGACGTTGCCCCAAATGTCTTTTATCTGACACCTAACACGTTGCTCCCAGCCTAGCTGCTATCTTTGGATTGTGTACCAGTGACAAGCACTTTACAAATCAGGGTTACACACAAGCAAAGTAAAAATGCATTCAGGTCACAGACAGAGAATAACTGAAAAACAGACAAGTCTGAGTTTATCACAAACAAATGGCTTAGTTGTCTAACCTGTTTTAGGCTGATAAAAAGTGACTGGACTTCTCACACTGGGTTTCACAGACAGAACCAACAGATAAGCCAATGCTAAAAAACTTGAAGCAAGGAGAGTGAGTTGGTTTGGATCTGGATTGTCTTGAAATAATGAAAACAGAAAGAGTGAAGACAGCATGGTGAGGAGGTGGTAGGTACTCACGAATGGTTAAATCCATCACTTGGGAGGCCAAGCAGAAGACAGGATGCTCATACATTTCTCTCTTTTTCCCTATAAAAGAGGATTTGGGCATGCAAGAGGCTTAGGTCAGAGGTAAAGAGGTTAAAGGTCATAGGTTAGAGGAAAACGTTACATTAGCTCAAAGGAAAATAGCCACAGAGTATTTTGGGATAAACACAGGATAAAAGAAAAAGGAGTTTCAAAATTTGAGATCTACTGGATTAACCATTCAGCATGCCGTGAGTCACGAGAGAGATTGTGACCATGATTTTACACGTCTCTTTAGAGTTATTGGCAAGAATACAATGACCGAAAACATCATGAGTAAAGGGAAACAGAATTTCATTGATTTAAGGCTCCAAGATACTAAGGATTTCAGACTTTAGTATCTAAGGCTCTTGAGGTATTTCTTCATAAACATAGTCTCCAGCAATATTACTACAACTTCTTTCCAAAATTCTCAGATAACTGAACTGTTAATGCTCACAGAGGGTCTCAACAGTAAAAATAGAAGATTTCTTTTCTGAGGGCAGGCTCAGAGCCTTATAAAAGAAAGCTGTCTGGTAGTAATATCTTTAAAGCTGCAATGTCTCAGCCCATGTTGGACTATGTTCATGAAAGAAAACCTGATACATGCAGCCAGAGGATGTTGGGTTGTCTGAATTAACAATCCCAGCATGCTTTGAAATTGGTGTCTCAGCCACTTTTGCAGAGGGCGTGGCAAAAAGTGGCTGAGCCAATCACGGACAAGGAAGGAGAGAAGCAGAAGAGAGCAGGTAGTGTGGAATGAGGTACTTCTCTGAAAAGAGAGTTGGAAAAAAAAGGAATTGGTTTCTTCAAAGAATCCCCAGACCTAAAAGTCACAGTGCAAAAGATAGTTAACACAACCGAGAAGAATTGAGGCACAAAAGGAAATTACAGACCAGCTGATCTACTTTGGAAATGAATGCATTTTTACTTACAGATCTTAAAGTTTGGTTTTGAATTTATTTATCTGAAAGAAGAGAGCAGATCTTACCAAAGACTAGCAATAGCTAGACCAAGATGTCGGAGGCAGCAGCCATGGCCACCAAACATTTCTTGATTCCACCCCATCCTGGCCTTGCCTAGAATCGGTAGGTACCTGGTGGATTTTACCAAATCCAACCAGTCGTTATGTGCCGGGCTGGTAGGTGCTGGAGCAATTACTTGTGAATGTAGCCCTTTAACGATCTTCTTGTTCCTCTATTTCTGTCACTCATTACCAAGTCAAGAGTTGATAAACATCCTTTTAGTGCCCAATTCTTAAGTGTTTCTCCCTGGATGCATAACAACGAATTCATTACCACTGGTACACAATTTGCATCATCAGACAGACAAAATTGAGAGTGAGGACAGATAATGTACAAAGCGCTGCAAATTTGATGTGATCTTAACCTAATTCTCTAAGGAAACAAGGACTTTGGCAAGGTCAGTGACAGGGCTGGGTGGTCAGTGAGTTTTGCTTCCCCAGGTGCGTCTTAAGGTAGACAAAGCCTGTTTGCTGGCTTTAGTGAGGCGTCCTGTGTTTCACATGTGAGAGAACATCAGATCCCAGAATGCGGACACATTGAGTTTTGCACATAGAACTTCCACATTTATACACTTACACCACTGGTCAAGGTGGGTGTGGTTTTCAAATCACCCTATGGCAGCCAACAGGGTAACAATGAAAAGTGATTAATACTTTTGCGAATGAATAGGTCCCAAAGAACAATCCCTTCTCAAGTCGAGTTTCTCAAAGGGTCTTTGGATGATGACAAGGTCATCAGCAGCTGCTTCCCCCAAAACTTGAGAGGGTAGTGGTAACAAGCACACTAGATCTGAGTAATAGGAATGAGTGAGACACAAAGCTGACCCGGAGCCATCTGGGATAGCTCTACCCTAGCTTGCCACCAAGTTTGGAATGTTTCCAAAGACAAGATACTTCCAGGGGGCCAGAGAGAGTTTAGCAGAATTGTAAGGCTGCACTGAATAATTCTTGTTTTACTTCTAATGTTATCAGCAGGGACAGCAAACTGCTTCCTTTACTCTGTTGAAAGAAGGCAGCAATCTCACCACACTTGTTCACAGGTAAACATTAGCTGCAGAGCACATATTTAGGGCCAGTGCAAGCTCACAGAAGAACCTAGTAACCTCATAACATCCTCTATTCACTGTTCTCCTCCAAAAACTGTCTCCTGAGACCCCAAGCTTCAGTTCATTTGGCTATAGTAAAGGAGCTTCCACATTTCAAGTTCTTTCAGGTTCAGCCCATCAGATTGAGATGGACCGCTATGTTCTGGTACCCACCAGAAAAGAAAGAGACTTCCCGAGGGAGACACCCCAAAACTGAAATTCAAAACTGGGGGCAAAGGGGAGGCTTACCTTCGATTTTGGCATACTCAGAGAGACGAGAATAGTTGACTAGAGCAGCTTGCTCTAAACATTTACGGATGACTGTTTTTACCTCCTCTTGTGGTACTGGGGTAACAATATCCTTCATCAAAACCTATAGGCAGAAAGAAAAGAGACCCTTAAGAAGTCCCAAAGCAGTGCGTGTGTGTGTGTGTGTGTGTGTGTGTGTGTGTGTGTGAATCCAATATGCTCCTCAAAGACTTCAAATATAAAGTTAGCTGTGACTGCTTCCTTGTGAATTAATTCTGATTGAAAACTGTGGTTAAAGAGAAAACACTAGACTGGCAATGCACAGGATGGCAAAGCCTGGCCAGGAATCAAACACAGGCCAGAAGTAGCTCTTCAACACATCTTAACTATTTGGGAATTGGGAGCTGGAATTCGTGGAAGTTTGGCAATTTCCTCTCTTTCATCCTGATGTTTGATGAACGGTAAACAGACTGAAAATTACAAGCTAGGTCAGACACCCAGTTTCTCGGGAAAATTACGTGCATGTCTCAGTATGTGTCTTTTACTTTTATTCTTACCCTTTCCAAGAGAGACAGAGTAGCTTTTAATGCACCTTCAGGTCGACCAAATGGAAAGCAATACCTAAAAAAAGACATAGAATTCTTCAGGTTGCCCAAATTTATTACATTTCAGCAGGAAATATGCTACAGTTTGATTCCTATAGCAACTCTCTCTGAGGAACAGAAAATGCTTTTTATTTTGTCACACCGTGTTATGTTAATCTGAATTCACACCATATATGTGTGCATATAATGTATATATGTGTATGTGTGAATAATGACTAAAGAGGGACTCTGAAAGTGTCTGCAGCAGAAAAGAATATTTCAAGTGATGACATAGGGCTCTGTTTGGATCTTCATGGTGCATGAGAATCATTAGTTAGCTCAAATGTGACCCCACAGGTGATAGGAACTAGCAGTAGAAACATTATTCCTGCCTCCCTGGTACCGGGAATTGAACTCACAACCTTATGCTTGCTGGGCAGGCACTGTGCCACTGAGCTAAATCCCCAGCCCAAAATATTATTTGAAACAGGAGGATTCAAGCACTCTTCTTTTGGTGTTCAAAGGATTAATCCATGAAGTGAAAAGCAAAGGTGGTCCATTCCTGATTCCGTTCACTGTCCCTCTTGGATTATGATTTTTCATTGTTACTGGACCTTTTATTATTGGTTATGCATTTTGCATGCAGTGTATGATCAACATAGGACACTTCATCAAAATTTTGCTCCATCAAAAAGAGAATTTTGATGGCACAGGTACTGTGGCAGGTACCACTACGAGTTCCATCACTGTTTCAGGCTGTCACAAGCTCTTCAGATCACTGTCTTCAAGGTACATAGGACAGCTTGGACTACCTGGACCCTCCAGGTGAACTTGAGGGGGTTCCTTAATCTTTGCCCACCCTATTTTACCTTGCTTAGATGGAGAATGTAACAACTATCTTAGGAAGTTGTTCGGAGAGGAAAACATGAATTAATAATTTTCCAGCCTTAGGTCCTAGCACAGCAAGAAGTGCTTAGTAAGTAGAAACTACTGTAGATATTACTGGTATTTTTGAGTTGTTATTTCAAGACCTCTGCCCAGAGCCAGCAGCACAGCATGGGAAGCAGTCCATTTGCTCCAAAGGAGAAGTGCTTTGTGGGGTAAGGGTCAAGCGCAAGATCTGCCAGCTGTCTCCGGTGTGTGGGGGAAGTGACTTTCAGTGTGGCCCCACACAGGTCCTTGATGAAGCTTCAGATTTAACTTTTTACGGTAGCTCGATGACCGGAGCCAACTCACACAAAGAAGACTTTGTTTTTTGAGTGGAAATAAAATGAACTTCAGCATTCAAAGTCAGCTAACTGTTGTGGAGCAAGGTCTGATGGCCTTGCTTGTTCTTGACTCATTTATTCCTGATAATCCAATGCATCTGAGATAGATTTACCACTTGGGAAAATTGAGCTTTTTCATTGGGCCTCCCCAGTCTCACCCACCTAAGAAGCTCTTGAACCCTAGATCCTTACCTAAAATGTGTAATCTGATTTTCCAACAGAACTCGGAGTCTTTCTTTGATTTCTTCAAAACGTTCCTTCTCTTCAACAGTCACGGTCCCGATTCCATCAGGCCTGTGGAAAGAAGATACGTTATGAAGAGATGCTACCACCATCCAATCAGATCTCTAGCAGGAGGAAACTGTCCATTTTGGAAACAACCAATACAGTGATCCACGTAAGGACAAGGGCAGCCCTGCTGTTCAGGGTAGTCTTCCAGAGTGCCTGGGACGTCTTGGCACTGTCATTCTGGGTACACGTGCGGAGTGGCAGCTCCTTTCTTGCAGAACGGAGACCTGTACAGAGTGGCGGTGTGCTGGGGAAGCCCAGCTCCTTGACTTGTTCCACGTGGCTCATAGCTTCCTAAAGAATTTGAACTAGCTGCCAAAAGTTTTAAAATTAGGAAATTTTATGGGACAATTCTGATTTCTTGTTTCTCTTGGAAATTCAGAACATCTAGCATTAATGGGCAGCCACCAATGTCTGCTGTCTTGGCTGGGGTGGGCACTCACCTGTTCTACATCTCTAATTTGCATCCTGTCTCTCTTCCGGGTATTTAGGTTTGGGACCCCTAAACTATGCACAAAAATTCCTATGAAAGCCAGGTATCTTATATGTGTCTATCTCACCCAGTGTTAAATGTTCACAAATGGCTAAATTTTAGCTCATCATAAATGTTTGGATTAATTTAAGCGCTTGAGTATTAACTGAAGAGCAAACCACATGTCTTCCGATCTTAGCAAACTATTACTCATTGTAATAAAAAGAAAGATTTTGGAATGAATAAGTGATTTCAGTTTAATCATAGTATTCTCATGGTTCTATATCCCCACTGGGTGCATACACATTTTCTCTATTTGTTAGAGCCCCTTCAAGTCGAAAATATAAAGAGAGGTTGCATATTTATAGCCCTAATTTATCTGTGCCAAATTAGATGGAGGATACTTTGACCCATTCGAAGCCTTCCGTTTCCTGAGCTCTTGTAGTGACTTGTTTTGACTACTGGCTGAGCCAGTTTGCAGATTGGTGTGTCACTATGAAACTTCTATTGGAACATTGCTCGGTTTGCAAATGCGAGTCATCTTGAGACCAAACAAATGGTCGTATTTATAGGCCTTCTCAAGATCCAGCAGGAGCTGGGAAAATCCTTTATACGTACTACACCAGCCTGACTGCACAAAAGATTTGGCAATGAAGAGAAAAATTCCTTTCAGGGGTTAATTGGTCAGCTTCTCGTATTTTTAAATAATAAATATGCCCTATCTGAACAAGGAGAAAAATGCCCATTCCCCCAGATCATAAAAAAAAAAACCCTTAAACATTAAAATCTTATCCAGTCTATTTCTTCGCAATCGTCCAAACTCATAGCAAGAAAGTAAAATGGTAAATAAAAAGTAGAATGTGGAATACTGGAACATACCCTTATTTTCACATTTTCTGGAAAAAAACCTCAAATGTTCAGTTACAAAGTTCATCTTAAAGAATTTTTGTTTTACATGAATCATTGATGAACCTATAGTTAAATCCCAGGATGAATTCATCGACCTCTCCCAAAATCTATGTCTAATTCTCTTTGGCAAATTCTTGTTTCTGTGTAAGTTAGAATTTTCTGTAGTCTGGCTTTTAAATGTTGTCTATGGAAAATGCAGCTTTCTGGTGCACCGAACACCCGTACGAGTGGTGTGTGGACGCACACACCGGCCCAAAGCAAAGGGAGCCGTGCAAACCACTTGTCTTCTTAGTCAGGAATAAGCCCCGAGACAAATGCTAATAGATATAATCAAAAGCATAGGCATTTGATTTGGAGAGCCTACAGATATCTGAGGCCAATATTAGGAGGTAAACCTCTCTGAATCATAGCATTCCTTCACCACTCAATGAGCCTTTTAAGATGGGTAGCTTTTATATTTGCCTTTGAGATGATAAAAACTGAACATTTATGTGACCCTCCTTCTCAGCTAATCCTCATTACCCACAGTACTATTACACACGTAAAATTTGATTGTGTTATCTGCCTGCTATTGTGATGATTCACATCTGTGATTATGAAAGGTATCAGCTTCCCCACTCCTCTCTGGGGACTACTTTCTGAAACGGATGTAAACAACTAAAAATGTACTTAATTTGTTTCTTGATCTTCTTTGTCAGTGTGAATAGTTTTATTTTAACATAAATAAAACAACCTCAACTCATTAAGTCTGTAAGGCACATAGTACAGAGTTCAGTGGCAAAAACAGGTGATAAAACAAACCATGATTTTGACATCAAATGCAAGTTTGTTTACAATTGTGAGAATTGCTCTGAAATGGAACTGGAAACGGGATGCTCTTTCACAAAATGAAGAAGATGCTCCCCAGGAATGTAATTTGTCAAAGACCACAGTTTGTAACCATACGTTAGAAAGTGCAAGTTTCCTGTGTTTTGTTTGATTTTGCATAATTATTTCTAAAAATTCAGCCAAACATCAATCTCTTTTCCATTGAGCTCTATAATTTATCAATGTTATTTGTACAGGTTTAGATAGATCTGTACACAGCTACAATATGAAAAAAAAAAAACCTGATTAAGTCTTTTAGAGCACTTTTTTTTTTTGTTTGTTTTGTTTTCTGGATGTGTCCTTTTTTTTGTTTGTTTTTTAAACAGAGTTTCACTAGGCAGTTCAGGCTGAGCTTGAACTCAACGTATAGCCCAGGCTGGCCTCAAACTCAGAATGATCCTCTTGCCTCAACCTCCCACGTGCTGGGATTGCAGGGGTACACAACCATGCCCGGCCTGGAGCACAGTTTCTTACAGAAGCAATAAATATTTTTCTAGAGCAGCGGTTCCCAAGCCTTAGCATCACCTGGGGTGTTTGTAACACCCCCGTGGCTGGGCGCACCCCAGACCCTCTGACTCAGAAAGTCAGGGAAGGGCCTGAGAATCTGCTTTTCTAACAAGTTCTCTGATGATGCTCCACCTTCTGAGAACCATTGTTTTAGAGAAAATGAAGCAGAAACAAAACAAAACAAAACACCCATCAAACAAACAAACAACCCAAGAAATACCCACCAATCAGTGAACCAACAACAAAAACCCTAAATTTGGTGGAGACTCTTCCTGTGGCTAAAAGGGTACATTGACTCAGGTACTCAACCTCCCTAAAATTGGAGTGGATTTGGAACCAGAGATCTTCTGCAAGAGGTACGTGGTCCACTCACTGAGCTACCTAACCCTTCCAAAAGAGGCATTTGTACTGTTTCCAAGGAGCCGCCCAAGCAGTGCTGGTTGCAAAACAAATAGTAAGAGCAGAACTGTACTGGTGTCTCACAAAAGCTGTGATTCTGTATTTTTTATTTTTTCCTGGAAACAGTTTTTTGGGGGATGTGATTCTATAATTGTCATAAAACTGGCTTTGTATCTTGTTAGTTTCTCAATATTTGAACACTTAATGAGTCACAAAGAATGAGAGAAAGAGGAGAGATGAAGCTGAGTTTGAAAGGCCTGGTGGAACGTCCCAGGCTGAGATATCCCAATGCAAAATTCACCTTTAGTCTCCTCCCTCCCGCCTGATTATGCTTGGTCTGCCTCTCTCGGTTTTGGCTTCTTAGCACCCATTGCCCCTGTCTGACAGTCCCTGAATTTGAGGGAGTGACCTCAGCCACTCTCCGCGAGCCCTCGTGAAGGGGAGGGTAACTTGAGGGACTGCTGTCCTGCTATTAATGGTGAAGGGGTCCCCAGGGGCAGCTCCTCTCTGTCACAGTTGCTATACATCCAGGTGGAGTATGACCAAAACCCTGCCAGCAGCACCGTTTCTTCTGAATCCTGATTCTGAAAATGATGCAAGTGGAGAAGAAAGAGGTGAAACTTGCTTGTTCCAGCAGCTGGGCCTTCACCAGACTCTTCCAACAGTTTCCTAATCTCTGGCTGGATCCTGGAACTGAGAAAAGGCTCCCTCAAAGCTTTGATTCAGTTTGCCCACAGCAAACCTAGATTCTGGCATTTTAAAAACCTCTCTAGGTGTTTGAATGCAAGGCCACTCCACTGGTGCTGCTGCCAGCTCTTCTGAACCTGCCTTGATTCCAGTGTTCCATCCTTTTCTTCAAGGTTTTCAGCTTCATCGTCCCAACAAACGTTCTTCTGCTTAAATTATCCATAATTTTGTTACTTACATGGAGTAGGTTCCCCAAGTATGCAGTCTCTCCTTAAAGTGCATAAAGTCACAGATTTTAGTTCCAGTAGACATGTGGATGCTTTTGAGCTTGGCTTTAGGGACACACACACACACACACACACACACACACACACATGCACGCACACACGCATGCACAAACACACACACTGTGGAAATGTAGCCTCTGGTCTCTGTTTTTACCCAACTGCACACTGGCTAACAACTCACTTCTTGTATATCATGGTTCTGCAAACTTGAGACAATACGCAGGTCAAGTGCAGTCATTTTTGGAGCCCTACTGGAGACTGGAGGCTCTCCCACCTGCAGGCCATCCCTGGGCCAGAAGTGGGTCTCTCCAGCCACAGCAGACTATATCGCATGTGACACGATGGGCATCTCTGGAATCCACCTTTCAAGTTTTCGGCAAACCATTTTCTCACTGTCCTTCACGAAGTTGACATTTTCAGCAGCACGATAGGAAGGATGTCATGTCGGCTGCTCTTCAAGTTCTTGTCACGGTGGTTAGCACCGTTCTGTCATCTCCGCTCTCCTCACAGTCTCCCATCTTGAGCCATGTCACAAATAATAATACATCGAGACTTGCATTTTTCTTTCTTTCCATGCTTTTCTTTGTCAAATGGAAATTAACCAGCCCTTTGAGTTACTGGTTATGTAAATAGTTCTCCCTTTCCCCAAATGCTTCTCAGCTAGAGTGTATTAATTAATGTTTATTATAGGCTTACATTCAACAATTAAGTACTAGGCTTTTCAGCAGAACATTTTATTTTGATATTTGAAATTGAGCATGAACAACATAATCAAAGATCTTCGGCTGCACTGAGCGGCCCCGGGTTTTGTAAAATGAGTGGACCTCTCTGGGGTCATTAAATTGTTGCCACACACCCAGGTGACCACAGAGCCATAGCGTTCCATTATCTTGGTAGCCTGGCTTTTCACATCAGATTGAAATCTTGGCCCTGCAACCTTCCATGCAAGGTGACACGTCTTTTCAAGAAGGCTAGGATGCAAAATCAATTCCAGGTTTATGATGATTGATGTCTTCTGATACGGCATCTGTTTGGTGACTAAGTGCAAAATTCAGGTGTGGAAAGAAGCATGTAAATTCAACAGAAGAGGAAAGAGTTTCTGGTTCACTGCTCTGCATACAACCAGCTTTAAGCCTCCCATCACTACCAACAAGGGATAAAACTCCAGCTGAAGAGGGAATATACTTTCATCTCCAAATGCAAATGTCCACATATGCTGGTGCAGGCACTGTAAACACGATATATTCTCTCTCTCCAAATGGATGCATGCCTGCAGACTGCATTATGGAGCCATGAACATGTCCTTAAACAAGCATGATAACTGAATCCTACTTGCTACTATATTGTTCCAGCCCGGAAACACTAGAGCTTAAAGGGCCAGGGTGGGACAGAATCTTTGAGATGTTCCTTGCAATGCTTCCTGACAGGACACCACACACTCTTAATCTTTGACTTTAAGAAAACCTTCTTCTGAAAACTCTTTGTCTTTACCATTCTTAATGATATCTTTGAATTTAAACCTATCATGGGTCATTTTCCTTTGTCTCCTTTAAGCAGTGAATAACTGCAAGTTCAGGCGGACATGAAAGTATCATGCTCTCAGAAGGAGACATCCCATTGCTCATCTGGGTGGTTTGTATAATTCTAGGTTAATTATAAATTATAATTAGGGCTCTCACATTCCATAGTCACTGCTTCATTATGAAGGCCAGCCTTACCCCTTCCCTTCTCCTTCCTTCCAGCCCATTCCTTCTTCTAATTATGCCCTGACGCCCTGGGGCTCAGACACGCTGCTAAAACAAATATATCAAAGTGTTTGTATCACAAGGAGTAAGACAGGAAGCAACAACAAGCATTTTCTGCACCATTACGAGTGTGTGAGTGCACATTATAGCTTTTTGGGGTGGACTATTAGTTAATCTTAAAATATAGGGGCTTGGAGAGGAAAAAATACACTAGTAAAGCCTTTCCCTGATCTGTTTACAGTTTATCCAAATAATTGTAGTTTTAACCCAACAATAGGAGATGCTTTATTCACTGTAGTATAAGGGAGTGGTTGAGAAGTTTCTACTGAACATGAATGCTGTGGGCACAAGAACTTTGGTCAAAGTGGCTTCCGAGTTGGCCAGGGACTGAATAAAACAAGAACTCAAAAGATGATTAGAAAAATACTATAAAATGCAGGGAAGCATGCGTTTTTCCCAAGAGAAGGAGATATTTCCCTTTGAGCAACAAGAAAAGAGGTGGGTTTTTAAAAAATTACTACACAGACAACTAGGTTTTAAATCCCACCCTGAAGACTCTATGTTAGACTTCCCAGTGGTCAGACCAGTCATATCACATCTACCCTAAAAGTGGTACAGCATCAGGAAGCACATTTTTGTCTCAGTGATCTCAGTGACCACAGCATGCCGTGTTGGAATTTTAGATAAAATATGCACAGTATTCAATGGCCTGCTACGGACCAGAAAGACTGCACCGATGGGATAGAAAGTTCAACACATTTCACGAGACTGGATTTCATGTCTGAGTGGGAAATCCTGCATTTGTCATGGCACATTCTCATTTCAGGAAGAGAAGCACATGATCTAAAGGAGACAAGCTCTAAAGGGAATTTTCCTATGAATATCTAGGATGCCTACTGTTATTTGAAATTTGTTTGGAATATTTCCCCTCTGTTTCTTACAAGTACTTCCTAGTAAGTAAAGCTAGTTCTTTAGAATTTAGAAGCATAATTCATCCACATGCAAGGCCTACATCTGCACAGAGCTGGAAGGCCAGCTGGAGACATGCTCTTGTTCACAAGAAAAGTAAAGCCTTTGTCAGGGTATAACGTGACACCAAGCACATTAGGGCTGCTGCTGCACCCATGTGTGCTTGCCTCCTATGCAGGGTACCAAACTCAGAGGTGGGTGCAGCACAGCAAGCCCTATTGTACAGTTGTTTTTTTTCTCTTTGAGGGAAGAAGAGTTAAAAAGCAACAGGCTTGTCATTGTGTGTGTGTGTGTTTGTGACGGGTGGAGAAGTTAGACTGAAAGAAAAAAGTGTGCTACTCATTTACTGCTTGGTAGGCACTCACAAGCAACAGCGACAACAAAAAGAACCACTGTGTAACAAGGGTTGGTAGTGAGGGTCTATCTTCATCACTTTCCTTATCATGGAGACGCAATATCCAATACCCACAACTTGAAGGAGAGGTTTATTTTGGCTCTCAGTCTCAAAAGTTTCAGGCCATGACTGGCTGGCAGCAAGCAGAAATAGAAGGACCTGCTCAAGTGGAAAGGGGCTTCTGTCATGGTGGCTGGGAAGAGAGGGAGAGAGAGTCAGTGGGGGAGGGGGGTCAGGGAGTAGCTGGGAAGGGATATAGACCCATGGAAGTTATGCTTCCTCTAACCAGGCCCTGCCCCCATGATCTGGGGGCCATCCCAAATCTCCAGCTTTGACAGCATGAGTTTTGTGGTCATTTCTGATCTAAATAACAACAGGGCCAACACTGGAGGGAAGTCCACAGTAAATAAGCCAACTGAGGTGCAAAGGAAAGAAGATTTAGATCTGAGTGGTGGCAGTGGCATGGCACGCAGAAATACATGGGTTTGGGAGATACTTGGAAGCGCTGAATGTTGTGACATGCTATGGAGGAGGAGGAGTCAGAGACTGCTGCTTTCTGTCTTGAGTAGGTGGGCGGATGGAGCCACTTACTAACTTATGAACCATGGTGCAGTTAACAGGAGAAAAGCAAGTTTTGTGTGTGACTGTTTAGTTACTCAGGTCCTCATCTTCTGGATCCACATGGCCTCTGAAGACAAGCAGCACCTGGCTTTCAAACACAGCTCTGGGCACATTTTCAAGAGGTTCTTTTTGGAATTCATGCCCTCTTACATCTGCTTGTAGACTCATTAATCTATGCGAATACTTTGGATTGGGGCGGTTGGCATTATGGATTTGTTAATTGCTGATACAATGTACTTTCTACACAGGCCATATGTGGAGAGCAGCACTGGCATTCAAGAAATGTTAAATAATAATGTAAATGAGAAAATTTTCCAATCCCAATAATAAAGGGATCCAAGGAACACTGACGCAACTTGCAATCATCGGAGCTGTTTGATCGCCTTGTCACCGTGGGACAGTGACCAAAGTGATGCTAATCTAAATGTCACCTAGAAAGAATACTAAAAATATTATGATGAGAATTAAGTACTGAAACCTTAGGAGCTGATTTAAAAATGAGAAGATATAGCAATTTACATCTGTGGATTTTATGATCGCCAAATGCAACCAGCTGAACATGCTTACCCTTCCCTTTTCTTTCCTTCTCTTTTATGAGAAAACGGGTTTAGCTTTTAAAAGCTGGCCCAAACTAGTGTTCTTTCAACCAATGGGTTTTAAACTTTGCTCTGTATTAGAACCACTTGAGATTTTAAATTCATGATACTTAGGCCACATCCAGAGGCATTACATCTGAAACTCTGTAGGTAGGGCCTGGGAATCAGCATTTTCTCTCCTCCTGCAAATGAGTCAAATGAGCCTCCAAGTCTGACAACCAAAACCTTAAATAGGTGTGATCCCATCACCAAATAGTTTAGGATATTGTGGTAGGGGTCAGTATTAGAAAAAAAAATAAATGTAGAATCCTGGCTCCATTTAAGGCTTATTGAATCAAATCATTTGAGGATGGGATTTAATATTGTGCATTTTAACAAACTCTCCAACAGTGTAAATGGACTATCAGCAGGGGCACCTGCTATACCTTTAGGCACAGAGTAAGTCCTGTGTAAAGCAACAAAAAACCTAAGTTTAAAAAAAAAAAAAACAAAACAGTTTGGCCCATTATTTAGCAGTTTGATTTACAACAGGCCTTCTTGACCTGGGCCCAAGTGGGATTTGGGCTTTGTTCGCACGGGATTGCCTGTGCATTACGGAATGGTGAGCTGTATCCCTGTGGCCTTGACCTACTTGAAGACAATAGCATGGGTATGAAAATAAAAATGTCTCTGGACATTTCCAAAGTCCACTGGGAGACAATTCACCCTCCAGTTAGAAAGCACTGTTCTAAAGATGCCAAATACGTAGATGTGCTCGAGTCACACAGTTCTTGGGATTAGGAGCAGCAAATATCATCCTGACCAGCCAGACATGTCTAGTCTTGAATACAGTGCTTCTGGTCCACATAGGTACACCCTTTCACGGAGATGCGGCACAGGCTTCTAGAGCAGGTAGGAGAAATTTAGTCTCTGGCACACAAGCACTTGCTAACAATTTCTAGCTGCCAGGGGCTGTTGAACTAATAACATATAAAAAAATCTTTTTCTCTAATTTGAAGCTGGCTTTGAGATAATGGGAATGAGATTCACTGCTCACTTAAATTCAGTGAAAGGGGTAATCTGTTTACCAGTCATGAGTTCCTTTTTTTCTTGTATAGTGTGGGAGATCACACTCAGGGTCTCAGACATGCTAGGCAAGGGCTCTACTACCAAGCTCCCTCCCAAGCCCAGGCATTTCCTTTAAACCCAGGGGCAGGAATAGACAACATCACATTCAAATGCTGGTTATGCAGGTGGAAGAGGTTAGGAATATGATTTACACAATACCAATGGCTGTTAATTAGTATTCAAATAAAACTCTCCCCTAGGTGGTCTAAAACTCCAGTAGAATCTACTATCTCCACAAGGCTAAAATTATGTAGGTGGGCCATGCTGATATTGGGTATCCTTAGGCTCCAAATGGAAAACTATAATGCCAGTGACTGTTGAAGCATCTCAGCTTGGAATGCTGAAGCAAGTATCAAATGGTATCACATGCCATGTATAAGTGCAGTAAGGTAGAGTGGCTACAAGTGCAAGCCCTGAAGCCAGAATACCCATGTTCCAATCAGGCTCAGACTACTATTTGTTACACAGCCCCAGGGAAGTATGTAAATGTGAGCCTTAAGGTCATATCTATTGGAGAAGGGTAATAGCAATACTTATTTCACAGGGGTGGAATAAAGATAGAATTAGATAACATGCATCAAAAGCACTTCACATAGTGGTTGGAGTTTGGCAAATATTTTGAAATGGTAATGATTATCCTTATTTTAATTGAACCTTAGAAAATGAAACCTGGCAATGAGCTGCTTCATTTCTTACTGTAACCCACAGAAGACAATCTTCAAGATTAAAAAACACTAAAGATGCTATGATTCTGTCTGCTCATTTCACAGGTAAGAAAACCAAGGCACAGAAATGAGGTATGATATTCCTAAATTTATGAAGAGCAGTGTCTAACACTCATATCGTTAGCATCTAGGCACAGTGTAGATGTAATACAAAGAGGAAGAGCTTTGGGTCTAGGACATGTGGATTTGCCACTTAAATTTATGCGTAATCAGTTTTTTCACATGCCAAATAGGTGCAGAAATGTCTAGCCTGAGAATTTCATGGCAAATGGGAGAACGTTTGAAATCATTCTTTAAACTGTAGAAAACTACTATACAATGGATACTTCACATTATGATTTCATCTTCATTATGAAATACAATGCAAACATAGACACTTGAACACATGCAGTCCTGTCAGAGAGTGGGGATCCTTTTGGATGGCTTCCATGGGACAGAAACTAGGTCGGGCTTGAGCAAATGCTACTTCTTCACAGTGGCCAGTTGCTCTTTGCTCTCCAAAAGCAGCACCTCGGACAGCGGCCAAGGCAGCTTCCCCTTCAAAGACTTGACAATTCTATTGGACACGCGCTTTGGGCACCTATGATGCTCCCTGAGAACTTTCTTTGGGACTGCAAGTCATTATTTCCTTGCGGCTGACGGCCCTAAGGATACACAAACAGAAACTCTACCTACACCCTTATGCATAGCCGTGAGGGAGGTAAGGGGCTACATAGAATCAGGATTTGTTTTGACCTTCACTATTGGACGTGCATATACTCATAGATGACTTGCTGCATCCTCTAGAAAGCAAAAATTTGCATTTTCACTCAGTTTATCAAGTGCTTAAAAGGACAGTATTCCTAAAAGACATAGGAAATGAGGCAAGATCAATCAAATTTTAGAACCCCAGAGTACTTTAAAGATAACCTCATCATGTAAATCATTCTACTAAAAACCATTAATTTGCTGTTAAGCTTTATTTTGTGTCATTACTCTAAGTCATTTTTTTTGTGGTTAAATCTCTTTTCAAGAGATGCTTGAGGAACTGAGAACGGGTTATTGAAGATGATAGCGCTACTATAAATGTACAGGCTTATTTGATGCCAACTCATTTTATTTACCCTGAAAACATAACTTCAAGGGGTAGGGATGTAGCTCAGTGGTGCAGCACCTGCCTGGTAAGTGCAAGGCCCTGAGTTTGATTCTTGGTACCAAAAAAACAAAATAAAGAACCAAAACCAAAACCAAAACCAAAACCAAAACCAAAAAAACCCATAATTTCAACATTATAAAGCATGCATTGCTTATTATTACCGATGAAGGTACTAGGCTCCTACCTAGGTGCCACTAAAAAAGCAATGTGATTCACAATTTTGTTTACATGTTGTTCAATTAGTCTTTTCACTATGAACATGTTTTAAAAATCACTAAACACCTGAATCAAATTGAGTTCCAATACACATTCGTGCCCATCGCTAGAACATCATTTTTAGATTTTACCTTTGAAAACCCTCAAAGAAAAAGAGAGTCCAGGAGTGCTCAAAGCTTGCTGTTTGCAAAGCTGGAAGTGGTGGCCTGGATGGAGGGGTGGGGAAGGGTCAAAGACATTGTGAAAACCAAGCAACACACATATGACTTCTTACCTTTTGGGCTCTTGACTTGAGTGGATTTTGGATTCTTTTCTTTTTTTGGATTCTCTTTTGGTATCTTTTTTGGTCTCTGGTTCAGATGAAAGGGGAGTTTTGCTCCCTTCAGAGTCTGTATTTGGTAGCAGCCCACTAAGGAACACATGCATTTGTTGACTTTTGAGAGGGGTGGTTGCGTGAGGCATGCAGAGTGTGGCCAGCCATCGGAGCATCGAGAGCCCACACACACATGCACAAACAAAGAAACAAAAAGAAGGGTGCATCACAAAGCAAAAGCAAATGCATTCGAACTAAAATAATAAGCAAAAAAAGATGCAAACTTGCATAAGGAAAATCAGAACTGAAAAGAAAATAAGAAATCCCAAACTGTTTCCATGACAAGATGTATAAACCTAACTGTGAATCAAGTGGCAGTCTTACAATATGAAATCCAGACAATGTGTATCATAATTCATGATGATGTTTACCAGGGAGTTTACAAAAACACTTCATTATTTTATAACACTTTCTTATTCAGTAACATATGTAGAATACAGTGTGACAACCCAGAGAATATAATGCAACTTCTCTCTCTCTCTCTCTCTCTCTTTAAAGAATTCAGTCCAAGAGGCTGTAACAGATAGTCATCAAAGTGTACATATTTATAAAAAGCAGAATTATGCACAGATACATCCCAGGTATCAGCGTTTTCATGAGTATCATTATGCAAATAAAAGGTCATGTGCAGGACTACTGGACCTCATGACAATAGGAGGTGAAGATAACCTTGATGCCTGTTAAATATTCAAGCCGACAATGTTATTGTTGTCTAGTTCTAAATGCTGAAGTTGCATTTCATAAAAATCTACCGGCACTGGAGAGAGAAAAAGCACAGAACAAATCCCACAGATACAGTGTTTCAGGGCTGTATGGCTTGCAAAGATGAGGAGGACTGACACAGCTCTGATTAAAAAAAAAGTAGTCGATTTTGGATTCTCTCCACTGTGGATTTCCCTCGAGCAGTGGTGGCGAATCTATGGGACTTGTGCTGCTGCTGGATATTTGTTAGCATTGAAAGCTCTGAAGGGTTCACCATCACGGCCCTAGAGCAACAATATTTCCACCAGAGGCTGGCTTTCCAAAGCCACCTGGCGTCCCTGCTGGGTGTGCCTCCCCCGGCTGTTGGTTGGGGTGCTCTGGGAGAATGCAAGATTATCTCTATACTAATGTGAGGCTACATACACTGGGGAGGTAAAATGGCTGTGGCAGTGTGGAAATGTATTCCATGTCTCCAGAGCCAAATGGCAATGTTCTGAAATTATCTGCTGCTCTGCATTATTCAGAACGTGGTTCTCTTCCTCCAGGAACTGGGCAAGGTCTAGAGAAAGGGAGGGCTTAGAGCAGAACCAGGAGCCTTGGTGTTCTGGCCTTGTCTGTAAAATCTGTACAACGAGGTGGGTGATGAGACTGGGGATCTCCGAAGTTCTTCCCACCTCGGATCACATTACAAGTGTTATCGTCATCTTGGTCTTCCAGCTTCACCTAGCTCGTTCAGCTCTCAAAATATGCTTGGCTTCTTCCTTCCGCAGGACAATTGTACATGCTGTTCCTTTTGCCTGGAACCACTCGACTCCTACACACGCACCAGTTTTCAGCCCCGGCATCATTTATTTCCTCAGGGAGGTCCCCCCTGCCATGCTGCTACTCCGTTTGAGTCATGTTCCTTGTTAAATTCCACCATGGAGTTTTATTCCTTTTCTTCTAGCACCAGTACTAACATGATTCTGCCCTTGTTTGGTATCTTGTTTTGACTTGCCACGTATCCTGACTACGTACCAAGATCTGACACCAGTAAGTCATCCCTGAACCCTCATGGGGTGAATGGCTATAACAACGGCAAGTGTTTATTCAGCTCTTGACACATTCCAGGCACTTTGCTGAGCTCTTTGTATCTATTTGCATCCTCTCAACAAAGCTACAAGGACACTGCTTTCCATCTTACAGACACCTGTGGCAATAGAGGGTTAATTATCAAACACGTTCATTAATAGTAAATAGAGGAACCTTGATCTGAACCCAGCTTGGTCTAATATCAGAGGCCACACTAGAAGTCCCGTTTGCCATTTCTGTACAGTGTCTTGAAAAGAAGAAACTAAGTTAGACCTCTGTGCCTCTCTCTCTCTGTCTCTCTCTCTGTGTCTCTCTGTCTCTGTTTCTCTCTCTTCTCTCTGGTGTGTGTGTTGAGTGTGTGCGTGTGTAGTACTACCAAGGGAATGGAGGTAGATCGTCAGAGGTGATCCTAAAACCTATGCCAGTTGATTTTCTGGGAAGAGCTTTTTCCGGCCACACTGGCACACATCTGCTTACCTGTTGCCGTGGACATGGGATGCGCAGAAGGCAAAGCTGTAGTGCAGAAGGGTGGGGTCGATCATGGCGCCGTTCTCTGCCCGTTCCAGCAAGTCTCTGAGGTAGCAGAGATGTCGGTGACACCCTCGGACTCCATTGCGGGCACAATATTCGTCTAGTACAAACACCTGGCCAGGACTGAACCAGCCCTGTGTGGGGAGAAAGGAGAGGTTTTCTTTTAAATACAGGTTGTTTCCTGGAGAGCCGTGAGCTGGGAGTGGGTGGAAAAGGGGCCTGGGAGGAACAGGAGCTAGGGCTCACTGGTTGTTACTAAGCTCCAGTCATCGAGTGTGCTGTCTGTCTCAGTCCTTACCCCAGGCCCAGGGGGAGACACTGTCATGCCTGGCTTGTGGACAGGAGACCTGACTTCAGGGAGGACAGAGAGCTTTAAAGGCAGACAGGGCAAGGTTGTCTTCATTCTACAGATGAGGAAATAGAAATCTGAGTTCAGAGACGCACACAGGTGACACAAAACAGGTAGGGCTCAAATCAAGTTCAGTTTTCTTCAACATCTCCTGCTTCCCTGCTCTGGAGCACGAAGAAATTTTAGAGTTGCCAGGAACTGGTGAATTCATATACTTTACAAGTATTTCTTAAAATTTTAAATGAAGGTAATAACATACTTCTCCAAAGAGAATAGTAAGACTAAGTTTTCCAGTTGATCAGATTTTATTTGGTTAAACTGAGAGGGGCGTCTTATACCCTTTCTACAGTTTTGTTTTTTTCCTCCCGATAATTTTGTTTATTTTATCACATACTTCCTTGCTGTGAGGTCAGCCCCAGCCTCGCTATGAAATAACACCCATATTCAGGGGCAGGGTGGGGTAGAGTTTGCCTCCTCTGTTAGCGTTTAAGAAAGCAGTGCCCGGAAAGGCCAAGGGACTTCCGCTTGGGACATCCTTGGGCACAGCCTGAAATCAAATCATAGTTTCTGGTTTCAGCGTCATCTGAAGCAAGAAATAAACCAATTTAGTTGTAGTGTGTAAGTTTAGAATGTAGGGCTGTTTTAAATGTAAACTTCGTTTTACTTTGAGGGTCTTCTACGAATCCTATTTTGGACATTGTTCCATCTTGGGAGAGAAAGAGCAAAAGGGAGCCAGTGAGAGGGGACCAGGGAGAGGCCACAAAAGTGCAGGGAGGGCGGTCTCTGCAACTCTCTCCTCTTAGATTAGGGATCTGGGGAATCTTCTATTGACAACATGCAGCTCAGCGCTGCATCCAACGAAAGACGGCATCTTTCCTATTTCAAATTATAAGTTACTGCAGAGGGCGGGAGAGTAGTCGAGGCAGTGGGCTGCCCCTATAGGCAACTTCTTTGCCACTCCATCTGCTACCCCAAATGCTAAATCTTAGAAACAACACTGCTGTGAAAGATTAAAATATATTTTCTACGACTCAGATGACACCAAGTCTTTTGTAGATGCCAAAATAGCTGCTTTGAAAAGAGTTGAAGAAATATCAATTAGGAACTGAGTCGAAGATACAGAAAAATTTATGTATCCCTGCTGGTCGTTCTCCAAAACCAACTGAAAAAAAAGACTGTAATAATGAGAAAATGGAACATATAGAGACAAGAGATAAGGTTCTTTTTAATTTTCTGTAACTCTGGAATAATTAATAGATTCAGGTATTCAAATAGCGAAGGAAGCTATTTTACCCTGTTTATAATTAATTTTTGATTTTGGAGCATGTTTTTCAGCCTATAATGACTAGCAGGAAACAAGCTTGAGTGTTTCATTTTTCCTTCAAAATTTTTAAGAGACATTTACTAATTTGTCTTTGCCGTACATTTCAAAACAAAAGGAAACTGTTTTTTAAAATGGTGATATTAAAATGTCTTGAAACTAATACACATTAACAGATTCCTCAAGAGACGGAGGGTTATACCTAAAAGAGCATGATTTAAGTTCAGAGGCATCCATATTCTTACGCATTTCATAAATGCAATTTATAATGAACATGAATAATTCCATAATGGTAGGAAAAACATTTGAGAAAATTGCTTTGCAATGCAAGGTAAGCTTTTTTTCTTTTTAAAGTCAAAGTGCTATGTTCCTTTCCAATTTGGCAAAGTTCAGAGTTTTCTGATGAAGATATTCTAAACTTGAGATAATCAATGTATCATTTATGAGACTTAGGCTAATAAATTATTCTACAGAGTCCTGTTTCAATTTTTAAGATTACTTCACCTACTATTTTTTATATTTTAGCTTCTGGTACCAAACTATTAATGAATTTACATAAAAATGAATCAGAATAGAGTTAGGGTATAGCCATGTAATTTAGTAAAGAAGGAGGAATCATTATATGTATATATATATTAATATTGGCAATATGTTAAGATTAATACTGTACAAGTATATTGATTTTAGTGTTTTGGGGACAAGGATTTTATAGAGTCATTTTATCATTTCCCTTCATCTTTTCCATCTATAAAGTGTTATTAATTTACCTTTAAGAAATGGAGGAATAATTTATGGTTTGCAGAAAGAAAGAAACCAAGACATTTTTAGGGTTTTGAATTTGATAGTCTAAAGCCAAAAATGTATCTTCAGAAATCCAATAAAGATATAATAGCAGTTCTGTGAATTTAACTAATTTAAATCAGTTTAAATATAGGATTTAGGAAATATTGATACTCCTGCTGGATAGCTGGATTTCCAAATGCCTCATGTGCTGTAAGATATTCCCTTAGAGGGCAAAAAAGGCTCTGAATATTATGAAGAAAGAAGTAAAAAAACACAAAAAAACCCCACAAAGAAACAAATCAACCTGAATCAATTAAACTTGTGGACAGTGAAGTAGAGCTTATTTATATATTATTTCAGTCTTTAAAAAAGACACACAAAAAGTACATTCTTTCCAAGACAGGAGCACCGGGTCTGGAATTGGGAGGGAGGGGCATTTTAAACTCTGAGACAAGGAGGTGATTTTTACAAGTTCTCCACAATCAGGTGCCAAACTCGATTACCCTCTTGGGAATATTTTTCATGTAGCCGCTGAAAAGGGGGGAGCTAAGGCGGGCAGGCTGGGGAATTGGACGTGTCTCTTCTGAGAACTTCCCCCAGCTCAGTCTTGTTGCTTTGGTAAGTAAAACTATCTCAACCCAGGAAATTGAGAAACACACTGACAATTGGTAAAGGGATTCTGTAAGGGAGAAAAGAGCTTCTGACATAAAGGTAGGGAAATATTTCATTTCTAAAAATGTTCTACTTAAATTGTTGTAGACCAAAGAATATACTTGCCAGGCAAGAATAGGAATCATTAAGTCTGTGATCCAAAGTAAGGCGCTGCACCATCTCAAAAAGGGAAGCGTGGTCAAAGTTACAGGGGTTGGAAGAGATAAATTCATCCATGCCATGCTTTTGAGCTCTATCTGCGTCTGTTCATTTACACATGTAGAGAAAGACACAATTTAGAGAAGCACATCACATTTTTTTTTGACATTTCAAATACACAGGAACCCACCAGGCATTAGGGACATTAGCTGTTTGCGTGTTCCCTCCCACCAACATCCCCCAGATATTCTTTTTACCTCCCATTGTCAACTTGCATCACTTACTGGTGAGTTTACTGCATTTAGGCAAAAAATATATTGGCATCAACGTGTTTATCAAATGATCACAATTACAGTGCATTTATCTTGTTCTTTAAAAACTAAGCACAAGACCGTAACTTCGCCTGCATTCCACCAAACACTGAAAGCAGATCGGACCTTTGCTTATAATAGCCTGGTTAGCTTTGTAAGTTTTTAATAGATTCTGCCATTCCAGTGGTTATGTCTGGAGCAATTCCTCTACGATTATTGGGATTATCTGGAGAAAGGGTTCTGAAGATTTTCAGCAAAGTGAGAATATTTGTGTCTCCCCCTTCCAAATCCCCATTGCCAATTTGGTTTCACAAACGGTTTGAATCCCCACCCTCCAAAATTAAAAATTAAAGAAAACAAAAGATTTTCCTTGAAACCTGGAGACTATGTTAAATGGGAATTTAGTTTGTGATAGCCAAGGACATTGCCTTATAGTGTGCTTACTCGTTAGCAAAGCGTATGAAAGAGACAAACAGAAATTGACTCAGGGAGGGCTACGATCCGTCTTTTATTGTGAATTAATAGTCTCAATGTATTCACACTTTTCCTTCCAGGGTGAAGGCAGTAGGCAAACTTCCTAAGGGCTAACTAATTAATCTCAACATGTGTAGCTGAAATACACTACCCTCAGCTGGCAACGTAACGCGGAGAAATCAACTCAAGTGCCACCAGACAAACCCTAAAGAGGAAGGAATGCAGGTCTTCTACGTTAAAGGAATCGGCTCACTCCACCTCATTTGTACTCTCTCCTCATATGCCGACTATGGAGAAACAGAATCATATCAAATCGAGTAAGATTTTATTCAGCTCCTCGCATGCAGCATTTTATTGGAATACGGGGACTTGCTAGAAAGCGGCAATACTTTCAAGGCAAGGGGAAAATCGATTTCTGACTTGGGAGAAAAAGGGTGTTTGAATAATATTTTCATATGTGGCCTCCATCCCAGGCAGTTTTTTTTTTCTCTCTGCTATGCTTGGGGTTAAGCTGTAAGCTTGGGTTATGGCAGCCGTGAGACTTTAAGATGATGATTTCTCCTCCTATTGATTTTGGTATCATTTAAATCTCAATGCAGGGTGAAGCAGATGTATACCCTTATTGTTGGAGTTCTGAAATCTTCTGTCATTTTTTTTTGAGAAGCAGCAAGTGGTCAGTATTTGAACAAGATGTGTTGCTTATGCCCAAGATACACAGAAGCAACGATTTCCAGAAGGCAAGTCGAAGAGTATGTATTTTAACAGCCAAATCGCTCCATTAAAATGATAAAACACCAGCTTTTGGAAGGGATATCACATGTGCAGGAATTATATTAGAGAATCCACAAGAACCTTCTTGTGCTGTGATAGCTGTCTCAGAGTCACCCCCAGAAAAGTGCTTTCCAATTAAGGCCGGAAGCTTCACCTGGGAAAATTGTTTTCTTTTGGTTTGGTCCCCAAACTACACTCTCTCCTTGACTTGCGGGGCTCGGAAAGGTGAGGCTGCGGGAAACCTAGCTGCTCCCAGGATGCGGGTGTGCTTCCTGTGGCCCAAGGCAAGGGTCTTACACCTCCTCCAACTGAGGTCTCCCCTGGAATAAGGACTCTCGCCATGTAGGTGGCACCTCTCCATTTCCTTGGGCAAATTCTGCCCCTTCCCCTATGTCCTGTCAGTCCCAGGTCAACTTAACGCAGGAAAAACTGACTGTGAGGTATGCGTGAATTGCTTATCCTGTTATATCCTCACAAAAAGCCTCATCCGTCCCCTGCCTCCGGATTTTAACAGTTCAGGCAGTTTGACGAGCATTAGCTTCTTGCTGTCGGATTTCTCAGAAGAGGCTGTAAGCCGACAAATCGGCCGGAGCCTGACTTTGCCAGCTTGGTGAAGATAGTTTCTTGTTTAATTTTGGTGGTGCAACTGGTTATTTAGGGGCTTTTTTGTAGCTGTTAAACATATGGCACATGTTCCAGGGGTCTTACCCTTTCCTTGCTGAGCCTCTTGAACACTGCTGGTGACACATCTTGCCTTGCTGGCCCCTCACGACATAGGCCTGAAAAGGTGACCTGGTTCCTCTAGGGGGCCCTGGACACAGACTGCCCCCCTCCTGCACCCATTATGAGGGCCAAGACTACAACCCCAATGCGCTAACTGTGGGCTGGTTAGTCTAAAGAACAATTTCCTTTTTTACTGACATTTTAAAGCAGGCTTACAGCAAAATATGCATAAGATCAGCCTGTTTTGGTTTTTTTTTCCAGACAATAACTAGCAAAAGTAAATATCCTTGTTCTTTCTTCTCCTCTTGCATCTTTCTCCTGGGCTCTGGCAAATGAACCTGGGGCTGAATTTAGGAAGTCTGGATTCCAGTCGGAGCTACATTTTAAAATAGCTGTCGGGTGCTATTTAAATAGCTGCTTCTCCGAGACTCAGTTTCCTTTAGTGTAAGACGAGCTGACTTGGTTTCCTCTCTGCTGCCATGGACTGTATTTCCATGATCCTTAAGATCCCTCACACACTTCCAGGTATGGGATGGAGCTTAATGTGCTGGAGTCCCAGCAGTTAAAACAAGCATCTCCTGGCTTCTTACTTGCACAAAATTACCATTTGCTCAGGATTGGACTCATTTTCTTAATTGCTCCAGTAACTCAACGATGCATAACTGGGTGACTGGTTCCCATGAAATCTTGAACAGTTTCCTGAGCTTATTATATTGTGCGAGAAGGAAGGGTAGGCTGGGAGTGCTATTTCAAGGTGTCGATGAAAAGGATCTACTTTTTAAGGAAGGGTTTTGGTATTTTTTTTTTTTTTTATTCTTTGCTATATTCCTAGCACCTAGAACAGTACCTGGCTCCTAGCAGGCACTTGATACCTATTTGTTACAATAGAGAATTCCATCCAAATAAATAAATTAATTCAGTCTGTGAAAAATGTTTTCTATTTCTTAACTTTATAGGGTATTGTTCTACTAAATTCATTGGGAACAGTTTGTTTTACAGGAGCTGGGAGGACTTGGGTCACAGATTGGATTTGAGGCTAGATCTGCCACTACTAGGTATGTGGTGGAGGGTGGGTGTTTATTGCTTTGGAGCTTCCTTATCCCTATTTATAAATCAAAGACAGTATTAAAGATTACTTTCAGAGAGCTGCTGACGGGATCTGATGAGAAGTCCCTGGAAGGCAACTGGCACACAGTAAGTGCTCAATAAATGTTAGCTAGGCATAAACAGGCAAGTTTCTTGGTGCTTGCAAAGCCAGTTTAAGTTGTTAGCGAGCCAAAGATGTCTCTGCATTCATAGCTAATGTTCCTCCTTCCTTGCTTCTTAAACCATCTCATTTCTAGGGAGCTGGGAGTCCTTCCCAATCTCTCTGCTTTACAGTCTGCTCTGCCCTTTTATAACCAATTGCTATGTCCCTTCTCTGTGTTTTCCTGGGTCACGTTCCAGTTTTCTGTGGTTAGGGCATTTGCACACAGGTGAGCCCCTTAATAGATGATACGGTTCCTCAGGGCACTTTCTGAGGCACGACTTGCCCAGCAGCAAGTGCCTGAAGGAGCGGATCTGTAGGAGGGGGTTATTAACCGGCTGACGGTGACACCTCCATTCCAGATAACTTCCCACTGGCTCTATTAAGGAGCCACACACATGGGGATTCAGATGGCATCCTGCAAATCCAAAAGTGGGAACATGTGCTCTTAGAGGAAAAAAATCTTATAAAGGGAAACAGAACTCTAGGTGCAGGTGTCTTTGGATACCATTCAGATTGTCTGCCTGTGTCTCCATACATGTCTAGGACCATATGCATTACATATGTTGTCTATTTTAAAATAAAACACTGCAGTGGTCCAGCTGTTCCAAATTCTGTTTCAAAGAACTTGTGGGCGCTTCCCAAGCAACACCATATAGTCATCCTTGCACTGTCCCAGTCTGTTCTTCCTTAGGGTTGAACATGCAAAAGCAAACGCTCTTTGCAACTCCATTTCCCCTGTGCAAACAATTGGAATCAGTGCATTAAAGGAAAAGAAAACTCTGATGTTGGCATTATCAGGCGAGAAAACAGCCCAGAGCAGAAGTATGGGAGAGTCAGCTCCTGAGTTCAGGACAGTAGGGTCACTTCCTTTGCCAGTATTTGGCGTGTGGCAAGAGAATGAAAATGAATTTGAACATCAGGTTGAGCAAACAGCGTGAGGAGGGTAATGTGGCTGCTTAAAATCCCAGTAATGTTTGGATTATCGCTTGCTTTGAGAGGTACAGAACATGATAGTCTCCATCTCTCTCTCTCTGTCTCTCTCTCTCTCTTCCTTCCTTCCTCCCTTCCTTCCTTCCTCCTTCCTTCCTTCCTTCCTCCTTCCTTCCTCCCTCCCTCCCT